>NC_058091.1:183267954-183570984 GCF_020171115.1 Neogale vison | reverse complement strand
CCTGTAGTTCTCCCATCCTGAGGCTGCGTGCAAAATTAGTGGTTATATTTTCATCTTCCTGCCCCTCCCCCGACTTGATAATCCCCCCTCCCCCCTCCCCACCCCGCTTCCTGGAGTAAGCTAGCAAGGCAGACAAAAGCAGCCATTTGACACATCTCCCCTGGGTTGGCTCAATTCCAATGGGAAAGTTTGATGTTGCAATCTTTTAAAAGTCACTCACATTTCCCTGATTTACAATCATACAGGCTTCCTTGACTTCCTTCTAATTCAATAAGGACAAAGAAAGCAAGCTGAGTTTGCTGCTGCTTGGGTCCTGGGGGAACCAGCCCCAGGCAAGGAGATGACATAAGAGTCATTGTCTTGAGCCCCTTTCCTTCCTGCAAGGCTGCCCTTTTTCTCTTGGCTCTCTGGGCACAATCAGCAGTAAAGTTTCTTTCCCTAGTGAGGTCAACCACAAGCCAATGAAAAGCATTAGCTTAGAAGGATTTTTGCCCCACCATAGTCCTGACATCAGTTCTGTACGTTCCTTAAACATACTCTCAGAGGAAAAGCAGTGTGCCTGCTGGACAGATGTGGCTTTAAGACACTCCCCAACAGTCCACCATAGCCAGCCTCCTTTACCGTTGAAAACCTCCTCTGTAGACATCTTGGACCTCACCCCGTCTCGCCAAGTTTTCCAGGTAGTTGTGGAGGCAGGAGAAGAGCAGGCGATGGAGGATTCAGCCCAAGGGCTAGGAATTCAGGTTTCAGTGAGCAAGCCTGAGAAGCATCCCACAGGCACATCTGGACTCCCCACTGCAAGGCTGGCAACTCCTCCTAACTTCTGCCTCAGAGGAATGCTACTCCTCATTGGGCCTCTGACCGTGAACACTATAGAGCAAGAGATAATGCGTGCTTCCGGCATCTCATTTTGTCTAGGTTTTCCATATTTTCTGATTTTTTTTTCCTCCTGTAATCCTAAGCATTGTTTTTAATCATAAGACAAGGTTTAGTCTAAAATTTTAAAAATGTTATCCCCAGGGAAGCTCTCAAAACTCCCAGGAAGAGTTTAAAAGAAGCATCATGGGTATTTGAATGAATGAGTAAGTTCCTAGCACTTAGGAAGTTGTGGCTAGATGTCAGCTTTTATTATTACCATTATTATGATTGCTATTACCATGCAAAAAGAACCCATATGCAGGTAGAATTAGCCCTGAGGGAGGGGCACACAGTTGGTTCTACAGTCCTTTCCTCATCTGCTCTGATTAGCAACCTTTATGTTTGGGGTCTGCTGAAATTAGCCATATTTACCTTAAGGAACAATATGAGAGGTTTTTAACTAGTGAGGTTCCCAGCAGCATGAAAGATGCTGATAGCTTGATGTTTCTCCCTGTGACTTGGATGGTGGTCCAATAAAAAAGAACATTTATCAACATAAAATACGGAAGAGAGACTAGAAAAATTGGAAGAGTAGAAGGGAAGGGCTGGAAGGGCTGCCTTTCTACCTGATCCTGAGGCAAAGAAAGGTCATCAGTCTAGTAACAACTGAGGGGTGTGCTAATCATACGTATGTAGGCTTTTCTGAGGTAGTTCTGATGTTAGATACTCTGCCCCTTCAACACATACAGGCAGGGGTTCTGATATATATATTTTTAAACATTTTATTTATTTATTTGACAGACAGAGATCACAAGCTGGCAGAGAGGCAGGCAGAGAGGGAGGAGGAGGAAGCAGGCTCCCCACTGAGCAAAGAGGCTCTATCCCAGGACCCTGGGATCATGACCCGAGCCAAAGGTAGGGGCTTAACCCACTGAGCCACCCAGGCGCCCCAGGGGTTCTGATATTTAAATCAGAAAGACGACCACCATATGTCTCCTTAAGCACAGAAAAATTTCTAGATGGTGCATGACTACTCCCTCTGTTTGGCATGCATTGTAAATCTCACATGCCCAAAATATTTTGAAGTTTCCCTTCACCAAGAGGAGTAGAGGAGCAGCAGCTCAGTGGTGCACAAGTTGTTGAGAACGCATTTCGACCAGAGGGTGCCGGGGCTTTCGTGGCTTCACGCCTCCCGCTCACACACAGGGCTTCCGCTGTTTGGGGTGCCAGGAGCCCTGCTGGGGATCCAAGTTCTCAGGGCTAATGAAGATGATTTAGATGTGACGTCTGAAAGGGCTGTGTGGCATAAAGCCTTCCCTGTATGAAATCCTGGCACAGCTGTGTGGAGAAATGTGAGTGGGCGGGGTTGGCGGGGACGTGAGAAGGCACGGTGCCATCTGCAGCGGGGCTGGCCGTAAAGACGAATTAGAGAGCACAACTCCTTTTTTTTTTTTTTTTCCTTGCTTTAGCTCTATCAATTTAATCTTCTCCTCCTCCTCCTCCTTCTTCTTCTTCTTTTTTTAAAGCTTCGCTTGAAATAGTTGGCACTTCATCCACTCAAGCATGCCTCTGTGCCTAAGTAGTGAGATTTACTTTTTAAAATACAGGATTTATGATTACAGGGTGAATAAGAGACAACAAAATTACTGGAACAAATGGCCACTGACCACATAGTGAATCAAAAAACTTGAACCTTAGGAGAACAACAGGTGGACTGTGATCTAATCACTCGTGAAGCGTCACAAAAACCTGCATAATCCCAGAGGGAACACTCTGGAGCATATATTCACTGGCCACGCCCTTAATATAAATACTCATCAGATACCGAGAAACCTAGAACCTTCCAACACAGTAAGAGCAACACAACAGCCTGTTCTTATCCAATGGGGGTGGGAGGGCTTTCCCCTTGTCTCTTTGCTCTCAAGCCTGACCTTTAGCCCCTTTTAGAGATGGTCAAGCCCAGTACAGTCCCTAATGCCCAGTGAGCTCAGCCTGTGGGTCTCAGAGCCTGACTTAACAGTTAAACTTCCATGCTAACTGGTCTCCTTAGGTTTCTTCGTGTAGGAGGAGCATAGGAAAAGCTCTGTAGTAATAAGGAACATGGCTGCATAGCCCCTGTTACTGCCTCACCAGGCTGATTTGTAAGATGAAAGTAGCAATTTTAAACCTTGCTGTATTTTTCCTGAAGATGGTATTAATGCTTTTTCCATAGTTAAAACCAGAATGATCTGAGCTGATTTAAACCTCCCAAGACAAGTTGCCTTTACAGAAAAGCCTTTAATGACATGTTCAGAGTACAAAGAGAGTCACCAGTCTTGATGTTTAGGAAGAGGTCCTGCAGGAAAGGCCTTGCTCATGTGTCTGTCCATTCCTTTAGCACCATGGTGTGGCACCTGATGGCATGGGACCAGAATGCTCCCTATTTTAAAGAACACTCACAGGACTTTCCTACTTCTTGGAGTTAGGCCCTTAATTTTCTACTACCATACATTAGTGACTTTCTAGAAAGGGACACTTTCTTGATTTTTAATAAATGAGGACATTTATGAAGTGCTTTGTTAGACATTAAGCACTGTATATGGATTTTCTCTTTTATGCTCACAAAATTCCTATGGGGTCACTTTTATTCTCATCCCCATAATATGGATGAGAAAATGAGGTATTGAGGCATTAAGTAGCTTTTCCAAGGGCACAGAGCAATCTTTGGCAACACTGGGACTCTTCTGAAGATCTAGCCAACAACACAGTCCCCTGAGACTCTTTTTTTGGGGTCTGTTTACAGAGAACTTTGTCACATGTACTTCAAAACAGCCTTGTACACAAAATATTATTATTCTTGTCTTCCAGATGAAACTAAGGTCAAAACATACACTTAGGTCCATTAGCTTTTTAAGTAAATCATTTTAAACGCCAATCATATGAACCATTAAAAATTCTTAAATATGGTATTTTTCACAGGATATATTTTAAATATTCATCCCCTAAGAAAATGTTAATGTTTAATTTTAACATAAAATTTTGCCAGTTCCCTTTCTGGATAGGGATGCCAGGTTTAACAAATAAAAATACAGAACTCCTAGTTAAATTTGAATTTGAGATAAACAGCAAATGATTTTCATGGGGCACTTATACTAAAAAAGCATTCATTGTTTATCTGAAATTCAAATTTAACTGGGAACCCTGAATTTTATCTGGCAACCCTATTTCAAGAGACCTGTTTAGTATGCAAAAAATGAGGAAACTTGAAGCCAGTTGGAAAAGATGAGAAAACTATTCCTTTATCATCAGCTATGTTTGTACTATGCACAGAGTTGTGGAAGGCGGCTACCCTAGCAGCCACACAACTCTGTGGTCTGGTGTCTGCCCTCCAGGAGTTTATGGTGTCAGACAATCATTATCAATGTAAAACACAGTGATAAAGGATGATTCTTTTGTATGCTTTCCTTTCTTGCTACTAGAAATTAATCATAGGGATTGCTACTTATATAGCATTTGATGATTTGTGCTAGTTTAAGCTTTATAAAATCGTAGGAAAGGTTTTCCCATTTCACAGATGGAGAAAAGATGGAAAGGTGACTCGTCTAAGGAAACAGAGCTCATAAGGAGCAGAACCAGGTACAAGTCTCCTGATTGTGCACTCAGTCAGCCTTCCTCTACACTCCACAACACCATGCTTCTCAGAACAGAGGGCTGGTCACAGAGGAGGACCACAGGGAGGGTGCTGCTGGTTACAAATAAATGCTCTGCCTTCCTGGGCACTGTTATGATGATGCCAGATGGAGCCCCAGGTGACGGTACAGGGTGATGATTCTCCAGAGAAGTGTCTTTAGGTTGGCCTTGGGCCCCTCAGACTGTTAATGGAGCAGTCAGGATGGACTCAGGTAAACAACATGGAAGGCAAGATTTTTGGGAGGAAAATGTATCCCAGGAAAAGCTCAGGTCCTCTAGGGGTGGTCTGGCCTCCATCCAGGTCACATTTCTCTACATGGATATGATGGTTAATTTCATGAGTTACCTTGACCAGGCAGCAGGTTCCCAGACAGTTAGTCAGACATTATCTGCAGTGTTTCTGTGAAGGTAAACTTATCTTTGGATGAGTTTAATATTTAAATCAATAGACTGGTAAAGCAGATTGACTTCTCTAATGTGGGTGAATCTCATTCAATCAGATGAAGGCCTGAAGAGAACCCAGAACCAAACCACTGGCACTACTCCAAATAAGAGGAAATTCATCCTGCCTAATGGTCTTTGAGCTAGAAATCCTTTTTTACCCTCTTGCTTTTGGACTTGAAGTATAGCATCTTCTCTTCCTGGGTCTCTTTCAAGCCTGTCGGCTTTGCACTGGAGCTATACCATTAGCAATTCTGGGGCTCCAGCTTGCCTACTGCCAATCTTGGGACTCATCAGCCCCCATAATCACACGGGCTAGTGAGCCAATTCCTCATAATCCCTTTCTTTCTCCCTATGTGGTGGGGTGGGAGGAAGAGAGAGAGAGAGAGAGTATGTGTGTGTGTGTGTGTGTATGTGTGCGCGCGCACGTGCGTACATGTGTTTACACATCCTATTAGTTCTGTTTCTCTGGAGGATTCTAAAAAAATACAGTGGATGTCCCCATCACCACCTCTAGATCTGACAAGGAAAGCAAATGGGTCTTACCTCTTAAAAACCCAGCATGGCTTTATTCCCCAGTAACTCATGTTGTCCTGCCCTTACTGCATTTATCCAAGGCAAAGTTTTTCAAACATTATTTTTATCAAGTCTATTTTTTGCTAAGCTTACAAAGAATCTCAATATAGAAAGTAGATAAAAAGGGGATCAACTCTGATGAAATTGGAGACCCTGGTGCAGGGTGGGGTGGCATGGAGGTCCCCTTTTGTGCTGGTAAATCCTTGCTCAGGGCCTGTAGGTTTTGTTTTCATCATGTGGTGCAGAACTTTATTTTTTAACATTTTTTTCCTTCTTGAAAAAAATTTTTATTATACAGGTGACATATACTTACTGTAGAAAATAAAGGTGTGCTCAAATAAAAGCAAGAATTACCTATTATCTCAAATTCTCCCACCCAGAAGAAATTAACACTTTCCTGTTTCTGAATTGTTAACACGCATGGACAAATAAACACATGCGTATTCATATTTATATTTGCATAATATACATAGACTAAAGCCCTTCTGAACTAATTCCTTTCAGAAAGGGATAGCCATAGAATTAGAATTCATCCTTTCATCACGAAGTGGTAGAGTAGAATTTAAATTGAGTAAGAACAGTTCCATCTATTTAAGCTGACTTCTGATTACACATACCAGAGTCTTTATATACAGACTTTATATATATATCCTTTTCCTAACAGGTACCTAGAGAGACTATAAATTCCAGTAATGCTGAAAAAGTTGTTTTTTTTTTTTTTTTTTTTTTAAGATTTTGTTTACGTGATAGAACACAAGCAGGGGGAGTGGCTCGGAGAGGGAGAAGCAAGCTTCCTACTGAACAGGACCCTGGAATCATGACCTGAGCCAAGGCAAACGCTTAACAAACTAAGCCACTCAGGTGTCCCTGAAAAAGTTTTTTCTAGAATGTCTAGAGTCCTCAGTAAATTTCTCTTGAGTATTTCTATATTCTTCAAATCTATATTCTTTAGAAGTGACTCAAATGTCTGAAGTTACGATAGACAAGCGGTCTTTGAGGGCAAACATTTTGTAAGGGTGCTGATGGCCTTCAATTCGCTGTCCAGAGTACCCCTCCAGTCTTTACTCCTGCTTCTTGCCTACAGGTGCCTTACACTCTTGTTGCTTGGGTTCCCTAACATCTGTGAGTTTTCCCGAATCTGTGCTCTTGACCTACCATTCTATGTCATCTGTGGAAAGCATACTCATGTTTTGAGCCAGTAGTTCTCCAATATCTGTGTGCATCAGAATCACCCAGGTTCTGGTTTGTAAAGTCACAGCTGGCAGGGCTGCACTCCTGGAGTTTCTGGTTCGCTAGGTCCAGAGTGGGGATGAAAAATTTGCATTTCTATCATGTTCCCAGGAGACACTGATGGAGATCATAGGTTTAGAAGCTCTACTCTGCAGGGATTCTCAAATGTTGTTGTGTCTGTAATCATTGGAGCATCTAGTTAAATGCAGGGTCTTACTCAGTAGGTCGGGGGTGGAGCCCGAGTTTCAGCATTTCTAACATGCTCCCAGGGACCCCACTTTGAACATTTTGATTACAAGGCTCAGCTCAGAATACCTCTAGTTTTTTATTTGTTTTGTTTTGTTTTGGAGGAAGAGGGCTCCCCTTCCCTCTTCTGTGTTCGTAGTTCCTCAACTTGTCTGCACACTGAAATCACCTGGAGCAGCTTCAGTACCTACTGGTGCCTGTGTCCCATCCCAGAGATCATGATGGATCTGATTTATGGCCTGTGCTTTGGGCTTTTTAAAGATCCCCAGGTGACTCTAACATATAAACAAGTTGAGAAACTGCTACTCTAATCACTCAAAGTACCTCGAATGCCTCCATGATATTTTCCTTCCACCTAGTGCCTATTTGCTTATTTTGTCTTTGTTTTTGTCTAAGCTGTCCCACCAGCTCATTAACCCCCTGAAAGGAGGGATGGAGTCTTTGTTTCCTTCACCCTGTTTTATGCACGCTAGTGATTAGTGTTTGTTGAATAAGTAAGTGACAAAAATGAAAATCAAAATGAATATGAATAAGACATTACCCAAGCCACCAGCCCTCAGTAGAGTAGAATTTTCTGAAAAACACTTTATCTACAATAATTTGTCTGACATTCTCAGAATAGACTTTTGGGAACTGCTGCTCTTTACATGTTCAACTTTCTCACCTCTTGCCTTATGAATTCCATCAAGAAACTTTTCTGATACAGGCTTTATTTCACACGGTTGATTTTTTTCCCTTGCTCCTGTGGGCAGGGAACTCGGCACCACCCCAGATCCGGGACCCCCGACAGCCAGCTCCCGGGGTTCCAGAAGTGCAGGTGCACAGACCCTCTGCCACAGGGAGGCTCTGTTCCTCATCTGCATGGGACCTGGAACATCAGGGCTTGGCCTCCCCCCTCTTCCCACGAAGGGGTCCCTCCCAGGGGCCAAATACCTGGGAGAAGATGCGCTGAGTTTTGTCTGCTGTCACACTCTCCTCTTCTGGACCTCTCAGCGACTGCAGATACAGCTAAGTCAGCTGAGTGTAGGCAGCTGAAGCCCAGGGCTCAAGGTCCTCTGTCTTGTGATGAAGTGACCACTTCACTAGATTTGTGATGACAAGCATGGTTTCCTATAGTCCTGTGGCTCCATCGTCCCATCTGGAGAGGGCAAGGTCTTTCACCCAGCGTTTATTCTCTGAGGACTAAGAAGTCTTATACTCACCCTCTGTGTTCCTGTCTACTGCATTCACTTCCAGGTCCTCAGGCTGCTTCCTGAGGTTCTGAGTAGATTGGACTCAGTTCCACTACTGTGCCTCACCCGGGAGCAGCGCTGAGGCCCTGTAGCAGAAGGGAGCTGCTCAGAACAGAAAACCAAATCCCCACTTAAGCAAGTAGGACATAATTTGTTTCTCCTCATCGAACAAGGCTTTTTGGTTGATGTTGCAACTCAAAATACCATTTGGAGTAAGGACCCTTCTATTTTCTTCTCTACTATCTTCTCTACTATCTCTACTTCTCTTCTACTGAGAAGACATTATGGTTCCATGGTTGCAAAATGCGTGCTGCCTCTGTGTGTTTCACGTGCTTCCTCCTAGACAGAAAGAATAAGACAGAGGCAGGAGCATTCCTTCCTGAAATTTCCAAGAAACTGAGCTGATGTCACAAGGCTACCCGAGGCTGCAAGAGAGTCTGGTAGAGAGGAGTTTCGATTGGGCACAGGACCAACGAATCCATTAAGCATAGCACCTTGAGCCCACCATAGTTCCAAGAACCTCAAAAATGTCTTAATTTTTTTTTCCTTTTAAAATCAGAAGTAAAAAAGAATGTAGTAAACATGAGTATCAAATAATGAATCCATCCTGGGTTGTATTTGTCTTTCTACCAAAGCAATTGTAAAATACAGTTTTAGTTTTGGTTTTTAAAGTAGAGAAGGGGCCATAAAGGCAAAAGGCCCTAAGGACTTTCAGAGTTCTAATACAGCCCTGGTTGGGATGACCCCATTGCATTCCACGCTGGAGTGATGCCAGCCCAACACTGTAGTGTCTTTGTTCCCACATCTCGAAACCAGGTCTCATAAGATTATGAGCATTAACAAACCAATACAGGTAAATAATAACAACAGTTACGTTGTGTACACGAGAAGTATTCTCTAGTGTTCTAGTATTCTCTAGTGTTAGTGTTTCTGAATGGTATACAAGGCAATTTTTTTTCTTGAAATAAGATGCTATTGTGCAATGCTAGCTAATTCTCTTGACATCATTTTCCAACCTTTGAAGGTTGAAGTAGCTTCAACCTTTGGCGACTCATTATTTATCATTGCCCACTCTGTCAATTC
The DNA here is from genome assembly GCF_020171115.1 of Neogale vison. Lineage (NCBI taxonomy): Eukaryota > Metazoa > Chordata > Mammalia > Carnivora > Mustelidae > Neogale > Neogale vison. The sequence goes on along the minus strand of NC_058091.1, from coordinate 183,561,649 downwards.
TTTTTCTTGCTGTTTTGTCAGTAAATTGAGTATGACTTAGACCGTGACTGCCACAGGGTATGTACTTTCTAATTACCTGTGTACCTGCACAGCTCGCCACCTTGGCCCTTTCCCGAAAGACCATTTAAGGAGGAGTCAGGCTAGTAATGATGGTATTTTCATTTGTGGTTAGAAAAGAATGGGTTTCTCTCTCCACAAACCAACTGCCAGAAGTACCACTTATGAGCCATTTGGAAGAGCTGCTGGTCCTTAATTGTTTCCAGATGACATTTAAAATGAATCATGTGGTTGAATTTGATTCCTGTTCTAGAGTGCAGAGGATAAGCTTAGCACCTCAAAGCCTCAGACCTGAAACATTCTACAGAGAGCACGTACCATGTAACCTGTCCCTAAAGAGGAGACTTCAGCTAACAATACTAATGTAGAATCCTCAAACCAAGGACATTCACTTGTTCAACTTGGTATCCCATGGCACAGTGTACAAAGTGGCCTTTCCAGCCTCTCGCTGAATCTTGGTGAATTAAATTACCAACCTAAAAGAAGTTGACCTTAAAACCTTTTTATGCTTCCCAGACCAATTCAGGATATTAGGTTTTCCCGGGAAAAACAAACTGTCCTTACTTACAGTCTTGGCTAGGAGGAATGCCAGTATCCAATTAAATAAAGTATCATTAGCATCATGTTCTCCTAGACAAAAGGATATCCCTAGAATCAGCTTAAAATGAAAAAAGCAAAGATAGTAAAGGTTTAAAAAAAAGCTTTCTGAGAGGTGACATTAATGGGGGAAATGCTTCCCTTTCTAAACTGTTTCTTCATCTAGAAAATGGGATTATATTACCAATTTGAGAGCAGGTTGTGATGAAGAGCCTCAGGAGAATGTAAAGTAAGATCACAGCGCCCCTCACAATTTGAGACCCAGAGAGGTTCTGTGTGTATTGTTACTGTTGCTGTTTTCACAGGGCAGTGCAGTTGCCAGTCTGGCTCAGGAAATCACAGTCGGGGTGTTGGAAGCTCAGAGCTGGGAAAGAAGAGTATGAGAAAAGCATGGACTCCTGAGTGCTATCTCTCCTTATCCCTAAATGTTCTTTCATGTGGAAAGGTTTTCTTCTTCCTAGTTCACAACTGTCAACCACCATGAAGAAAATCTTTAAAGTTGTAACCAGAGGCACAATTCTTTTGCTGTCTACCAAATCAAGGAATGGAGTCTTGTGCCGATCAAAGACATTTTGTGATTTTTTTAAAAATTAATTTTTAGTTAATTAACTTAGTGAACCATCTCCTGTGTAACTTACTTCCTTGAGTTACACAACAGTGTGCCAGATTTTGAAAAATGAAACATAGGACTGTGGGATTGCCTTATTGTGGATGAAACCATGCCCTCTTGGTAGATGCAGGAATGTCCTCTGGAGGGTGGAGATTTTCCTCTGCCAACCATCCAGGACAGATTATAAATCATGCCTTGATCCTCACTTCAGACAGTTCCCTTTTTTAAGGAATGAGCTGATTTTGGAGGCCTCCGATCTGGCTGAAGGAGAGCAAGGTCAGTGCTCTTGTGTATAGAGGTAAGATGGTTCCTTTGTGGCACCTCAGGACCAAGATAGCCTAAGGAGGACCCAGTGGAAGCTCCTGGGAGGAGATTTTAGTAGACTCTTATCTAGAAACTAGTTTTTAATCTTGGTGGGTTTTTTTGTTTTTTTCTTTTTTCTTTTCTCTCTCTCTTTTTTTTGGGGGGGGCATGATTATTGCCTAACAGTCTATACTTTAATAACCCTTCCTTAAACATTGCTACATGGCCTCAGCTGGTACACTTGGAGCAATTACCAGTGTCTATGTGGGAGAATCCAGCGTTCCTACTTAGGAAACAGGTTCTAAGATGGTAAAAGGCGGATGGCTAGTTAGCAAGGAATGTCATTCAGAGCAGGAAGGCTAGCTGAGGGGTATAGGTTCATCAAGTCATTTAATGGAACATGAAAACATTCCTAAGTGAATTCTCTAACAGGTAGTAGGGGCAGTAGGGTAGGTAAGAATCTGGTAGCACCAGACCTCCATCTCTCCATCACTCAGAATGGGATTCCAGACTATTGGTGTGTTTGTTTGTTTGTTGTCATTGTTTTCTGAATTGAAAGGATTACCCAAAAAGCTGGAGAGTTTGCTAACACTGGGGTTATATTAGTTTGCTGGAGCTGCATAAAAAGAATGGCTTAAAGAATAGAAACTTATTTTCTCACAGTTCTGGGGGCTGGAAGTTGGGATCAAGGTGTAGGCAGGACTGGTTTCTTCTTCGCTTGCAGATGTCTGCCTTCCCCCTGTGTCCTCATGTGGTCTTTTAGTCTGGGCACCAGCGTCGCTGGGGGTCTCCTGCCCTCATAAGTACTCCAGTCCTGTGCAGCGAGGGCCCACCCCCATGGCTTCATAATCCCTCCTTAAGACCTTATCACCACAATCACTCATATTCTGCTCGAGTGCCAGCATGCTAAGGCTTCCACATATGAATTTGGGAGGTTAGGAACAATTGAGGGGTTCATACAAATGTCAAAATGCAATATCATCCAGGCCCCTAAAAATAAAATGAGGAGATGCAGGAGTCATCAGTGTTGGGGTAACGGTCTTCCTTCTCTTCATTCTGATCTTCTCTCTTGTAGGCAAAGTTTGCATCATTTTTAACTGATTGTCTTTCTGGAAGCCCTAGGCTGTCTTAAATGCTAACATTCTAGAGTTTTGGGGAGGTCTCCCTCAGGAATGAGTGAAATGGTGTGATGGACAGGACTGCAGGGTTAAACTCAGGAAACAAATGGAGCTCCCTATCCTGGACCCAGCAGGAGGGCCTTGGCCAAGACTCAAGCAGTGCCGCTTAAATCTGCTTTCTGCGCTCCAATTCCCAGGTACCCCTGGGCCATCCAGGACTTCATTCAAACACACTCAAGGCAGGGTGCTCCAGCACTTGTGGAACATTTCTCTGGCAGGTTTCCACTGCTTCATTCTTCTTGTTAATGGTGGCAGAGGAAATTACACAGTGTCCAGGATGTTGATTTGCTACTTGCCTCACAGATTACTTCAAAGTCCCCTCAGAGTTTTTCGAATTTTACTTTCTAGAACAAATATTACTGGCATAAACATCAAGTATGCCTGTGTAATTATTCTTAATGATTGTGGTAAGCAGGCTTTGGATTTTCAGGTCAGAAGCAGTCTGCCTTTTAGCAGTTAGCAGTTCATGGCCATGTCGTAATACGTTTAGTTGGCACAGGCTCAGGTCTCCAGTTGACTGAATCAACAATGACAACAGCAACACAGAGTATGAAGATTAGCAGGTTTACATTGAGTTCTCTCCTTTAGCTCTTGTCTTCACATTGTAACACTGCGTGGCATTGCCCAGGTTCTCTTCTGGTTGCCTTGACTGAAGATGGTATCAAAGGAGACCAGTTTGATTAATCAAGCCATAAAATTAGACAGGAGCACAAGAAATTGTTCCATTAAATCTTGTAGGAAAACTCCAATGCAACCAAACCATTGGTTTTCCAGGGCAGAAAGGCAGTATTTCCTATATATTTCGCTGTCAGGTTTCTTGGGTCAAAGTCACTCCCCTGCCAGTGTCTGAACTTGAATTAACTCTACATATTGCCATATCTCCTGACTGACAGCCAGTCTCAGGAAAAGGCCTAGTATTCCAACATTTTGGAAGAAAATACACTAACTGAACTCTGAACAATGACCCAGGGTTACCCTTGAAATCTTGATTCACAGCATTAGTCATGGCTATGATAGAAGGCACTTAGCCTATGGGTGATCTAAAAAGTCTTGCTTAATCAGTGACTCATATGGTCAATCTCTTGAAATCTGGTCATAAATATGAAATTCCAGGGAAACCCTCTGTAACATTTTTGAAAGCCAGTTGTTTTTCTTTTATGTCAGAAATTTGGCTCTTTGCTTATTTTAGGCTATTTGCTTATCACTTTTCTGTATCTTTGCATCAGTGATCAAAGCTTATTTTGTTGGGTTCCCTTCTTTCTGTGGTCTCCCATTCTGCTTTCTTTACGTCTTTGACAAAGACCATTGTTTTTAAGAATACCACCTGCTCAACTGGCAATGGGATCAGTCAGTTCTGGCTCTAGATCTCAGCCTGTGCTATTGGACAAATAAGAGGTGAGATTTGCTCGGTGATCTGCTGTTTGCAAAAAGGTAACCAAGGCTTAGTGACAAGTGGCCAGGGAAGGATTTGGACTATACAAAAGTGAATGTTAAAATCCGAGATTTCTGGGCATAGAATCAAAGTGGGAATGCTTGGGAGCAGTCAGCATAGTTGAACGGTAACCCTCACAACTGCCACACCTCTCCCAGCTCAGATCCTTATTGTGTAGGTGAGGAAACTGAGTCTCAGGGACATATATGATCATTTGCCCAAGTTCATATAGTTCACTGCTGCAAAGTTTTGTCTGTAACTTGGGTCTCCTGACTTTCAGCTCAGCATTTACAACATCATACTCTCGGTGGCTCTCAAGGTCTTCTTCACCATCCTCCCCATCCCACAGCGCCACCCTAACCATAGAACTGTCCAAGTCAGTTCGCTGGAGGTCAAACAAAATAACAAGTCTGAGTACATGAGCTGTGCAGCCAAGAAAAACCCGAGTGTAATCTCCTTTCCACACCTCAGGAATTGTCTGCCTCCTCACCAACCAACAGTGGTGGCTTTACATACCTGTTCTATGGAGAACAAAGGGATTAAAGAAAACAAACAAACACGTCATAGTATTGGTCTCCTCAAATTCCTTCAGCGTTTCCCTACAGAATTTCAAACCCCTTGCCTCAGTATTAGAGGCATCTTTTAGCCTGCCCTAAGCCTCCCTCCTTCCTTTCTTTTCAGCTGCTTCTTACACTGTCTTTGTCTTGCTGTATTCTTGCCCCCCTGTTATCCCATTCACCTTGCCCACAGTGCCCCTCCTAAGCTATTCTTCATCTAATTCTAGCTGAACCTCTAGACCCAAATTCTTTTTCTCAGGTTTCGCTCAAGAGGGATCCCGTCCACGTCCTCTCCGAAGTCATCTAAGCACCCCCTGATCCCTGACTATATAATGTCTGATATTGTCTTCTGTAGGCACATCAACCAGGTTTCTCCTTTCATAAAGGACCCATGCTTTTCCATACCTATAGGGCACACACTTTATTCTTCTCACCTCTGTGCCATTGCCCATGCTGTTCTCTTCCTTGCAATTCTATTTCTCATTTCTGCCTTCTAGAATCCTACCTATATATCAAAGTTCAGCTGAAATAAACCCTCCATTAAACTTTCTCTAATTTTCTGTATTCTAATGCTGCTGTGACATTACCACAAACGTAGTAGCAACACAGATTTGTTTTTTTATAATCCTAGAGCTCAGAAGTCTGAAATGGCTTGCACAATTGAAGTGACAGGACTGTTTCTTTTCCAGAGGCTCTAGAGGAGAATCCGTTTCTTTGCCTTTTTCATCCTAGAAGCCACTGGCTTTCCTTAGCTTGTGGCCCCCTCTTCCATCTTCAAAGCCAGCAGGGTAGCATCTGGAAATCTCTCTTTGTTTCTGTCATCACATTGCATTCTCTGTCTGAACTTCCTGTCTCCCTCTTATAAATAACCTTGTGATTATATTAGACCCAGCTGGATATTCCAAGAAGCCTCTGCACCTCAGTATCCTTTACTTAGTCACATCTTCTGAGTCCCTTTTACCTTGTAAGTGACATATTCACAGGTTCTGGGAATTCCCCTGACAAACATTTGATATTTTTTATTTCTTTTACCTTATAACATTGTGTTCGAATATCTGTAATTCAGGGTTCCTCGGAGACTGTCTTGAGCTAGAACAGGATAAATTCTTAGAGTGTCTTATCTTTATATTCTTAGTCAGAGCCCCAAGCTCAGCCAGTAAAGCTCTACTACTGAGAAGTGCCTTGTTGGTTTGAAAGCCAGGCCATAGAGAGATTTGCCTTCTTTGCGGCTGACTGACTTGTGTTACAGAACTAGAGGCCCCAGAAATTCAGGGGGGACAAGGCTTCCCGCTCCACTTGGTGTGGTATACCCATGACACATGTAGAATGTAAGCATATACACTGGTTTAGCATGATGTATCTACACATAGAAAACCCAATAAAATATATCTGACCCCTAATATTTTTCTGTTGGTAGTTGTATAAATTAGTGCAGTTTTTCTAGTGAATAGTTTGGCAACAGATTTGAACATTTTAATCATGCATAAACTTTTTCCTTATGATTTCATTTCTGGGAACAGTCCTTACTTTCTCTCTGCTGTGATGCCCAGACATGGACATAAAGATAATTTACACAAGTTTTGTTCATTGTAGAAGTATCTATAGTAATGGATAATTGGAAACAAGGTAAAAATCTGTCAGTATGGTTCTAGTTATTGGGTTATGGTATAGTTAAAAAAAATAGAATAGTAAGCAGACATTCAAAACAAGAGAGAGATACAAAAACTAGCAAGGAAAATGTTCACAGTGTGTTATTAAAAAAAAAAAACAAGTTGTATACACTACATCTAACACAATTTGGCCTTTGCAAACAAAACCATATGTATAATATATACAACAGAAAGATCGAGAAGATAAAGATTATTTCTCGAGTCTATGATTTTGGAGCATGTTCACCTTCTGTGAATATTTGAACTTGATTTTACAGTTATGGCTTGTTTTTATAGTTGGTAAAAGAGAAAGAAACTTATTTCTGAAAAAATAGAGCAACAGATGCTATGTGAATTCTGGAAATGAGAGAGGTCAGTAAGGGGCATTTGGTTAGAGACCAAAACACAAGGCATTTTTTCAGAGGAAATTAAAGCCAAGAAGGAGGTGGCACCCCCTTTAAACTTACAAAATCAGCTGCTTTACATTTCCTTTCTTTTCCACATTGTGACGGCAGTCACGTAAAAAAAAAAAAAAAAAAAAAAAAAAAAGTTTCCCAGTGGTACTGGGATGTCAAGATTCCACTACTCTCTACATCTGACACTTTTCAGTTCTTCTGCAGCTTGACCAGAAGCTTAAGGAGATCTTCCAGAATTCCCAGGGTAAGGAGGAAGAAGAAATTCCTTTTTGTTATTGAATTGTTAACCGTCCTACACCAGTTTGATTATTCACCACATTGGAGGTTTTTCTTAGTATGTTTTCTTTGTTTGCTTTGTGGATAATGATGGCTGTTTTTGGTAGGCGATATTTAGAAGTGGGTGAGATTAGTTACTTCCCCACAAAGGCCCCTTCAGTGGTTCATAGAGTCTGAAGTGCCAGCTCTCTGTCCTTGTAGGTAATCTGACCAGATTTTTCATAGAGAAGTCTCTGGAGACAGATGGGACAATATGTTGGTGGCAGAAATGTGTAACTCTGAAGGAAGAGCTGGCTTTCTAGACTTACAGACTCTCCCAAAGGTGCAGACTTTAGGGACAGCTTAGCAGAACCTAACACAATACTTAAGAGAGAAAAGCCAGACACAGACAAACCTGAATTCAGACATTGGCTGTCGCCATACACTAACTTGGGGATGTTACATAATCACGTTTGTTTCCATTTCTTTATCTGTAAGGTAAGGGTGATAAAAAGGTGTTGTCAGAACTAAAGAAAATGATGCACATGCTGTACACAGAATCCAGTAGTCAGCATGTATTAAATATCCACTATTGTTGTGTTATTTCACTTAGCACAAAGACAATTATCATACAGTTTCACTCATATGCGGAACATGAGGAAGAGCATGGAGGAATACAGCGGAGGGGAGGGAAAACTGAATGTGAAGAAATCAGGGAGGAAGAGAAACCATGAGAGGCTCTGGACTCCAGGAACCAGACTGAGGTTATAGAAGGGAGGCAGGTGGGGGATGGTGTAGCTGGGTGATGGGCATTGAGGAAGGCACCTGTGGTGATGAGCACTGTGTGTTCTATGCAGAACACTACATCAGAAACTAATGATGTACTTAATGTTGGCTAACTGAGCATAATAAAAAAAAAAAAAACTATTGGGGTGCCTGGGTAGCTCAATTCTTAACGTGTCTGCCTTCAGCTTTGGTAATGATCTCAGGGTCCTGGGATTGAGCCCCACATCTGGCTCCCTGCTCAGCAGGAAGCCTGATTCTCTCTCTCCCATCCCCCTGCTTGTGTTCCCTCTTTTGCTGTTTCTTTCCCTGTCAAATAAATAAACAAAATCTTAATAAATTAATTAACTGTTGTTGTCACTGTTTTGTGTGGCTCCAGGGGGGAGAACTAGAATTTATGGATGAGAATCAAAAATAGGAAAATAGTGAGGTTAATTCAAAGAATCTTCTGATAATTTTAGTGTCATAAAAATAGATTAAACTATTTTTTACTGAAATAAATTCCTATCAAGGGCAGTATCCAAGAAGAAACTAAGTTCTTTTTGAGCACAAGTAGGGGGAGCAGCTGACCGGGGGAGAAGCGAGCTCCCCACTGAGCAGGGAGCCTGATGTGGGACTCAGTCCCAGGACCCTGGGATCCTGATCTGAGCTGAAGGCACTTAACCAACTAAACCACCCAGGTATCCTGAACTGTTTAAGTTCTTATCAGAGGTTTATCCAAGGCTTCAGGAGAAATTCTTGCTAAAGGTAGAAGATCGGATATAGAAAGTTCTCTTCTCTTCTCTGCAACACAGATTTTGTAATGTTGGCTCATTTTCTTTCCTTGTAGGTATGATTTAGATGTGATTATCCATGTGTAGACACAGGAGGGTCTTTTGTTTTGTAGTTTTACAGATTGAGAAGTTAGTTGGTGTGTGCCCTTTTCCTGGGAACCAGTCAGGAGTCCTTCCACTGCATCTCTAGTCCCATTATAAGCAGTATAAATAATCTTCGGCTTCTACATTTGTTCAGGTACATACACATTCACCAGCCCGACATTTCCCATTCCTTTATTTACACCTATAGTCGTGCAAATCTTCAAATAACCCTAGCCCCACATTTGTTTTAAAAGATCGGTCTCTACTGAAACAATAGGACCTTGTTTCTGGGATTAAATCTGTGCCCTGGGCTTGCTCTCTAGCTTTCTGTCATTTGTACTTCTATGCCATTTGATTCTTACATAATTTTTGTGTATTTACCAACCTCCCTGCTTCCCCCCCCCCAAGGAAAGGCTCTACACAGCTCTTTACTCTTTACTCTTGACCCCCACCCCCTGCCTCATACTGTTGCTGACTTCAACCAGACTTGAATCATATCTCATCTGGGCCCTACTTCTGACCTTGCTCTGGCTATGTCTGCTCCTCCTCCTCACTTCTTGGTTGTATTTCAGCTCAGGATTCCCCAACACCTGTTGGTCGCTTTTGCTATAACCTTTAAAAGGTTACAGTCGGTTTTTAACCAGCTCATAATGTTTCCTGTGCCCATTGCTTCATGCATGAAGGGTCAGAGGAATCCCTTGGTCTTGATGAATAGACTAATCATAAAACGATATAAATGGTTTAAAACATTAAAAATGTTCACCCTCACTAATACGAAAGAGAAAATAGATGCAATGGGGTACTATTTTTCACCTGTGAAATTAGCAGAGGTTGGCATCCAGGTATGCACTGCAAGGCTGATGGGGTTTCTAGGGCAGATATACTACCGTATTGATAAACCTGTAACTTGGTACAAACTTTTGCAAAAGCACTTTGGCAAAATATAAAAGGAAACACAACAGATACCTGAAGAGGTTTTGGAGCATAAAGGTTCATCACGGCATTATTTAGAACGTGAAAGATAAGAAACAACATAAATGTCCAGTGTAGGTAATAGCTAAGTTTTGCTATAATGGAATATCTTGCAGATATTCAATGTTTTTCTCTTCCTCTTTTTTAAATTAAACTTCCTAATTTGAGATAATTGTAGATTCACATGCCATCATCGGAAATAATACAGAGGGATCCCATTTATGCTTTCCCCAGTTTTTCCAATGATATCTTGTAAAGCTGTAGCACAATGTCATAGGATATTGGCACTGATATCATCAAGATGCAGAACATGTCCGTCACTACACGGATCCTTCATGTTGAACTTTTTCTTTTTTAAATTTGTTTATTTGACTGAGATCACAAGTAGGCAGAGAGGGGGAGGAAGCAGGCTCCCTGCGAGCAGAGAGCCTGATGCAGGGCTTGATCCCAGGACCCTGAGATCATGACCTGAGCCGAAGCTACCCGGGCACCCCTCATGTCGAACTTTTATACTTTCCCTCCTGCCCACCACACCCCCTCTTTAGCCCCCAGCAACCACTAATCTGCTTTTTGTATACGTTTGTCACCTCAGAAAATATATAAATGAAATTACATGTAAGATTTTGGGATTAGCATGTTTTCACTGAGCGTAACTCTCTGGAAATTCCTCCAGGTTGTTGCATACATAAGTGATGCTTGTCTTTTTATTGCTGAGTGGTATTCCATGATATGGTGCACACAGCCTATTTAAACAACCCATTGAAAGACATCTGGGTTGTTTGGGGCTGTCATGAATCAGGCTGCTATAAACATTCACACATAGGCTTCTAAAGAACATAATTTTGTATTTCTCTGGGAGAAATACCCAGGAATGTAATTGTTGGATCATATGTCAGTAGTATGTTTAGTTTTTTAAGAAACTGCCAAATTGCTTTCTGGAGGGGCTATACATACCTTTTCACATTCCCACCAGTGAAGTATGAGTGACCCAGCTTTTCCTCATCTTCATAAGCAGTTGTCTCAACTATCTCTGATCGTCGTCTAGTGGTGCTGCATTGTGGTTGTCACGTACAATTCCCTGGTGGCTAATGATGTTGCACATCTGTGTGCTCAGCTGCCACCTGTATATTTTCTGCACTGAAACATCTCTTCATGCCTTGTGCCATTTTCCAATGGTTTATTGTTGAATTTTTAAAAACAGATACAATTAACATATGACGCTCATCCTTTTAAGGTATAAAATCCAGCAGTTTACAGTGTGTTCAGAAGACTGTGTAACCCTCACAGTTCTTACAATTCCAGAACATGTTAATCATCCCAAAAAGAAAGACCATTATCTGTTAGGAATCAGCCCCCATTCTCTCCTTCCTCAGCCCCTGACCGCTTCTAATCTACTTTCTATTTCTATAAAAGACTTGCCTATTCTGGACATTAAATACAAAGGAAATCCTACAATATGTGGCCTTTCGTGACTGGCTTCTCTTAACTCACATAATGTTTTCAAGGTTCAACCTAAATAGCCCATATCAATGCTTCATTCCTTTCTATAGCTGCATAATATGGCTTTGTGTGGATAAACCACATTTTGCTTAGTTCTTTATCAGCTGACAAATATTTCAGTTGTTCTCACTTTTTAGCTGATCTGAATAATGCCGCTACTTATGTTCATAGACAAGTCTTTATGTACCCCTATTTTCAATTCTTTTGTTCTATACCTAGGAGTGGAATTGCTGAGTCAATGCTAAATCTATGTTTAATTTTTAAAGAAACTGACAAACTGTTTGCCAAAGCTGCTGCCCCACTTTACATTCCCACCAGCAATGTTATGCGTGTGTAGGACATGTAAAGATTTAAGGAAAAGGCTCTGTGGACTTAGACAAGGTCATTCATTCCAGGCAGTGAATTACCCTTCAGCTGAGCTGCTGATTCTGCCCTCACAGTTGGGTCCATATGTGAAGAGATCTAACAGCCCCTCAAGTATCCCGCACAGTGGCAGTGAGCAAGGGCTCTCCTATCACACCCTTCCCAGGGGCTGCTACCACAGTTTTTCAATGCCCCTGTGAGCTAATCCTCCTCCACAAGAACTCACATCAAATACTCCTTCATTATCACATTTGACAAAGGAAATCCTAGCTGTTAATGACAAATTAGAGAGTTACCCCTCTCTCCTAGAAAGCAGTGTCCCTCAGCTCTGCAGGGAACATCTGCTTCTCAGAAACTAGTTTTGAGATTTGAAGGCATGAGCCAGCAGGGCAGTCACCCCTGTGGAAGCCTGGGGAGGCCCTGCTGCTTGCTCCCCTCTCCCATCCAGCTGGCCCCTTTGGCACATACAGCTCAAGGAAGGAACAGGGGGTGTTCTAGGGCTTCTGAAAAAGAAGGGACTGTGGGTCCTCTTCTCAGGGGCCATGAGGGCAGCAGTGCAGGGAAGCGCATACTGGGCGCTTGGCTCAGTACTGGGGTTGCCCCTCGTGTTGGGGGAGCAGAGCACAAGTAGCCTGAGGGCAGCCATTATGCAGTAACCAGGACTCCCACTTTCTTTTTTCTTTTTTTTTTTTAAAGATTTTATTTATTTATTTAACAGACAGAAATCACAAACAGGCAGAGAGGCAGGGAAAGTGAGAAAGGGGGAAGAGCAGGCTCCCTGCTGAACAGAGAGCCCGATGCAGGGCTAGATCCCAGGACCCTGAGATCATGACCAGAGCCGAAGGCAAAGGCTGAACACTGAGCCACCCAGGCGCCCCTTTCACAAGTTAGCTATATCACCAGGCACCCTGATGGCCGAGGCCTCATTTACTGTGTGTTTTTTGTGGAAGGTTCTGCCATCAATCCTATCATTTCTAAAAAGAAGCTGGGTCAGCTGCGAACAAAGGTTCTTGCAAGAGGGCAATAGGGGTGGTGAGAGTTCCAGAAAATGGGTCACAGGGACACTGGTTAAAGGAACTGAGGCAGTTTGGTCTAGAGGAGATAAAGGCAAGGGGAGCAGGATGCAGAAGGCTGCTGTGTGGAAGAAGGAGCCAGCCTAATCTGTGCAGCTCAGAATGCAGCTAGGACCAAGGGCTGGGTGGAAAGTAATAGAAGGCATTGGGCTCAGAAAAGTTTCAGCTAATAATTAAAGCTGCCCAACTTGAAAGAATCAGCAAATGAATGCATTCTTAAAATTCTCAATTCTGTGAGGCTTTCATTTAGCCACATGGGTCTCGGTGAAATAGCCAAGTCGTGCATTAATGGTACTGTGTATTGTGTGAAGGAAGAGATTAATTTCGTGTTGCTTTCAGTAGTTATGCTTGGGAGTAAGACTAATAGACACATGCAATGAAAGAAAAGGTGATCCCTCTTTTCCGTCCTCATTCCCGAGCTGCCTGCTGCTCTACAGGCTTTTCCCCAGATGTGCTGGGGTCTCAAGGACTATGGAGTTGAGCGCCTGATGTGCAATCTCTCTTCTCTCACCGCCCAGCCCCTTTCTCTTGTGACCATTAACCCCCCTTTTGGATATGCTGGGCAGGGGTATAATGCCATGCTTGAAACAATCTGGAGAAGAGGGATTTTAGCACTAAAGAGATTTGACTTTGTAAGGGAATGAAGTAAAGGCTCTAAAAAAAATTGCCAGTCTTCTACAGACTCATCAAATATGCAGCTCAGGAGGGTTGATGTCTAGGATCTTCCCCCTCACCCCCATGTGATTAAGTTGGTGCCTTAGTAGACCATCCACTGACAGGCATTCTGAATCTTTCTTTTACTTGTCCATCAAAATGTATTGGTGCTTTGTTTCCTCAAGGTCTTATACCTTGCAGTGCCATAAGTTCATGGTCAGCAACTTTGAAGGCTTCCATCAGAAAAATGGGGAAACTTAGGAATTGTGGCTGGTTGGGAAGTATTTCTGCCCAAGAGTGAGTTCCTCAAAACACAGGTGCATAGATGTTTGTCTAGCTCAGAGGTTTCCAGACTTTTTGGTTCTTACACTCTCCGAAAGAATCTTAATAGAATATGAATTATCACGCAATTTTTAAGTTAATGAAGTTTTCCACTATAAGTTTGAATACTTTGAAAGGATATAATTTGGAGCATATTATAAATGTTAACATTTTAAAATGAAAGTTGAATTTCTTTTGTAAATGTATACAATCAAATCTAAACACTATGGCAATTGATAATACATCATTCCACTTAAAAAAAATAAAAAGACTTTATTTGTTTAAGAGGGAGAGAATGGAGGCAGGGGCAGAGAAAAGGGGACAAGCAAACTCCCTAGTGAGCAGGGAGCCCAACACAGGGCTTGATCCCAGGACCCTGAGATCATGACCTGAGCCAAAGTCAGATGCTTAATTGACTGAGCCACCCAGATGCCCTATCATTCTATTTTTAAAAACCACTTATTTAACTTGGAGAAATTTGATTTTTTTTTCTCCATCAACCCAAATTTTCTTTCCATTGCCCCCAAATTTTACCTTAATATAATTTTTGTTTAAAAAGACTATTAATTACCCTGTTACATTTACTTTACTAAAATGTATTCAGATTAAAAATTTTAACTTTTATTTTCTGTGACCATAAAGCTCTAAGCATTAAAAAAGTGTGATTGAATTGTCATTATTAGCAATGTATTGATTAAAATAACAAATACATTATACTAATTATTAAATACAAAAAGTGAAATTATATTGTAAGTGCATCTCTTAATGAGATGAAGGACTTTTGTCAGTTCATGTTTCTGTAGAGGAATATTACTTTTTGCTAGAATGAGATGGGTTGGCTTCAATTCTATTTCTGTTTTTTGTTTTTTATTGATGTAAGCTGCAGGAATTGAAAGTGTTTTATTATAGCAATATAATTCAATTATTTGAACTTCTTCTATGTTATATGCCAAAATTCATATAATGAGCTATTATCAAAAAATACTTTTAATCCTCTGTCACCTGAAAACTTGATTAGGTTCTTCTTCATTTTTCTTATAATCAGTGAATTGGAAAACACGTGACTTGCAAAGAGCTTTTGTTCTTGTCATTAGCATAATTCACTTTCTCGTTTTATGGGAAGTATACCAAAAGAGCTCTGCTAAGATTCCTCATTGTTTTTATGCCATAACACTTTCACATAGACTCACCTTTTAAAATTCTGTGTCTTCAGAAATGTATTCTTTTAATTTCATTACAGTTTTGCTAAAACAATGCCTTTTGATAAAATACTTTGACCTTGTTTTTGCTTTAAATGTGTTACTATTACTTTGGAGTTGCAGATTCAACTCATTTATAGAAAATGTCTGTCACAAACCACATTAGCAGAGCCAGGGTTCACTGCCAAACCAAGCAGCCAAATCAGGTAGCCTTTCTGTCAGAAAAAAACTCTGACTTCATTTTTCAGTTCCCTTAGCTGTTTTGAAGACTATAATAATCAATGAAGATTAAAAACATATTTTGTGAAGCTGATCACTAACACAATAAAAATTAAAATGATATAGTTAATTCCATGTTTAAGTTATAAAAACAAGATAATCAATAGACTCCTTTTCATATAAAATAAGAATGGAAACAATCTGAGGGTTTTGGAGGGGAGGGGAGTAGTGGTGGGTATTATGGAGGGCATGTATTGCACGGAGCACTGGGTGTGGTGCATAAACAGTGAATTCTGGAACACTGAAAAGAAATTAATAAAAAATAATGATAAAAGGTAGTATGTCTCTGGTAAAAATGGTATATATGGCTGACTGGCTTTGGAGAATAAGAACTAGTGTAAAAAGGGCACCTGGGTGGCTCAGTGGGTTAAGCCTCTGCCTTTGGCTCAGGTCATGATCTCAGGTTCCTGGGATGAGGCCTGCGTCGGGCTCTCTGCTCAGCAGGGAGTCTGCTTCCTCCTCTCTCTCTGCCTGCCTCTCTGCCTGCTTGTGATCTCTCTGTCAAATAAATTAAAAATCTAAAAAAAGTGGGTATTATAGAGGGCACGGCTTGCATGGAGCACTGGGTGTGGTGAAAAAATAATGAATAATGTTTTTTCTGAAAATAAATAAATTGGAAAAAAAACCCAATATCTTCTTGGCTTTTGAGTCACAAATTAAAAAAAAAAACAAAAACAAAAAACTAGTGTAAAAATAGCAGTAGAAATACTACTAATAATATGGAAAGGTCCTATGCTGCTAATCAGTCTGGCAGCACATAATTTTTTATTATTATGAAAAAGATATTAAAACAAGAGAATATGAAGAAAACTATATGACTATAACTGAAATAATTATTTCAGTCTCTGGTTTGATACAACAGGTTTTGACAACTGTATTAACTAATGTGCATTGACTATGAAAATGCACAGGAAAGTTTATCCTTGGGTTTTATCCATCTTATCTTGTAAATGTTAGTGTTGCCTGAAGGCATTCTAATTACATTGATAGTAGTCACCATTGCAAACCTATATATTGCTGTAGCTGCTCTAAGTTGCATTTCTTCCCAGTTCAGATATATCCTAGGGATGAGTATGGAGAATTGTGGAAAATAATTGTGTACAAGTACGCAAAGAGGCCATTTTTGGTATTCAGTTTCTCTGATTTTCTCTGTGCTTCATTCTCTCAGGTCTCTCCCCCTCAAGAGCAAGGCGTTCTTTGAAAAGAGTGAAGAGATGGAAGAGGAAAAGGTATTAAATAAAAATTGTCTATCATTCCACTTTACCATATATATCTGAATTCTGAAAAACCATATATGAGTCCAAACACCTTATTTCTGTGTTTTCTAACATAGCAGTTTTAACATGTGTTTAAGAAAGGAGAGCCCAGAGTTGTATGGATTTCTGATTAAAGGAACCTTCAAAGGACCATAAAGGTTCCATTAAAGGGAATTTTCCCTTTGTTTGCCACATCTGGGAGTTTGGGTTCATATTAAGGGCCTTGTGTCATATTAAGATTTGGGATAGGTGAGACTAACACCTTTGTTTTTATAATGTGGGGCAGGGACTACTATGAATACAGATTTGTTCTCCAGTAGATCCATTTTGGGAAAGAGTAGGATATGTGTAGGGGATCTGGAAATTAGTTCCCTTAAAACTACCCAGGAGCGTGTACTCCTTGGAAAGACTTCACATGCCCTGAGGCACACACTCTAGTTTAAAAATCAGGAGTTTATCAGACCCCTATCTAGCCTAACCTGACCCAGTGTAAGATTTTTTTTAACCATAGGGATCTCAGTCCCGAAGAGTTTAAAAGAGACCCTGGGGATGCAGATGGAACAGCAGAAGCCCCTATTTGGGGAGCGGTATGAGAAGCCTATTCCCTGTCTGGTGTTCACAGAAGACCCACATGCACTCCAGTTGCCAAACAAAAAGATCTGAGACGGTCTCCTGGTCCTTTGTGGGTGAATAAGCTGGTCACTGTTGTCTGAAACCGGCCATGGGTGTTGCGACCCACAAGCCAATGGTGGCAGGCAGGGTACAAGAAAATAAGAGGTTATGAACTCTGGATTGTTGGGGAGGGGGTTCATGCCTCACCAAAGGGGGAGGCCCTACGTGGCTCTAACCCCTCTATTGCCAGATTTTTCAGTTTTCCAGAGAAGACAAAAACTTGCATTTTCACATGAAATCTTCCCATTTGTAAACGCCGGCAATCACATTGAGATTTTTTTATAAAACACTTAGCAGGCAAAACAAGTCTACACATCCTATCTAATCCGTGGTTGTTGGTTAGCGGTCTCTGCCCAAAGGCCACAGGGTGTCATTTTTGCCTCCTGAGAGAACAAAGCAGCTCCTAATCAGAGTTTGTGTCTCCCACACGGACTCCAGCTAGCACCCCAAGTTCTTACCTCTGCCTCAGCAGTTAGTAACCCCCGAAGTGCACAGCTCAGCAAGTCAGAGCTGGCTCCCACAAGTTTAAAATGCAGCCAATATTTCAGGCTTCACGGAGGCTGAGGGAATTGTCATCGGCAAACCCGACTCCACTGCACTGAAGAGAACTTTAGACAGTATTTATTCTAGCTTTCCTGTTTTTACAGTTCCTGATATATTCTCTAAGTTTTCCTTTCGGAGCTGGCAGCACTTGTCTTAATAAATGGAGGGTGTTCATCCCCAATATTGCGGTTCCTGGATGCTTTCCCTTACACACCTTCAATCTGGAAAGCTGGACCTTCACTCTGGAGCTATAAAGACTGTGAAAACCTCTTCAGGGAAAGAAGTAGCTATGATTCTATTTCAGCCCTTCTCACTTTCAGCCCTTGGCTTAGGATTACCCTCAGTGCTTTAACTTCAGATGGTGTGCTGGTTTTAAAATGTGGCCATAAATTCTTCAGTATTCTTCCCTTTAGGAGGTAGAGCTTAATTCCCTCCCCGTGAGTGTGGGCTATATTTAGTGACTTGATTCTAATGAATAGAATATGACGGATGATAGTGACTTCTGAGAATAGGTCACAGGCATTATGGCTCGCTCCCAGCTCTCGAATTACTTGCTCTGAGGGAAGCCAGAGGTCATGAGGACACTTAAGTAGCCTTGTAGAGAGGCCCATGAGTGGAGGAACGGAGTTCTCCGGCCAATAGCAGATTCTCTAGCCCTGGTCAAGCCTTCAGAAGACCGCAGCTTGCTGACTTGACAGCAAGCTAATGAGATCCTGAGCCAGAAGCACCAGTTAACCTGCTCCTGAAGAGAACAGAATCTGTGAGCTAAGAAAAGTGTTGTTTTAGGGTGCATGGTGTGGTGGTAATGTGTTTTGTGGCAACAGATTACTGACACAGATGGGTGTAAAGCCACCTAGGCCATACCGCCTCTGTGGCATGGCCTCATTGCTTCTTGAGTTTCCCATTTAGCAATGGCAGGAAGACAAGATGCATCCCTTCCAAGCTGTGAAAACATACAGGGGATGGGAAGCGGCTGCGTGAGGAATATGGCAGTTGTTTGTAAGGTGAAAGGCAATTTAGTTTAAGGACGACATATCTTATATTCGGAAATGTTAACCTCTGGATGAGATTACCAAAAAAGGTAGCGGTAGCTCCATTTAAAGAATTTTCTTTTGGATTGAACAAATTCTGAGCATGTGGTAGGCAGTTGGGATTTAGTTCTGCTCTAACGTTCCCTTCTCTTAATAAAAGTTGAAGGTAAATAGGAAAATTAACCAAAATCTGCAATGCATGTGAATTTCAAAAATAAGTCCCCAGCATAAATGTCCCTCCTGACACACGGGTGTCAAGCGGCCATCTGATACCCAGTTTCCAGAAGCTGAGCACCCAGTTTGGAGCCGTGCCCCCTTTGGTTCCTCTCCCTCCTCTCTGGCCTTTATCTCAGAGGCCTGGGCCTTAGCCTCTGTTCAGGTGAAACTGAAGTATCTGGACACAACCAGCCACTTCAGCAACTTGTGGTAAACCGGGTGAAGTTACGTCCTCATGGAGGAGGGAGCCGCTGCATTTCTCATGCGCAGGGAGAGGATGAACCGCCTGAATTTCTGGTTGTGGGGGTCACAGGAGACCTCTGGTGACGCCATCTCATCACGTGCTAGATCCCAGGTAGCTGGGTACATATGAACTAATGACTTAAAATCCCGCCTCAAATTCTCATCTTCCTCCAAGCAGAAGCCTTTTGTCTATGTATAAGTGCAAATATTCCCTAAGGAAGGGAGGTCTTGTATCTTTTGGATAAAGTGCCACAGCCTCGCCC
Organism: Neogale vison; assembly: GCF_020171115.1. Taxonomy (NCBI): domain Eukaryota; kingdom Metazoa; phylum Chordata; class Mammalia; order Carnivora; family Mustelidae; genus Neogale; species Neogale vison. The sequence continues at coordinate 183,542,370 of NC_058091.1, read as the reverse complement.
CTAATCGCATAGAACCTTCGGAAGGGAACACACGTGAAAGGCAGAGCTGATTCTCTCCCTTTTGACCTTTGCCCTTCGGTCTCCCTGGGGGCTCTGAGAACACACAAACTAGCACAAACCAGTGAAAGCATTCAGAAGTAGGCCTCTCCAATGATGAGCCAAGCCAGTTACCTTACAGCTTGCATATTTATTGAACAAATACTACTAAAATAGCTAAAATACACTGGGTACCTGTTGTGAGTGCATCAGTAAAGATCACATTGTTACAAAAGCCTGCATTTCCAGCAGTGCACAACTGCAACTCTACATAAATGCCACAGATGCAGAATACTGTTTTCTTGCTCTATTTACACGGCTGATATACCTATTCTAACAAAGGAGGGGGCAGGAAGATGCACAAGAAACTCAGGCCAATGGGGGAGCAAGAAGAGAACGAAGAAGTGCGCTGCATGCAGCATGGGCGGTAACAGTCAGACGTGGAACAGGGCGGAACACAGCCTGCCCTGTCCGAGGAAGAGCTGAAAGACAGTTATATAAAAATTAAGGTGGGCTTTCAGACTGGCTAACACAACAACAATCCGTGAGTAGATGGTATTGTCTGGTTTTATTTTTGTTTATCCATTTCATTGGGAGCAAGGACAAAAATGTAAAATCTATACCTTGCTTATCAAAATCGCTGAAGAAAAGTGCTCTGCCTTTTTTCAGGTTTTTAAAAATTTTATAAAGACCTTTTTCCCAACTTAATTTTGGGGAAAGGTGTAATTTTCAGATTCTGACTCAGATGGCAGGGTTTTTTTGTTTTGTTTTGTTTTGGATTATTTTTCAGAGGGCATTTGTTTGAAAACGTTTGCCCTTTCTTCCCCCCAAATATCCTTTCAAACAAAAAGAACCAAAAGAGACATCTAAAAACGCCTGTCAAATTATTGCTTTTCTTTCTCTAAGCTAGGCAGGCGAGGCTACCGGAAAGAAGAGATTTGGTAAGTAAATTACAGTTTTGTGATTGCTCCCGCTACTGGGACTGCTTGTCCGTGAGTGCCATCCTGCGAGACGTGAGTCTCTCACTCTCTCTGGTAGCGTTCACTCAACCTACAACGCTGAAGAAGAAAGCCACACTGAAGACACGAGGAAAACAAGTCAATCCAGTCTAGAGAACAACATTCAGGGAAACAGAGTACCAACACCTTCTTAGAACATGGAAATAAAATATAACTCCATCAGAGCTACCTCGCCAAGGAGCATGTTGAAAGTCCAAAATAGCACCATTCATCAGTGTCTCAGGTCCTGTGGCAGCATCTCGGTCACTTACCACAAGGAAACAATGAGTTTCAAACTACTTCTATACATCAAAAGAGTACATGGATAAAATATAGATATACAGACAATCGATGAACATAAACTACTAGGCTTATTACATCTAAATGGAAAAAAAAAAATGGGGACTCTCAGCCTCTGCGAGAAGCCGTCGGGAGCTATGTGAGTGAAAAGGCAGGAGTGGACCGGTTGTGTGAGAGCAGAGGGAGTTTGAGTTGTGGAAGACACCGTTGTTGAGAACCAGGCCTGAAGGCCCACCTGTAAGGGTTGTAAACGTGGATTCACAGTGTGAAATTCTGAGCGGTTTCACTTGAGTCAGAATGATTAAAAACTGGTTTGATGATACCTATTTGTCCACTGTAAATTCTCTAAAGCAAGGCTCAGAGTCCCATAGTTTCTTCTTATACTTGATGATTTACACAGAAAAAAATCCCATATATGATACCATGACCTCATCAATACCCATACACCATATGTAATACAAACGGAGGTGTGACAATTAAAAAGAGTGGAGGTAACCGATGCCTGGGGAGTGGAGTTCACTGCTGCCAGGTGGAGTCAGGGAGGCGGCCTCAATCTGCTCATCCTTCTTGCGGTTCACTTCCTTTGGGACAGGAAGTCTTCCCTGAAAACCAGGTGGGGACACACACACACAAACACACACACACAAAGACACGTAGTCATGTTTCTGAAACCATCTGAAATTTTCCCCTGAACGCCAGATGTTTTGCAAACAGAGTTTACATATTAAACACAGTTCACCTGAATGTAAATATTAGGTCTGTGGGGGCATGAAGTAATTAAACACTCGCTGCCTTGGCTTCAGGAGAATCAAGTGCTTCTCCTAATGGCTGTGCCCAGCCATGTGGGAGGCAGCATTCCCCAGAGTCAGGTTTCTGATGACAGTTTCTAGTGTGAGACAGGGCCCAACAGGAGTCTGGGTAAGAGGTGCTCATTTCTCTTCAAAGCATTCAGTGACTGTGAAGGAGATGGGTAATTGCCTGTTTTCCAATATATAATAAAAATATTTAAAAGGAGATGACAGCCTATACAAAGGTAACTTATGTATGGTTTATTCTCTGGACAACTGGCCCAGTCCATGTGGGCCAGATAATCAGAACCACAAGCAGGTACCAAAGGTGGGAGTGTTTGCAGGAAAGAGGACAGTGTGACACCCAGGACAGAATTTAGTGAGATCTACCTTGTTTGGCCTGGGGCTATTCTAAGTCTGTCCTCACAAATGTGAATAAGGTGTCTCTGTTTCTGTCTAGAATAATCCAACCACACTGTGACTGATGCTCCACCAGGCATCCAAGGGGAGCAGCTCTTCATCATAACCAGAGAGCAAGAGGACAGGAAGCCCATTTGCTCAAGGGATGATAGGTCTTAACTTTTAACTTTACCACAAATACCCTGCATATCCCAATCAGATAGGAAAATAGTGATTTGACAATAGTCTTATCTTTTAGCCATATCATTAATTGCTGGAGTTTTCTCAGACACATTATCCAATATGGTTTTAAAAGATTTTTTTTTTCCTTTTTGCTCAGATCATATGTTCCAATTAGACATTTATTAATCTATTTTGGCTGGGTTTGAATACTTGAATTAAAATAATAATCTTGCTTTGAGATCTGTAAATTATCACATCTGAATCTCTTTTTAAGAATTCAGAAGTCAGGAACTTTCAAACAACTTAAAACTGAGTAAATGTTTTCAGCAGCCACAGGATGAACTAAATGTAACAGATAATTCAGCTTTAGTAAGTCTTATTTCCTATAAATATATTTTTTAAATGTTAAACACCTGGTATGCCTAAATTTTGAGTTTAAAAATCTCAGACTTTGGGAACATACATTTTCAGGATATATAGAAAATCCACTCAGTGTGTACTTCCATGTTCTAAGATTGTGATTTTTAAGTTGTTTTGGTATCACTAAATAGCAATAGGACTAAATCAGAAAATTGAATTAAAATGTAATTCATTACTCACACACTTAAGGACCTAGGTAAACCTTTAGAATCATTATACTGGGCAGTCTTTTTCAGTTGTGCAAAAAATTTTAATCTTGAAATTTTGACATATAATCCCAAGATATAGAAAAAAAAATCCACTCTGATCCTGGTGGTTTTAAACTGTTTTTCTCCTCTCCCTCAACCAGTTAGCCTAGTTCAAGATGTGACAAACTTGGGTTTTGGACGAATAAAGAATTCAGAAGCTGCTAATCATCACAGGCCAGGAAGGAAAATCAAAACTTCGTAAGTGTGATTTCACTCTGTCCACGGCTGCCCTTAAAGCGGCTTACTTCAGTTCCTGCATGACTAACTAGCCAGTCTCTAAAGTCTCCATCTTAGTAACCCCATTACCTTCATGGAAAATACAAAACAAAACCAAATGAAGATTGGGTGGGATTCTCGGTAATTTGGAAAGAGATATTTCTAGGGGGAAAAAAAAATGTGAAGGATATTATTTCAGATGTGAATTTACCATTTTTACTACTTTTTCTGTTTTGAGACCACCCCCCCCAAAAGTTCATGTCTTCATTTATTATTCATGTTCCGAATACCTACTGTGGCTTGAAGACTCAGATTTTAAAGCTACAGCGATTAAAACAGAGACAAAAATAGTCCCTGTCCATCCTGCCCTTTATTTTCTGTATGGGAGATGCCCAAGTTAACTGGACAATGGCAAGGCAACAGTGGTAAGCCATGCGGACGGGCATGCTGCTGAAGTGCCCTGAGAGGTCAAACCTGACCAGCCAGAAAGAGCTTTGCACATCTTCCCTTTGGTGGCTGGAATTTACTAGATTTCAGTCCCTCCTTCCTGTCCCTCATTTTTTGAAAAGAATAAAGTCTGCTCCCTCACTGAAAGAACTATAGGCTTCTATAACAAGGGGAGAAGGTTTTTGAAGAGGAGATACAATGTAGTCTTACTTCTTCAGAAGTAAGATGCCTTATAAGAATTCAGGCAAAAATAATCCTATCTTCCTCCATCATCCAGCTCCTCATGGCTCCCAGACAACTGAAGGTCAATCTAGAAGGCTGGAGCAGCAGCAACAGATGTGTCCGGTGGTTCCCCAGACTGGTTCTCCCGGATGCTTCTATAACTAAGCTACCTCAGGTTGGCCGGCCCTCTCTGCTGAGAACTGTTCGAGTCTGAATCCCCCAGTTTCTCAATAATGTACCTCGGACAACATAAGATTATTTTTGTTGATTATACAAAGATGTGCTTTTCCACAAGAAAACTTCTGGGAAGGACAAATATATTATGCTTAAAGGATTATTCACATATGGAGAGAGAAAAGAAATTAACAGAAGACCTGAATCTCAGGGTCTGTTGTGCCAATCGTGTGAAGCGTGACTCAGTGGAGGCACAGTCTAGGTCCTGGGTTGGCCTTCTAAGAAAAAGGGAGGGGCTGTTGACCTCACTGAAGAACTTGCCTAGTCTTGCCACTCTGGTTGATGTCACCAGTATCAAAGCAAGGGCTTCTGGATGGCTGAATGGGGCAGAAATAATGAAAACACTATACTCTTCCTTTCCCCTCCATTATCATGTCTTGCCCTCAGCTGCTCGGACGAATGATGCCCTGAGCTTCCCAGGAAAGAATGCCTAGAGTTATACGACTGCTGCTGCTGGGGGGGGGGAGCTTCTGGAGTGCTGGCGTGGAGGTGTAGGAGCGTGTGGTGGTGAAGGGGTGGTGAGGTGAGGTGGGGGGGTGTGGTGGGCAGTGGTGTTGTGAGGTGGTGTTGGGGTGATGGGGGTGTGCGTGTGTTTTAAGGAAAGCTCCAGGACACCAGCTCACTTCCACCCCAGCTCTACAAGATGGCACAAATGTAGCTCAGGCAGGTCCAGAATCCTTTTGTTCACCTACTTTTCCTAACGCTGGTTTCAACCTGGACCTTCAGAAATTCTCTGGAAGATTTAAAGTGATTTAGAATTGTTTTCTCTTAGTGCTAACTACCAGTTGACACAATCTCTCCAAATGCTGCCTGTCAGTAAAAGATAGGGCACTGCTGAAGCCATTCAGTGTAAGTAAGAGTTTCTCAAACATTAAAATGTCAATAAGAGCTGGGAAATTGTCACCATGTGTCAGTTGCACTTATGAAACTTCTGAATGGAAATTTTATTTTCAGTGCACATTTTCTTTCTGAATTGCAAAATCAACAGGTCAGTGGTAAAAAGTACAGTCCTCTTCCTTAAGGTCAAATTGATATTTACCTTAACAAGCAAGTCCAAAGGAATCTATCCTAAAAACTGCTAAGTGTTGCTGTTGTTAGAAATGGTGCTAAAATCCAAAATGTAAATCTGACAAATTTTCTTAATGCAGAGAATTATCACACCTAAGATGTCAGAACGAAGAAAAGATGTTTGTAGAAAATACTTTTAAGCTTGAAAATTAGAAGAAAGAAAAATAATAGTTCATGTTCTGTTTTGTTTCTTGGGTGATTTCATCAGACATTTAGGCACTATTACCAGACAAAAGTGTCATCATTTTGTACTTTTAAGATATCTTTTAGTTTAATCATACTTGAATGGAACAAAGTAGAAACCTGTAAAATGTGCATTTGATAAATTGATTCCGTGATTCTTAAATGAAAATCTGCTTTGAACTTGTCAAAAAGAAAGATAATGTGAACCTTAAGAATCATAGGACTTTCGGATATATATGTATCTGTAGTACATATGTACTATATATTATTTGTAAGATCATTACAGTATCATGTTATTAGATTCTTATTGTAGACTAAATGGATATTAAAATAAAAAAGAAATAACTGACTTTTTTAGTTGGCTTTAAACTGAAAAAACATTTTTAACAAAATGGTAGCTAGAGATCTTACCTTAGGAAGCCTTCCCTCCATTTCCTTATTTGGAAATGGTTCTTGACTGACCCAGACAGAGAGCTCTGGGTAATAAACCTACAGAGACATAAAAGCACACATATTCAGATTAAAAACAACATCCACTAGGAAACCACATGGGATCAACTTCATGAGCTTAATCCTCAGTGTCACTTCTTTCCTGATTACAACTTAGAGCAGTGGGAAAGCCCTTCACTATAGCACTCAGGGGACTTCTGGCTCAGGGTCTTCTAAGACTAAGTCCATCAGAGCAAAGATGTCAATCAGTGTTCCCTTCAGCACTCTAAGTGGCAGCCTCCTGAAGTGACTGGCTGAGCAAACTAAGGCACTGGGGAGGCCTAACTTCAATAGCAACCTATGGTAAGTATACCTACAAACCTCCATGTTTATAAGATAAACGTGCCACACACCCATATCACTCTGTGAGGGGTTATCCCAATAATCAATTAAAAGGCCCAACATTATGCGCAAAGCGTAAGGAGGACAGGAACAAGCAGCCTGCATTCTCCCCAGGTCCACGTGGCCACTGGCGACGCTCTGCCCCATGCCTGAATGTAGCCAAGTGTCAGAGAGAAGCAGGGAGATGGGCGGCATTGCCATGAACTATCAGAGAATACCAGCTGATGAATCTAGGGGTGGGGCCATGCAGGACAAGGGGGAGAGCCCAGAGTGGAACTGAGTAATTCTTCCTTAAGTGTATACAAAGGGTTATTAGCATAAGAAAGTTGCAGACCAGCTGTTCTCCATCTCCAGGAAAGACAAGAGTAGAGGGTTAGGAATTAAATTACAACATGGATTTAGGTCAGCTATAAGGAAGGACTTGGCATAAGAATTGCTAAATTGCTGAAAGAATTTAGAGAGGAAAACTGTGAAATCTCCTTTAAGAAATTTAGAAACAGAATCTAACAACCATCTGCCAGAGTTAATTCACATTTGATACAGCCCTGCTTGAAGGGAGGGGAGGAAATTAGATAAGATTCCCTCCAGATCTGATTCACTAAATGCTCTAAATAAGTCTCACATTCAACAAATAATATGAAGAATCACATCTCATTAATAGGTTAACAAACAGGCTTGGACAACGTTTTTGTTTTTGGAAGCCAGAGAAGTGGGAGCCTAGTCATGCGGCAACTGCAATGTCTTCACTGTCCTGGTCAGGAGACCTGAACTAGGAAATGTGGATGGTTGTGTGGATTCTTCAGGATAGTCGAACAGTAACGTTACAGCACATCCCAGGTTAGCAAGCAGCTCTGCATACACTAATTACATCCTGATAATAAACTTAAGTCTTACCATTTCAGAGAGAAGAAAACAGAAACTCAGAAAGGACACCAACTTGTCCAAAGCCACACAGTGAGAACAGGATAGGACTTGAACGGAAACCAGATTTCCAAAGTCTCAACTTCCCACTATCCTGATGCCCTCAAATCACCCCAGAATGCAAATTGCCTACCACCTCTCTCAAAATTACACCAGTCCACAGACACCACACACATTTCTATCTTACATATTTGAGAGCTCATTCTGTAAGAATGGAAGTCTGACTTCAGACTGGGTCTGCTTTCTGGGCCATGTGGTTTCCCCAACCTGAACCTCCTTCAGCTTTCCCCTCCGAATTCCACCATCTGCCTTGTTTGGGACAAACAAGTCACCCCTAACGTACCTTTGAACTGGGAATGGGTGAAGAAAAAGAAATTGCCATCTGAAATATACAGCTTTTTTTAAGGCTTAAAACAAAGCTAAAGCATACTGAATTCCACTTTGTGCTTGATCCCAACTGGGATCAACTATAGTTTCACTTAATATAAATAGATATAAAATTCACTTAATATAAATAAATTTCTACATTACTACTTTTAAAAGTGCAAATTTTAAATGTTATACATATTAGCAAGAAATAAAGCTCTATTGTAAATAAATGATAAAAATACATGTAAAAACTTAGGTGCATGGACACAGTGAAAAGAAACATCAAGTAAATGTTTTATCTTTGTTCTTGAGCTTTTCTGTGATAGTCTATTTTAACAAAATGTCACTGCTTTAGCATTTAACTTCCAGGTTCAAAGCATCACTACAAAAGCCACCCAAGTCCAATCTGCAGGGAAAAATAGCCTCAGAAATCATTATACTTATTATTGTTACAATTTGTTTTCCCAAAAATTAACTTTTTTTCTTTTCCTTTTTTTTTTCCTTAAGAAAAACAGTGATTTATCTATTTATTTATTTATTTATTGCCAAAGAACTCAGGAACATGGGTATCTGATAGCAAAACCCACAACTAAAGAAACTTCTTACCCTATCCCAATTTGTTCTTTTGAAACATAATAATTTAGCCACAGATTGACCAAGGGCACTTCTAATTAGGTACTTTTTAGTGTTTGAATCATCAAGTAGTCATGGTATACTTTAGGAAAAATAAATGTCCCTTTAGCCATGTGGTAAATTCTTCCAGTCTCCTTCAAGATCAGAATTTGAAGCCAAAAAATGGCAGGGATAGAGGCATCTGTTACATCCTTAAATCTTGCTTGGTTGGTCTCTAAGAACTCAGCATATCCCTGGATATAGCCTCTGAAGGGGATGTTTAAACTTTTTTTTTGGATTTGGAAAAAGTTGGTTGATTATTGGAAATATATACTTCCTCCATTACAGCTTTGTTCGTTCTTTTACCTGTGGTGTTTTGAGACTCTAAAGTGAAGGACTTAAGAGAAAAAAATCTATGACAAACATTACCCTTGCTCTCAGATACCTCAGAATACCCTTGTCTAAGCATGCATTTGCCACAAGTTTTCGGGGCAACTGCAGTGTGCTCTACACTGCTAGGTTCTAGGTATTACGAGAAATACAGTCCCTGCCTTCTCGGAGCACAAACGATCATTTTATAAAAGTGTGTTCTGTGGGCTAAATTGTACATTCCCCACATACAAAATTCATATGTCAGAATCTTAATCCCCAGTTAGATTGTGCATATATTTGGAGATAGGGTCTTTAAAGAGGTTATTAAGTTAAAATGAGGTCATGAGTGGAGACCCTAATCCAGTACGACTGGTGTCTTTATAAGGAGGAAAGGACACACATAGAGGAAAGGCCACATGAGGACACAGGGAGAAGACGATCATCTACAAGCCAGGAAAAGAGCCTCAGAGGAAACCAACCCTGCTGACACCTTGACTTCAGAGTACCAGACTCCAGAATTGTGGGAAAACAAATTTCTGTTGTTTAAAAGCCACCTAATCAGTGGTACTTTGTTGTGACAGCCCTGGCAAATTAATTATGTGCTTTAAATGAAATTTAAAAAAAAAAAAAGGAATGTATAGGTTATGTCAAATAGAGTAGCTGTTGGAAAATGTATCAACAGACTAAAAAAAGAAAAAAAAAAAAATTCAGCAAGCCATCCAGCAGTGCTGTCAAGAGAAGAAATGGGGGAGGCAGTGAGCCGATCTGGGAGGGCATGTGATGGCCAGCAGATGTAAGCCAAGGAAGACAGTGGGTTGAGGGTCAGAGTCATGAGCGCTATGTGTGAAAACACCCTATGGCCAGGAGGTCCCGCAGCAGCTCTCGGTGGCCATCCATGCAGCAGCACAAATGCAGCCCCAGAGCTGTTCTACCCCATCTTTTGGCTCCGTTCAGAATATCAGGAGCTACCAGTGGCCCTAGGATTAGGGTTTTTGAGTACTGATCAAACATGGGTCAGAAAACGGAGAAGTCGATCTGTCTTCCTGAAGTCCACCTGTTCTTGCTTGGACCCTAAACTTGTCCATTCATATTGGTACTAGTCATCGGATGGCTACGTGATGACACGTGGCTTAAACTTACTCCAGTTCATTCCATCTTCTGGATTCAAGACTGTGTTCCCCATGAAAACCAACTTAATTAACTATTTCTTTTTTAAACGTACTGAGTTCTCTATTGGTTTGATGACGTTCATCTCAGCTATGCAAGCATTCCAGATCATATGAATGGCGCTACCTCAAAACTACTGCTCTGTTACACAAGCAAACCAAAGTACGGCTTAATCCTCACAACAGAAGATTGTGTCCTGTTAACAAGATACATATTCTGTTAAAACTGTCTTCCATATAGACAATAATTGTTTGCTCTTGCTCAGGTAAAATCCTCAGAACCCCCTGGAATACTGTTCTTCCTGAAGTTAGGAATCACAGAAACAAGGTACATCCTCAACAATGAACACAAGAGTGTTTGAGAAAATACACTGGGAAGGGAACTATTTTAAATTGAAGAACATGCAAAGGTTTTGCTTGAATCCTGGGAAAGGCTAAGGGTTTATGCTTGTCACTGAATATATTAGTTAATGCATCTTTTATTACAGTGCTGTATTATCTCGCTGACAGCTAAATTTAAAAACAACAGAAATGACAAAATGAACCACACTGGCTTAAGCACACTAATAATGATAGATATGTATACAGATATCCATGAGCAACTCTTAGGTAAAACCAATTTCCTGCTTTTATTAAATATATTTAAACCTACTATATATTTCAATACAGTTTTATGGTGAAAATGTGCTCTTTCTTACGGATTCTTTTCCATGGATGTGATGTTTGGGTATTTAAGTTTCAATGGTCTATCTTATAAGTTGAGTAATGAAATGCTCATGGTTTCACCTTTGTAAATATTTCTTTCTTTCTTGGCTTTACTCTCTGGATAATGCATTATGAAAAATAATTTCATTTTTTTAAGTCCATAAGGTAATAAGCTTGCCAGTAATTACTACTTGATAGCCAAATTAGAAAAATAAAATGGGGAACTCAGAGGCCACTCCTGCAAAGTCCTAAAACCATGCAAACTGGGTTATCACTTAACTTCTTTTTGAAACCTCTCCTAAGCTTTTCATTTAAAAACTTGACTAATGTTTCCTAGTATGGTCCACACACCGAACCTAACAAACTGACATGTCTTCTGTCACTTTGATGCAGCATGTAAAATTCTAATTGTAGCTGTTTATAACCTGTTTCTACCTGTATTTTTCTCTGGAAAGCAGAGTAATTGTCAGTTGATGCCCCAGTTGGCAAACACTCTGGTTTGGGAAATAAATGAATTTGTATTTTTTCTTTGTTCACTTACTGTCTTTCTCAATCATCTTTGTTGATCTTCTTTGTTAAAGGAGAACAATCCCCAAATCAAGGCCGTGGCTTTCTTCAGAGTCCAAACATATGTATATGCTGCTTACTTAACTGGGTAACATACCTTCTTAGAAACCTGCCATGAAGATGCTACATGGCTTGGTTGTTAGTGACCATAATTATAATATTATTTTCTATCCTTGGTGGAGTTCTGTGTGCTTGAGGAATGCACACACATGGCCCTTTTATGACTTAACAAGGACAGGTGTCCGCCCCCTGCAATTAGGAAAACAGAGCAGGGCAGCAGGTGTCCAACCTGCATAATTAATTCTTCTAACAGCAAAGGAGCATATTTCATAATCTCTCTGCCAATTAAACAGTGTGTGTGTGTGTGTGCATGTGTACATGTTCTATTCCACCTAATTGGCTGGGAGGTCATGAAAGCTGGTACTGTATTACAAGGAGAATTTATATGCATATACCTGTACTTCGTTTCTGCAAATACCCTTTGAAGTGGTGCTATTAAGAATCTCCGTCTAAAACAACTCTGCTCCCAGGTGTTGCTGGCCATGTGAGAGAGCAGAATGTAAACTGAAACCATAAATGAGTTACAAGAATCATTTTCTCTGAACAGCATTACATCAAAGATTAGATGGTGCCAAAAGATGATGCACTGAGCTCTCTCTCTAGAGACCTAGTCTTAGCAATCTGCCTAACCCTGCAAGTGCTCTCTGGAGCTGGAGCACACCGCTGAGGAAATGCACTGCCCCTAGAAGACAAAAAAGATAACAGTACAGAACCCCAGGCCATTCAGATAATGTATGTAACCCTCTGCCCATTCGGGAAAGCAGAGTGTCACTTGGTGCCTGAATTGGCAAACATTCTGGTTTGGGAACTAAAGGAAACAAGCAGCCACCTAAATACATCCACCCTCACACACGCACGCGTGCACGAGCTGGACGCTTACAGACCCTGCCCTTACGCACCTGACCATCACACCTGCCCTCCCGCTGGAAAGGAGACCGTGGCCTTTTAGGGTGCTCAATTACAACACCTGCTGACACACTGAGCTTTTCCAAGGCCTGACAAGTTCTTAACCCAAAGGAATGGGGGAAGGGGAGACAATAGTGGTTCAAGGAGGAAGATGATGGTATCTCACCAACTGCTTAAGCCCACTGGCATTTGCTTTGCTTCGGGTGCACGGGTCCACTATGGGCACAGAAAATGTCCACCTTTTATAGACACACAGCATAACGTGTTCCTGCCAACATTACCTGTCATGCAGGCCAAAGATTGGTAATTCTTTGTCTTGTGAGTTGGGGTGTCTGAAACAAACTGTGTCGACTTTAATAGTAGAATCCTTTAAATTCTCTCTGCTTGCGGTGAAGCCATCTTGAGAGGCCGCTGATGAATATGTGGGAACCTGACAGCTGTGGAATTTTATTTCTAGATTTCAAGGAGGCAGAGAAAGGAAAAGGAAATCTCGCTGGCAACAAAATGAAAGTGTTTACATGTGAAATTAATCGTCAGCACAAAGAGCTTTCCCAGTCACTCTGCTCCACAGTATAATATGCTGCTGGTTGGGCTGCTGAGTCTTTAAAAATTTGATTTCTAAGAATAATAGCAAAGACTTTCAGGAGGAACAACAAATCAAGTCAGGAGCAAGCCACAGGAGGTTAACATCATTATCCAGCCTTGCGTTTTCGCCACTCTGAGACTGTTGGGTGACCTGTAAGGGCTTTGGCAGTGCCTGGTTCAAGGCAGGGTGCAGTGGCAGCTGGCGGACATGGTCGGTTGCAGACACGTGCATGGTACAAATTCCTCCTCCCACCCCAGCCTCATTCCTTTCCAAAAGGAACCTGCTCAGCACAAAACAATCCACCTAAAGACTCCATAAATCCAAAAAAGGGAGTTACTGATCGAGGAATTCTCAGATTTCTGCCAAGGCACCCTCCCCTGGGCTGGAGGTCAGCCTGGTACAATAATCAGAGCCAAACTGCGGACCGGACTCTAGGAATGAAGTTGAACACTTCAAATCTGGACTTTTAGTGGACAATTTTCCTTTTCGGTGATGAAGACAAAACAAAGTACAAACAGCTGATAACAGCTCAAAGTAAACCAGAAGAAAAAGTAAAAGAACAAAGCTTGGAAACAAAATTCATAAGAGATATCTAAGAAGAGATTTTCCAGACAAAGGGAAAAAACAAAGCAGCTTTTTAAAGCTCTGGTTTGAGATAAAGCAGTTTGTGAATGAACAATAAGAAAGTAAAGGCCGCAAAAGATATTTGCTCTTTTCAGCAGGAAAAAAAAAACAAAAAACAAAAAAACCCAAAAAACCGGCTTTTGTTAACTAGCAGCAGCAGAAAAAAAAAAAAAAGCCCCTCAGGCATTTAAGCATTGCATAAGCTTTTCCTTGGCCCTATGACCTCAACAAATATGTTAATAAAATCTTTTACCTCCCTGGAGTGGAACCAGAGTAAATATTTACTTAACACATTGAGTTTCTAAGTCTGGACCACCTTATTCCCTAATAGAACTTGATTTTCACTTGTAATTAAGAAATTACAAACACTACATTTTGCAATGTTTCTCCTACTTTTAAGGTGAAAGGAGAGAAGGGGAGTTGTGGGGGGGCGGGGAGGGGAGAGCTAGAGAAAGAAGAAAACTATATTGTGCCCTGTACAACAAACTGTGCTCGTGAATTTCCAAAGAGTCTCTGCCACAAATGAGGGTTATGCTGCCGACATGCTTTCCAGTACCAGACATCAGAGTTAGCAGGACTTCTTCCGAGCACATTCCAAGGTTAATAGGAAACATCTAGACTTGCTTTTATTAGCTGGTTTAAATAATTTTAGGTATGCTAGGTTTTACCTTCAAATAACTAAGATAGAAGTCTGATTTCTACTAAGAATGCCATTTTATCCTTCTTCTTGTCCTAAAGTATGTGCTACTCATTAAAATCTTAGGAAAATTTTCACCAACATAGAAGAAAAAGTCCTCAAATTTCAGTTTATTTTGTTAAAGTCGTCAATCAAAAGGTAGTAAGGGTTTTTTGTTTTATCTAGACATAAAGATTTGGTATTTTTCTTGGTCTGGGTGGAGGATGAGATAGCCAGTTGCTTTTGAGGAGTTTGTGGACATCTCAAAGCATTCCTGTGGCTGGCATGTTCAAGACTGAACTTTCCAAAAAGTGCATTTTGTCCCAAAGCACACATTCCCAAAGGAACTGTCCACTCTCTCCATCAGCGTGCCCTCTCCTACTGGCTCCTGCAGACCGCTCCCACCGCCCCCACCCAGCACTGAGCATTAGTCATTTACGGCTCCATGCGGGTCTTGGTCATTTAAACATGGCTATCTCTTCAACAACAAACAGCTTCATAATACATCACCAAATTCGGAGGGAAAGTCATTTCTATTGCAAGAGGATGTAATTAAAATTGGTTTAAATCAGATGCTGATTACCTCATTAAAAGTTTGGCTTTAATAAAAAGGAAAAATCAAGCCAGATCTGGATCCGCATGCTGTTAAGTGCTCAGGTCACATAGAGGCTATGAGGGGATTCCCTATGAAAACAGGCAAAAACCTAAAAGGAAGAGAGTAAGATTGGGATGGATGTGCCCCCTTTGCACCATCTGGATTTTCGACCCCACTGGAGGGTCTTTGGAGGGGTGGTAGTAGGAGGGGGAGTGGACATGGTCTGATTCAGGAGGCTTCTCTCTGATGAGGGCTCAGTCAGGCAGTACTGTGGGAAGTAAATAAGACCCAAAGGGGCAGCCACCAGCCCAGGGCTGGGAGTCACCAAAGAATCAAGAATCTACAGAGTGTGAAGATAAATGCAGAAGGAAGGCCAAGTTAGAGGACGCTGGGCTGTGTTCCCTCACTTACATTCTCATTGACACGAAAAGCGTAGTACCGGAAACTCAGGCCTTCCTTCCAAGTGCCGGCAGCATTCTCCAACAACAGAATACTTAGACCTCATGTTCTTGTTTTTCTTCCCCAGTCTTTCTTCTATTGTAAACCAGTCGTCAAAACGCTACTTCTCTAAAGGAAGAGGACTATAAGCAGTACACGGGAGTTGTTGGAACCCGCACATGCAGAGCATGTAAATTTGGAGACCTGCGGTTTTTGGTGGAAATGCACACACGGGTTCTTTATAATGTTTTTAGGCATGTTTCCCACGTGAACTTACTGAAGACTCATAGTGTGGCCCCAAAGATGAAATGCATCAATCTAGTGCTGGCAACAGCATCAGGCACATAAGGGGATCTGGGCCGGGTGTCCTTACCATCATCCTCCCCATTTTACAGATGAGAATACTGAGGGAGAGCAGTCGAGGAGGCTGCCCACGGTCACATAACCCTGCCTCTCCTCTCATGGAATACTATCTGTCAATGTGGCCCTTCTCCCCACTTCCCCAGAGCCACCTGGAGCACTGCCATGAACTCCCCCGAGAGCCAGGGCCTGTTTTCCATCCCCCAAGAACCAGGCGTGTTGAGCATCTCTGCCTTCTGCCCCAGTGATGAATTTCTGACACCTATGATCAAGAGGAGTTTTCTCAAATATCTTTGCGGCTCTGCTGCCTGCGTTTCTGATAACTGGCTGCCCTTCAAAAATAACTTCCCTACAAACCAGTTCGCACAGTTTGAGGGCAGACAGGGTTTGCTCTCAGTAACCATGTGTCACTAGAGTCCTCGAAGGACTGTCAGAGCAGCGGCTCTGGCTGGGCCATGTTAAGACTCTGGATCTGGTTAAACCCAAGCTACACTGCTCATCACGGTTTTGTCTTTTTTCAGTTTTCCCTGGAAGGAAATATTTAGAACAAAACTAGTATCTAGCCATCACTGCAGCTAATTACAAAGGGCATTTGCTGAGAAACCAAATTGTTTTAATATGACCCCCAAATGAACTCTCAGACAACTTCTCAGATGGCCTAGCAATGCACAGTCGAATTCAGAATAGCTTTCCCTCATCAAATGTATTTGGACCCGTGTCCACTAGAAGTTTGCTTTTCAACATTTCCATTTAAAAACAAACTGCTTAAAGGAGAATTAAAATTTTATCTTTATCAATGATCTTCAAATATAGAAACCATATATAGTTGACCCTTTAACGTGGGGTTAGAGGTCCCGAGGCCCTGCACAGTTGAAGATCTGTGTATGACTTCTGACTCCCCCCAAACTTAACTATTAATAATGTAGTGTTGACCGGAAGCCTTACCAGTAAGAGAGTCAAGTAACACGTCTTTCATACATCATATATATTATGTACTGTATTCTCACAATAATGTCAGCCAGAGAAAAGTTAATGTTACTAAAAAATCACAAAACAAAAATACACTGACAGTACAGTATTGTATTTATAAAAAAAAATCTGCATATAAGGGGACCAGAGCAATTCAAACCTGTGCTGCTCAAGAGTCAGTTCTACCACATAAAAATATAAAGGGGTCCCAACTGAGGAAGAAAATAAACACATGTGAGCCCAGAGAGACAATGTATCAACTACCAAGAATAGTAATTCAGAAAGAAAAACAAATTTAACCTCATTCCATTGGGAAACTTCTAATTAATGTAAAAATGCAAATAGTTCTAAGACAAAAAATGAAAAAATTAGAGATGGGGTAACAAGCCAATCACTAGTTATTACCATCATGGAGGTACGAAATAATAATTATCCTCCGAGTATGTGTGGAGTACTGTATTCAATCACACTGAAAGATAGGGCGCCCCTCTGGCTTTCTCGGAGGGATGTAAGGGCAGCTGATCAGTTGAGGAAAAATTCACATTAATAATCAGATGAATTGTTTCTATAAGGCCAAAGAACAAGTTTAATTGAATTTCTGATTGAATTGATTGTGACAGTGTAGACAGTTAAGCTTCATATAATAAAATTAACGTTTAAAAAACATTTTAAAAAAAAAGGAAAAAGAATATGCTTAATAAAGATGAAAAGAGGTACAGACTTGGCTTCCAGACCCTGATAACAAGATCAGAACAATTTAAGATTCTATTATCAAGAAGTGAGCAAAATATCCAAGGGCCGGGGGCATTTCCTGATGTATAATTAGACCCAAGTCTCCACAGGGCAGCATGAAATGGAGACTCAAGTTATGGTCCACAGCATCTAGGCTTCAGAAACAGTCAAATCCAGGTAATTAAGGATCACAATTATGTACAAGAGAAGGACTCAGAGATGATGTGGACAGAATTTCTGATGCTGGAGTAACTGAATTGGGTTGAGTATATAATCTCAATTATCCAGCCAATTAATCAGAAAATATGTACTACCTACCTACTTTCCATGAGGTCTTGAATATGTGGTAGGTAGCTTTCAATCCTATAGAATGAACATCTTATCAAGAGTACATCCCATCAATTCAGGCTGCAAGTGCCAGGGTAGCAAACACATTTTTTCCAAAAACATTTTTTTTTTTTTTTTTTTTAGAACAAAGCCACCAAATCCTGGGATGTCTATCTGGGAAAGGAGTGGGCTCATAATTAAGTCATCTTTTAAAATCTGAATTCTCTGAAACATACAACAACTGGAAGTCCCTGATCGTGCATGTTTCAAAGAGTGGCTCCATTCCCTGCACACTCCTCATCCTTTCTGCCTGTATTCAGAGAGTCCCCATAACGCAGGAGGCACTAGGCTAAGTATTCAACCATGTGCTGCCGCCAAACCCACACAGCACACTGAAACACTAAGATTCAGCAACTGCCTGGCCAAACAAGAACATACTTCCACATCGTGGTCCCAATAAGCCTTCTGAGAAACTTTCACTACGATCACTTGATGAAGGGCATGAAACAGTACTTCTTGGAAAAGCACTTAATAACAATCCCTTACTTGGGTCATGTTTATTAATATCTTCCTAAGTTTTATCCAGCTAACTACTGACTCTAGCTTTTCCTTGACAGTTCTGAATGTTGGCTGCCAAAGATGCAGTATCTTCTCCTAATTTCCCCTCCTTCCTGTCCAAGGACGGGCTCTATATCCGACACGGACCTTGTCCAACAAAAGCGTCCTCAAAATGCCTGGACCCACTTTAAACACAGCGACTTCTGTAGATTTTTCTCTGTTCAGCCACTGGACTGCAGGACTTTTCCCTGCTGGAAGTGTATCAAACACAGTTCAGACAGGAAGGCTGTTACCTGCCCCAGTAATCAAAGGACAGTGGTGTGTGATGGTGATCTGAGTACCAGTTGAAGTGGAGAAGGGAAAGGCGCTAGAACTGGACGAACCCACCAAACGTCTGTGCACATTATGAATCTCCCTCTTGTTTTAATCACTTATTGCTACGAGGCTTTGGCTTGTATTATGACTGGCAATGACTACTCAGCTGTTCTCCCTTTCTTTCCAATCAGGGGCTCTGTTTCCCAATTTTGGCTTCAACGGGGCAAACAGACCTTCCTTTCATTGGCCACGTTCTCTCATGTATCTTCTCTTTCTCCTTTTCAGACATGAGTCACATTTGTTCACATTTGTATTTTAGTCTACAAAAGTAAGGATGGATGTTGAACAAGCATGGTCTCAAATTGGGGGTTTAAGAACATCTCCAGCTGGATAATCCTAACACTTTTTAACACACAATGCTTAGAATGGAAAGCACTTTCAGGTAGTAACAGGCAGTGATTTTTTTTTTTTTTTTTTTTAATGAAGATATGGTCCCCTTGGTCACCAGAGTTGGTGACACTCTGCTGTCACAACAGCCTCAGTCAGGCTGCTAACACACCATGTCCCCTCTAGGGACACAGAGTTACTCCTGCACAGAGCAGCGCCACACGGTCCATGTTTTGGAGGAAACATGTGACTCTACCCCAGAATGAGATTTCTCTTTGAGCACACCATTCCAAGTGAACTTTTTGGACTCTCTTAGGACCTCCTCTGTTGAAGGACGTGTACAAGAAAGGAGCTGTTTCTGTAGTGTATTTACATGTCATATCACTATACCCCTACCTCCTTTCATACCACTATACCCCTAGCCTCCTTTAATGATCGGGGAAGGGGGCTTGAAAGTAGTCAATTCAGAATCCGTCCATGATCATCTCATTTCCTGGGCCATACGTTTTATAACCTGAGCTGTCACAATTCTACAAAGCACTGGGCGGTTACTAGCTACAAATCTCAAGGTGAGTCTACTGGTTCTGCCCAGAAATAACAGATCTCCATGTATCCATGACTACTGACTCATTCATTTATTCCACAGACATTTATTGATCACTAAGGATACACCAATTCCTGGATAGGTACTGAAGCAGCGATCAGACTGATTCAGAGACATCAAGGGGTCTGTTCCAAGGTCCCATTAGAACATGTCAATGAAGGTTAGGGCTTCCTTCCACTTCGTGGAAAGAGAATGCTAATCAACTTCACTAGCTGTTCGAGAGTTCCCTCTCAGTGATAGAACCTTCCCACATCTGAATTCACCATCCTAACCGTAGAGGAAAAGAAAAAACCAAACCAAACCAAACCAAGGCATTACAGCCTCAGCTGCTACCAAAAAGAAGGTTGATGCTCATTTACCAGGGGTCAGTGTTCTTGTTTTGAGTTTCCAGTCTTGGAGGGTAGAAGAACAGATTGGCAGAAATAAGCCAGCCAACGAGTAGAATGTTGTAAGGGTGACGCCTGTACAGAGGAGCATGAGCTCATTCCTGCTGGACGTGCGGGGCTGAGTTCCACAAAGGAGCTGTCATTGACACTCAGTCTTGAAGAATACATTTATTTTGTCAGAAGGAGCCTTCTTTCCCAGGACTGAGCAAGCAAAGACACAGGAAGGACCCATGGGGTATGTTTAGAGTAACAAGTGGCTGGTCCCTCTAGGAAAATACATTCCACTGTGGTTAGAAATAGAAGATAAGTTTATATAATTCTTGGCATGGCTGCCCAGTCACAGAAATTAAACTTCTGAAGGTCTAAACACTGAAATTAAAAATAAATTATTTGGAAGTATGAGGTGAGAGTAGGCATAAAGAATTCAATGAACCATGCTTACCTACGTTACTTTTATCAAGAGAATTGGGTAAGTCCAGCCACATCTGAAAGGACTAAAAGAGCTAGTGGAATCACTTCACATTGAAAATCTCGAGGCTGATGTATTCTAAGCTAGGAGTCTGGGCTGTATCGAGAAGAAATTCCAGAAAAGTCCTTCTCAGTCTTGGCTTTCCCCAACTACTGTTTATCCTGTGATGAGATTCCCTTCTCACTAGACTATTGACTAACTTAGTAACAGCCTGCAGGACCTCAAACTATAAACAATTTTCTGATGATGATGTCAGTGTTGGCTTGAATTTTGAGTAAGTATGTCTGGCCAATCAGGAAGAAGTGGAGAGAGAGAACCAACTGGGTCCATGTGGTTGCAACTGATTAGCACATGGCTACACCCAGTTAGCCTCACAGAAGGGAAGTGCGGTGCTGGCACAGCAGCAACACCCCCTCTGGCCACATGCGCACTGACGGAGCAGCTGGGCGTGGCCAGCAGAAGTGCTGCCACCTTCTCGAGAGAAAGGTTAACTGTGCTCTCTTCTTCCTTTGCAATTCCTTGTAGCGAGGGGGTCTTCCTTCTCTCCATCACTCCAGCCTAGCCAAGGACAGTGAGGGGCACCAAGACAATAAGCTGACATCTAACCAGAAGTATGTGTAAGTCTGCGATCTTTTCTGTTGGGCACAGTCCAAAGGCAAAGAACCTGACAGGCTGGAACCTGAGTGACAGCCCTAGGCCACCTTTAAGATGCCGGCTTGCTGGTGGCTCCCTCTGACTTAGCACATCAACCTAGACCTAGACCTAGACCTGACTTCTAGGTCTAGTTTGTGAGGTCTGTCCTTGACAGCACAGAGGCCCTAAACAGGAAGGAGGACAGTCCCCACTGTATAAAAATGCACCATGCTTACTCTTGCAAGTAAGTGTATCTTTCTAACGCAATCCCTTCATCTGGAATTCACTTCTCTCTCATCTAAATCTATCCAAATATTTCTAATTCTTCATTCACTTAATAATTATTAAGGACTAGTGTTAAGCCCTAGGGGTAAAAAGCTCAAGAAGGCATGGTACCTACTCTCAAGGAGCAAAGAGTCCACTTCTAGGTTTCAAATTTAATGCCAACTCCCATCACTTATTACTGAGCTCTCTACTCAGGCTGAATAATGAGAATGAGAATGAGGCTTGATTAGCCTATCTGCCACCAGGTTAGTAGGAGTTAGTGGAGGTGTGCATATTTGCTGTCTCTGGGTCTAGCTTAATTTCTACCTCCTTAAAAAAATGCTTCCTCTAGCATCCCCATTCCCCAGCGTTCAATAACATCATTCTTCTGCTTCTTACAACTTAGAACCAGATTATACCACCTGACATTAAATTCGTTGCACACGTTAGTCTTCCTTCCACAACTAAAATACAAGTCGACTGAAGGCAGGGGCCAAAGTGTGCATCTTCAGTAATGCAGGAAAACGAAGCGCCGATAAAATGCAGAAAGTACTTGTACAGTTGGCATGGGAACAGACACACAATCCTACAACTAACTCTTCTCATTCTCTTCAATACTTTCAGTCATGGCACCTTTGTGTTCTCAGGGTCATTTTCATAATATCACAGAATCAGATTATACTAGAAATAAGTAAGGGCTTTCACGTTCCAGTACTAGGGGGTCAGAGCTCCCTCCGGATCTCGGAGGGGGTTCTTAGGGCTATGGGAAAAGTTGCTGTAAGCTTTGAGCACCACAGCTGGATTGAGTCCAGCATATCACCAGGTTGATCAGAGTGTGGCTCTAACAGCTGGTCAGTGGGAACAATTGCAAGCCACTCTCTTTTGGCAAGTGGCTTTATGGCCTAACCACAAATTTTGTCTCTTATTAATGAATCATGGAAAATAATTTACTGTGAAAACTAAAATTACATTCACTTCAACTTCCTAGCTCGTAGAAAAAGGTAAGGATACAAATTACTTCCAGATCACTAAAACTAAACATGATTCGTCATTTAGGATGAACTTTTACAAGTCCAACCCAATATTTATTGAGCTTCTAACATGTATTTAAAACTTTATTAAGCACTCCGTATGAAGTTTATGAACCCTCTGGGATCCTATAAGCTATTTGGTCAACAGAAGAAATGAATATGACTCAACCAACAAATAACGCAGGACAGTATAATCTAGCGTTACACCCAGGTTAAAACCAAGTCATTGCTACTAATAACTGAATTGATATTTAGAATTTAGTTGAGAGCCATGTTAATGCTTAAATCCCAAGCCATTAGAGCTGCTAATACTTGTCATGCACTAGCAGATCAATTTCAGGGTCACTGCTATTTTTTTTAAACCACTGAGACAGAAATCCTTGGAAGCTGTCCCTACCTGCAAAATATGTCTATAAATATCTATTTCAGATAAATTTAGACCCAATAAATGGTATTTTTAGCAACCATAATTTCTACAGATGTGGGCTAATATTTATGGTTAATCTGTTTTCCAGTTCAAAGCAAAAGAGCAGTTTAAAATTGGAATCTTTTAATAGATCTTGATCAACCAAGATGACCTAGCCCAAGTACATTCAATACATTTTCCTCTGATGTATTCAAACTGGATTTGCTGATAAGATTTCCTTATCCCTAGTCTTTTCCTGTATCACAAAGAAATTACCAGATCATTTAGGCAAGTCCTTCCCACTCCTCTATCACTCTAGCAGCATTTTGAATAACCAAGACGAATCAGGAAATCGAGTTTTTTTGTTTTGTTTTAGGCACAATTATTCCAATAAGTGATCAGTGCTCCATTTCACTTTGGCTGTGTGGATAAGACCTTTAAAGACTTTTTAGCCAAAAATACCACTAAGAAAAAAAATATGCCAGACCAAGGAAGCCAGTAGTTCACCCCAAGGCTCCCCACTCAGTCCAAGGTGGATGAATGCTTCATGTATAACACTCATCATTTAGAGGTCCCTCATCTAATTTAGTGAAGTATTCGTATTTTATTGCATTGTTCTGAAGTAGTCACATTTCAGAAGTGTGTTTTTCTACTTTAGAAGTATTAATTTTAAGATTTAAAATAAAGTGAATTCCTTTAATGTACTTATGATGATCTGCTTTACATACCAATTTTTAAGAATTCTATCAGGTTAAAATAGAGTGACACTCTGAGTAGCTTCTAAGATTTCTGCTCAAATGTCTTCTCCTGCCTGAATTATCTATATAACTCCAAAGGAAGCTAGACTGGGTTTGTTAAAGCTGGATAGAAAATCCCTACTGTCCTAATTCCCCAAACAATCCCCAATCTCCCCCTCACAGTGTGCTGGAAGGCCTTGTGTAAGATAGCACCATATAAAATTACCCTCCTAGGTACTCTCCAGCATCTCCACAATCAACTGAGCAACCTGTAAATTTACATTCCAAAGCCCAAGGGCACAGCTACCAATAGGACCTCATCCCTCCTCAATCTTTGTCTTTCTCTTTAAACAAGAAAACCTTATGTTAATGAAGAGATTATTGAAAGAGTCTCCTTGTAAACCCATGAATGCCACTTCACAGACTGTACAAAAAGCAGAGCTCTATGAACAGTACAATAGAGTCAACTCATCTTTTTGAAAAGCTCAGCATCAGCCTTAGAGAGAACTTAAATTGTTCCAATTCCTAGATCTCCATTAAAACATCCTGAGTCCACGTGTAGGTCACTGTGAATCCGTGCACACGCGTAAGCAAGGGCAAGCTTACTGCACAGAAGGTGGTCCTGTTCAAAATCAGGACTTAACCTGGACACTGGATTAAATAATTCATTTTTTTCAAACTATCCAATAAGATCATCTGCTCATTCTTTAGTATTTTCTTACCATTGATGTACCTGAAGCAAGTACCTTGAAAATAAAACACTTAAATACCAAGGCCTATATAAAATATATCTCAGGAATTCAAATTTAACAAAAAGCCAAATATACATTAGAGAAATATGGATGCTCTCTGCAGACTCACAATATCTTGTTAATTGCAAAAAATAAATAAAAATTAAAAAGGGCAACTGGAAAAATGCACGTTTACTAGATAACCTAAAAAGTTTGGGAATGGGTTACTGAACTAACACTCTGGTCAACTAAGACACAGCAAACTATACTCAAAATTACACCTTTTAACAGTACTGAGTTGTACAACACAATACATTTTATCTATATACATGATGTGCCCCCCCCACTCCCCACCCACAATTGTGCTCAGAGAATCCCCTACACAGAATACAATGTGATTAGTGCCTGGGAGAATTAACAAATTGTTTGTTTGTTTGTTTGTTTGTTTAATAAAGGCACTCTAGGATTCTTGAGTTTCTTCAAATTATTGCTGTGGAACATCATCATTTTAGGGTTTACAAAATGTCTAGATACTGAATCTCTCTGTTTAAAACTCTGAGGTCTACCAGTAATTTTTTACCCTGGAATGAGCTGATTATAAATTTGTATTTGGCATAAGCTCTTAACTAAACCAGCTAAGTACACTGAAATTAGATCCTCTTTAGTGTTTCAAATTATGTAAATGGAAATACACATTTAACAGAAAAGGCATGTTCGTCCATTTTCCAGAGGCGGCCAGGTGTTAGAGCTACTGCCTCCCCAGCCAAGGTTTCCATTGTACGCAGGCTACATCTTTCCACTAAGTAAGCCAGTCACAGAGATCAGCAAAGTAATTCCAGTTTTAATAGAGGAAGGAAAATAACTTCATTTTGCCAAAAAGGAGAAAAGGAGATGCCACTAATAACGTTTTTTTTAAAGAATAAAACAGAAACTTTTTTTAAACATTAACATATGCAAAGCCTTCTAAGAGCTCAGACCTCCCGGAATAAGCGAATTGCTAGAAAGTTACTTGGAATCACCCACAGACAATAACTGTCGGTGGTTTCATTTCAGGCAATGGGCTTGTGCCAAAAGGGACTGACATCTTGATGAAAGGATCACCAAAAAGTTGTGAGAATTTTTCCATGAGTAAAAATCCTTCCAAGAGCAACAAACTGTGATTTCTCATCCTGCCACCATACATAAAGGACAACTGTAAGAAATTAACAACATGCAATAATAATTCAGATTTACTCTTGTGCATTCAAATCGTTCCAACTTTCATTCTCGGCTTTGGCACACACGCTGGCCTTTCACGAAGCTCACTGCACTCACTAACGCAGAAACATGATATTTACTCCCAGAGCGTGACCTATAGGGCTAGTTCTGACAAGGAAAGCGGTCAGATTTATGTCTAACCAAACTGGTCACTGGACAGATTACAACATACATGAACTTCATGGTCTAACTACAGAGACACAAGGGGTAAGATTCTAGATACAGAGCTACCAGACAAACGGATGGGGCCAGTCTCAGTAAAAAGAAAAAGAAAAATACTTTGCGGCAGTGCATTTTATTACCATCCTAGCACTCCGAGACAATGACTGATTAGGAGTTTAATATGAAGTTAGGAATGTTCATGCAAACCCCCCTGACCAGTTTAATTTTCTGCTCATCCCTTTTGCCCTTCCATCTCACGTTCCTTAATTTGGCCTCTATGCTCTGAGTCGGAGCAAGAGCTATTTTACTGGAGGCTTTGACACCCACCTGTTGAACTGACGGTGAGGCATACACAAAAAATAAAGAGCTTACTTGCTAATAGGATTCAAACTGAACTCATTTAATTGCTCTGATTCATTCTCCTTGGAAGCTTATACTTGGGTTGTTCTCAAAGAAAACATTCAGTATATCAGATTCGATTTTGATTCATCAAATTCCACCCTTGTTTAAAAAAACAAAACAAAACCCTAAAACTAAATTTGGAAATCACACATTCTAAGTGGCAAAGAGGTGTTTTAGAGAGTATAAACATCTGCAGTGGGACATGTTGTACTTAACTGAAAAGTTGGACATTTCTGTTATGTTTTTGCAGTCCAACCTTATTTCCAAGGAGGACATTTTTTCATACGAGGCCAATGTACTTACTCAATAGCTTCTGATATGTATTTCATCTCTTTTGCTCTTTAATCAGTCACCAAACATGAAACTGCCCTCTCTGAGGATCATAATACTTGTCTGAAATAGTCACACTTTCCTTTAGAGGTAGCATGCTTGACTTTTGAAACTGAGTAATGCCCCTCTCAAGTGAAGTTACAAGTCCATAAAAAGTATCAATACCATTTGAGATACAAGAGACAGAGTGTAGTAATATCAAAGTCCATGCTCTTCATCTACACTGCTCTTAAGGCGACCAGATACTCTGGCTGTTTGGTTAGCAGGACACAGACTCCTACTCTGCGGGTAAGTTCTAGCTATCTCTAAACTAGGACCTACTGCTTTGTCTGAGATCTACTGTTGCCCCCTCTTCTCTGCGTGTCACAACACATCACTCTTCTTAAAGAACAGAACAGTTTCCGTTGTTCAAGTTAAATAAATCTTCGCTTCTGAAAGAGGAATTTCAGTCTTCTATTCAAAATGATTGCAAATCAAAAGATCTAATTCACCACATCCAGCTCATACAAATTGCTATACTGCAAAGCTCCCACATGCCAGAGAGAGAGACCCTTTTAAAGGTCAAATGGGGGTAGGAACAATAAGGGGTTGAGGCAGGATGAAGGCGGGTGGTTGATATTTACATGAAATAAAGTCTGACAAGAATCTCCTGAGAATCCCCTCTGACGACCCATTCTTACCATTTTGAGAATCGCTAACAGTCTTGGCCTCGCACCCTCCCTCTCTTCAGTCCAGGGAGACCAACCTGCAAAATATGTTTAAACACAATAGACAAATCGCTTCTCCGCAGGTCAGCAAATGAAAAATGTCTGTTGAAAGGTTACGGACAAATAGTCATTTTCCATGGTTAAGATAAGTTACATGCAAATTATTGTAACCACTGGGGCTTTGGAGAGAGCTTTCCAAGGGTCTATAGGCTTAAATAGGGGACAAAGGAATCCCTGGTACCCGCTTTGCAGAGTCCTGGGCTATTCTTAGTGTTTGGTTCATCTTTAAATTGAAGGAGTTCAAAAGGTTTAGCAACTTAAAAGTAGAACCAAGTGATAAAGATAGATTGTTTTCTGGCTGCTCTTTGTTCCCAGACATACTACTGGCAGTATATTTGCAATCAAGACAGCAGAATAGGAATCAGCCTTCCACCGTGTAGTGTAATGCCTCAGAGTGGATATTTTTGGAAATGGCACTGCATTACATAACCTTCCGTGTTAAAAAAAAAAAAAAAAAAAAACACAACACTACACTGAGGGGGAAAAAGTCAGGAATATACACCATTATGCCCTTCTCTCTATACCAAACAAACACTAATGTATATGCTGCAGTGATTTTCCTCTCAGCCTTCATGTCAGCAGAACACGGTTCTTTTGTTAACATAAGTTATGACAAAAATTAAGATGAATGGAGAAACTAAAAGTTCTCCAAGAGGGTATCATAAGCTCTTAGAGTTTTCCTATAATGTTATCATAGATACACATAAATGCAAGTCAGATTATTATCATCATCAAGCAGAAAGCAGTCATTTCTTTTTAAGCCTTCCCTCCCCCAAAGTTCAAGTGCTTTACAAGAAAATGCAGAAAAAGTGTTGCAAGATCGAATGTCTGAGAAGACCCTTGGCGGCGGCAGCAGCGCGGAGAAAGTAATAAAGTGTACGGATGGAGGGACACGAATTCATTTAATCAAGGGGGTGGGGGGGGGTCATGCACCAAAGTGCACCTAATGCAAAGAAACAAAAACAGTTCCTAACAATGCTTTATGAGCAAGAAGAACAAAAATTAACCACACCATCAAGCAAAAAACCCCACCCCTTCCCAAAAGAATTCTCCCTCTTAACTTGTGCATTTAAAAAAAAAAAAAAAAAGCCCAAGTTAAATTCCAGCCTTAATGCAGCAGGACCAAAATACCAGTATTTCTTCAAGGTACACGCTTCGGCTCTTTAAAATTGAGAGGGAAGAAGCATGAACTCTGCAGGGCTGAAGGGTCCAGCTAAGAGCAATGGCAAGAAATCGACACAAAAGAGAAAGCAGCGCTCCCGGCCGGGGATGGGAATAGCATATACTTACAGACAAAAGCCCCGCTCCCTGTTCACTCTCTCCTCTCTACACCTGAAACACAAATGTGGATGAAAAAGGGCATCATGCTAGAAAGACAGCTGGGGGGTGGAGGGGGGGAGAGAAGGGGAGGGGGAGTGGAGGGGGAGGGGAAAGGGGTGGAGGAAGAGGAGAGAGGAGGGGGAAGGGAAACAAAACCCAAACCGGCTTCACTTCCAAGAAGTGCAGCCGTGGAAAAAGGAGGAGGGGAAGGTCTCCCTGCCTCCCGCTCTCTCCAAGAGTGTGTGTGTCTCTTTCTCTAAGAGTCTCAGTCTCTCTCTCTCCCTCTCCTCTCTCTCTCCCTCTCTCTGCTGCCAGTGTGCTAGTGAACAATGAGCTAATTCTGATGGGGCTGGCGCAGCGCCAGCGCCCCAGCCTTGCTGCCACTGTGCGGCCGCGGCGGAGCCAGACTGCTTACTCGGCAGGAATCGGCGACTCGGGGCCCCATCGGCGAGCGGCCAGCGCGCGCGCGCGCCCAGGCACCCCGCACCCCGGGCGCCCCGCGCGCCGCGCCGCCCCCACTGCGCCCGCCGGGTGGGGGTGGGGGGCCGGGGGACAAAGGGGCCCCTGCAGACCCGCGCGCCGCCCCGGCCCCGCCCCAGAGCGCGGCGCGCGCACACCCCGGCCGGGTCTCTCCCGCC
This sequence comes from Neogale vison, assembly GCF_020171115.1. Classification (NCBI taxonomy): domain Eukaryota; kingdom Metazoa; phylum Chordata; class Mammalia; order Carnivora; family Mustelidae; genus Neogale; species Neogale vison. Next base: position 183,513,415 of record NC_058091.1, on the reverse strand, counting down.
CCGGGCGGGCTTCTACGCCTCGACGTGCGGTTGCTTTTCAGACAAATAAGGAGGCGGAGGAGGCGGTTTGGGGGCGCGCCAGGCGTGAAGGCGGCCAGAGCGCTGCACAGCCCGGCAGGCCGCCAGGCCGCGGGGAGAGGCGGCGCGGCCCGTACTGTAATAATAAACCTGCAGCAGAGGGCATCTGAGGGAAAGAGGACGGCGACGGGCGGCAGCCGCCTTCCCTTTTATGTGCCTGTCCCGAGCGAAGCAGAAAATGGTGCCCGCCGGCGGCGCGGAGCCGCAACCGACACACAAAGAGCCGCGAGGCACGCGTTTGCGCACGGCCCGGCCGGCCCGCAGCCCCGCCGGCTCCACGCGCCCGCCCCTGTCCGCAGGAAGCCCGGGCTGGGGAGCACCCCGAAGGCCCGGCCCCGAGGCCCCGTGGCTGCGCGCGCACACTTGGGCACACAATTGTGCACAGGCAGCACGCACGCGTGCACACTGCTGCACGCGCCCGAACAGGCAAGAGCGGCGACCTGGTGTGATCAGCCCGAGACACACTCCCCTCTTGCTTCTTTTTCCTTGAAGGATTTCGCCTGTTACCCCTGCTCTTTGCCGTACTAAAATCATACTTTTTTAATTCGCAGATTGCATTTTTAAAAAGTGCTTTACATTTCGGATTTTTTTTTTTTAAATTGTTCTTATTTAAAATCTGACTATCTTCATAGTAGTGTAACAGCTCAAAATTTTGCTACAACTTGGTTTTGTTGCCAACAAAACAGAATTATCATTTTATGGTAAATGTCAGATGTCAGAGGAGAAGATTATTTCCTAATTATAATGCTTTGCCAAGAAAAAAGATATAAAAGATCATAACCTCTTCTAAATTTACATTCACATTTTAGTTCTAATCACTGAAAGCAGTGTTTTCCCACCACAACAGAGAAGACAGACAAGAGGGTGCTGGGGAGGGAGAATTTACAAAAACATGTTTATGGATGGTCTTATTTTTTAGATTTAAGGTTTTTAGGGGTATAGATAGAGCACACCTTAAATCGCAATATTTTACACTCTTAATTCTGAAGAATAAATTATAAAGTTGTTGCCAGGCCCATAGATCTTTCACACTACAAAAGCCACTGCTGAGGCAAATCCTTATTAAGCTGCCCGTGAATGTGACACATAAGGGACCAGCTAGGAGTTTACCTGAATTAATCTAAAACATCACATTTTTCCTGCAAAAAACTTACCTTGGAGCCATTACTAGGAACAAATCGAAGACACAAAACTCATCAAACCTCCTAAATGCCTTCAGAGCCAATGTTCACCTCCCAGGTAGATGGTCTGGAGAGTGAGTCAGAAGGTGGGACAGGAAGAAACTCAGGCTGCTTCGGTAGGTCTAAATCCCCAGAAGTCTGGTTCAAAGGCACCTCAACATTGAAATCTTTGGCCTCAAAAATAATCCAAGAAGGCACTGTACTTCCACATCAATCAAAAATCTATCCCAGGAAGATACATTAAAAAATTACTTCTACAAGAAAACATACACACAACACACGGACTTTAGTATTTATGCAAAACTTACTAAGATGCCCTTTAAAAACACAGAGAAATTTGGGATCTATTATAAGTTATTTTTCCTTTGCTATAGCCACAAACCTATGGGTGACATTGTTTTTCTTTATTTTATTTTTTTAGAAACAAGAACACTGGGTCAGAATCATAGTCTATTTACTGTGTTCCAGAAAATGGTTACAATCTGACTATCGAAGAAACATTCTTGAGCCCTTCTGGGTAAAGGAGACTGTACTAAACACTATGGACATGAAGGAACTTGCACCACGCCACCTCAGGAGATGTGAGGATAGCCGGCTCCTGCAATCCTGGCTAGCACACTCCAGCCCCTCCCATCTGTCCTGCAGGTTGTCCGGCACACCCACTCTCCTGAAATACCTTTCTAATCACAGCACCCCCTGCCTCATTACAGGTTAAAAACCCCACTTTAGCCTTCCACTCAGATCTCACCACAGTGTGACCTCAATCCAACTTTCTAGCTTCATCATCCAGTTCTTTCCCATTCGTAGAATAGCAGCCCTCCAATTCAGTCTCCTTGATTGCTTAGGGCATACATTTATCCCTAGACCACTGGGGAAGCAAAGTCACGCCAACACTGACTTCCAACAGGATGCCTCAACGTCAATGCTGTTGACTTCTGGGGCTCAATGATTATTTATTTATTTATTTATTTATTTATAATTTATTTATTTGGCAAATAGAGATCACAAGTAGGCAGAGAGGCAGGCAGAGAGAGAGGGAGTGAGGAGGAAGCAAGCTCCCCTCTGAGCAGAGAGCCTGATGTGGGGCTCGATCCGGGGACCCTGGGATCATGACCCAAGCCAAAGGCAGAGGCTTTAACCTACTGAGCCACCCAGGCACCCCTGAATGATTTTTTGATGGGGCCAAGGTGTGGGGTGGAGGAAGGGAGAGGTCCTATTTCCTGTAGAATGTTTAGCGGCATCTCTGGCATCTACCAACTGGATGCCAGTAGCAAACCCTGGTGGTGACAACCAAATGTGTGTCCAGAGATTGTCACGTGTTCCTTGAAGGGGCAAAGTTGCCCTTGGTTGAGAACCATTGTCTTAAACAATCAGATCCATTTGTTGAGGTAGGAGAGGGGGCCTTGCCTGAGTCATGTGGACTGTGTGCAGGAGGGACAGAGACCTGAACAAAAGCAAAGTGTTCTTAGGAAAGATGGCAAAGAAGTGGGCAATATTCTTATCTTCATGGAATCTGCAGTCTGGGGCGAGAAGGTGGAGAAGCAACCTAAGCCAAAGCTGCAGCACAGAGTGATAAGGACAACTGTAGACAGAGCTCAGCACAGGGTGCCCTGTGAGGTCAGAGGCTCCTTTCTCAATCAGACTGGGGGGCTCAAAGACAGTTTTCTAAACGAGGCGATGCTTAAGCTGAATTTGTAAAGAGTGAAGAAAAGCCAGCAAACTGAAGAAGGAGGAAAGTGACATTTGGGGTAGAAGCAGGGGTAAATCATGAGCTAAGGAATTTGCTTGGTGACTAGGGATAGCCAGGTGATTCCAGAACGCAAGAATCCTAGGTCAGAAGCTGACCCTTATGTTCTGTCCTTTGCATGGTTGCCAAAGAACATTCCATCCACGGTTTGGTCAAAAAGAGGATAGGCTTGGGGCACCTAGGTGGCTTAGTGGGTTAAGCCTCTGCCTTCGGCTCAGCTCATGATCCCAGAGTCCTGGGATGGAGCCCCACATCGGGCTCTCTGCTCAGCGAGGAGCCTGCTTCCCCTCTCTCTCTGCCTGCCTCTCTACCTACTTGTGATCTCTGCTTGTCAAATAAATAAATAAATAAATAAAATCTTTAAAAAAAAAATTCATCTTTAAAAAAAAAAGAGAATAGGCTTTAGATGCAGACTTTTCCTTCAACCTCCCTTACATATTTCATTCTCAAATGTATCTTCATATACTCAAATGCATCTCAAATATATAGTCTTGCAATTGTGTTTATCTTCTGTGTCATTCATCGTTTCGGGTAACAAGTTCCATGAGTTTGGGCTCTGGGCAAAAGGCTGGATGTAAAGTGGTCAGAGTCAGTGCTCTGTGACCCCTGAGAACTGATTTAACTTTCTTTACTGTTCGACTGGGGTTTACACCAGAGGACCAGAGTGCTGTGTTATGGTGAAACTACAGACTATGTTTGGCCTTTAGTTGAAGTTACAGAGGCTCAAACAATAGGTATTATAAGTAACTTTATACAACCAAACTTATACAATGTATCTTCTCTGAGCCTCATCTCCTATCCTCTCTGCTTAGTCTCAATGCTGCACAGTTTCCGAGTGAGTGACTCTGTGGCATGACCCTTGGACCTTTTCACTTGCTGTACCTGCTGCCAGAATGGCCCTTTCCCTTTCCCCAGTGTGTTTCTTGCTTCATAAATTTAGGTTCTATATCACTTCTTTTAGGAAATGTGCTTTGAACCTCTGGCCCGATTTAGAAAGGAGTCTTTGTGCTCAGGCGTTGCCACTGTCCTTATCACACTGCTGTAACCTTGGCTTTATTTTTCTGTCTTTACCACCAGACTGTAAATTCCATGAAGGAACAGACTATAGTAGACATTTCTGGTAACTTGCCTAACACCCATTGTTTCTTTCCTCCTCCTCTTTCTTAATGAAACCCTGATTTGTCCTAGTCTTTCTCCTTCCCAACCCCCCCCCCCCCCCCCCTGCCATATAGTCCCTAAGTTCCAGGGAACGTGATTCTGAAGAACACACCCTGGTGGTTTTAGCCCATCAGTGTATTAAATTGTTTGGAGCTGATAATGGGCTATAGATAAGCATGTGACCTAAATTCAACCAGTCAAACTGAAAGGAAAGAATTTTATTGCATGCTTGAGCTAAGAAATTTAAATTCTATGCTTAAAGCAATATACAACGATCGATGATATTTAATCTGAAAGTGACATGAACAGATTTTTTTTCCCACTAGAGAGATTATTCTTTGCACAAGTCAGAGGATGCATTTGAGTAGAGAGAAGGGGAAGCATTGAGGAAGTGAGATCAATTAGGAGACTATTTCTAGTAATCCAGGTGAGTAATCCTGAATGACCCATGGGAAAGGAGAAGAGGGAAGGAGGCAGAATTGCAGGGTTCCTTGGGGGCTTGATAGAGTACTAGAGATTAGCTGGAGAAAAGAGTCTAGGATGAACCCAGATTACTGGCTTTGTGACTGCTCATGTTCCTTCCTAAAATGGAAAACATGGGAAGAAGAATGGATTTGGGAGGGAGGAGTGACAATGAGTTCAGTTTTATATCTACTGAGAGTAGAACCCGCATAGTCTATGTTCCAACAACAAGCCATGAATAAGTGCCTTCTCACCATCTCCCTCTTCCTCATGCCTCCTTCCTAAGATGGATTGACTGGTGTCCCCTCCAAAATTTGTATGTTGAAGTGATAACCCCCAGTACCTCAGAATGTGACTGTATTTGGAGATAGGGTCTTTAAATAGATAATTAAGGTAAATGAGGTCTTGAGGGTGGGTCCTAATCCATTGCGACTTGTGTCTCTGTAAGAAGAGGAGATTTGGGCACAGTCACACACAGGAAAGCCCATGGGAAGACATAGGGAGAAGATAGCCATCTGCCAGTTTCTTTCTCTCTCAGTCTCTAGAGCTGTGATAAAATAAATACCCTTGTTTAAGCCACCAAGTCTGTAATACTTTACTATGGCAGCCTTAGCAAATTTATGCACCTTCCTTGCACCAAACATCTGGAAGGGTAGAAGATCTGTAATATTTCTGTTTGTTACGAGTTTGGGGATACTATAAAAATGGAAGGTCCAAGAAAGATCTGGAAGCTAAAGAGGTAATGTGTTCTCCAAGGACAAGGCTTTGTCCCAATCTAGAAAGTCCCATTAAATATGTATATGAAAGTTGGAGTTGTGGAGGCTCATCTGAAATTCAGGGTCCGTGGTTCTCAGAACAGCATTCCGAAACGCATAAGGAAACCTATTTATGATCTCGCCCCTGTCTACTTGGAAGTTTCCAGCTGTATTTACACAGCTGGTGAAGACAGCACAGATGAGGATTCTCCCTTCACCACTTAGAAACCCACACTGAGAATAAGTTCAGAAAATGCCTCCGTATTTGAAAATTCAGTAAGCCTCAGGAAGGAACACAAAACATCAAAAACCAAGTCACTGACACTGAGGACACCGGCAACGAAAGGAGGAAAAATAGGTGTAAACTGAGCAAAATATGAAATATGAATGTGGAAGCAAATTCAGGATGACTCATAACCCATGCCACTCTAGAAAACATAGTGATGAGCATAGCATTTAAAAGATGAAGGACAAATGTAAGAGGTGAGGAACTTTTGAAAATCATGGTACCCACAGGCCTATATTTTGTCCAACATCTGGAAATAATTGGAAATCCCTGGAAAAATCAAGTTAACCTTTCTAGAGGTGAAGAACAAGCTAGCTATTGCAGAAACAAAGAGATAAATGGAAGGAATGTCTCAGAGGAAAATTTATCCAGATTATCCTACTCTACAAAACAGACCATATGAAACACATTTAAGACAAGCCTTCTGCCTGTCTTAAAAGTTATCTGAATGGTCGTGCAAAACTTTAAAAATAATACTGGTGGTTAATGCTGTTCCAAAATAAGTAAAAGGAAATTATTTTAAAATTCCAGTGGGTGTGCCCCTGTATGTGTGTATGTGTGTGTTAGTTAATTACCCCTAACAAAGAATGTTTTTTTTACTATGGGAAATTCTGAATTTGAAAAGTGATTAACGTATCAATGTTTATTCTCCATAATGCTAGAGAAATGCGGAATTAATACCCTAAAAGACTCACAAAGTATATATCATTACATGATGTGAAGGTAGTGCTTGTCTTATCATTCAAGAGGTGGAGTAAGAAAAAAATGTCCTTAGATTTAAACATCCCCGATACTGTGCTGTGTTTATAGTGTTGCATACATACTAACTCTAATTCTGAAACTAACTTGAGCAGTTTGAGAGCTGAGCGAAGTTCTGTCCCCATTACTGCCATCCTCAGACTCCTAGGATTCCAGAGAGCCCGAGATGCCCAGGGATCTCATTTGGGGCACCTTCCCCACCTGACCACTCAGTGGAGAGGGAAGGAGGGGCTGACACAGAAGTTGGGGTAATTTACCTCTTCTCCTTGTGGAGATACACAAGAAGACCTAGCCAGAAGCTTCAGATATCAGATTTCCCTGGAATTCATAGAAATACAGATGTAAAGAATAACAGAAGTATTGGGGTTTAACTAATAATATCACACATGTTTATTGTACTTTTTACACACGCACACACACAGACATATATTTATGATGGGGGAAAAGGGAGAAAAACAAAGGGAGCCCTTTAGGATCACAGCTGAGTTAGTGAACACGGATTAGACTGTCTAAGTCATGACTGCACTGCATTACTTTTTGCCAAAGGGCCCCCATTGCCCCAAGACTAGCATTTGCAACAAGCACTGGCCATGTGCGGGCAGTTACCTCATGGACTCCTTGTACCGATTCTGTGACATCCTCACCTCACAGATGAATAACTGAGGCAGAGGAAGGTTACACCCTCCAAGCGCTCAGCATCATGTCAGTAAGTAGAGCTGGGACTTGAACCAGAAGTTTGACTCCAAAACCCATTCTCTTCTCCACCATGTTCTCAGCCCCCCTGCTGGGCACTGAAGTCTACAAAATATATCCAGATCCGGTGGCCACTGGTTAGCCTGTCCCTCTCTGACTTCCCCTAATTCTTGGCTATATTCTCTGGCTTCTCTGACTTTCTCACAGACGCATCTTGCTTCTACACCATGCATTCTGACAGTTTACAGAAATGAGATGGTCCTTCAGGCAGAAGAGTTTATTAAAAAAAAAAAAATCACCCAAACTATCCCTAAAACAGCTTGTGATCCTCTGAGGTGATCAATTTCTTTTATAAGTGGTTTTAAGTGACACTATATACCAGTTACACCGCCAAATACTGGTAATGATATACTGTCCGAAAACACCGGAAAACCCAGATTCTCTTCACCCGCTCCACACGTACTCACTTACACACGCAACTGTGCTTACAGTTCCTTTTGAAAGCACACAGATTTCATAACTTCAGGTTTACCTCGGCTTTGGCCTTGTATGTAACCCTTTCATTCTAAATTAAACACCTTGCTGGAGTTGAGAAAGTGTGTCCTAATTGTTTCTTCAAAATAGTGTCGAGTTTTATTTTTGTTGATCCTCAAAGGCATCATGATAAAGTAGTGAGAGTTTGACTCCGTGATTAGGAAGGCCCACGAGACCTCCCTGAGAATTCTGAGAATGTGTACTTTAAGAAGCTGAAATCAGGACAGTTCCAAGAAAAATGGCCAGGTTTTCATCTTCATGGACTTGCCTTCGTTTTGTGCCAAAAGGTCCGTGACTTAAAGCATCCAGTTGTAATCCCTCAGCTGTGCTCTGATGAGCTGACAGGGTAAAACACATCAGCTCCTCACTAGAGAGAGAACTCTTCAGGCAGATAATCAAGACCACAGGTGTGGAGGGGGCCGTGTAAGGCGGTGCCGTGTTATCCTCCCACATACTGACTCCGCCCAGGAGATGCCTGGAAACCTCTCCTCTTGGGTCTTCTCCACCATCATCTACTAGGCCTTCTCCCTCTGTCTCTCCCTCTCTTCCTCCTTTCATCCCCCTGGAGTTCTGTTGGTTCCTCCTCACAAACTCAAGTTCAAATGACTAGTCCCTTGATTTCTCTCCCATGGAATTAGGTGCCCTTTCAGCTCAGGTGGGAGACAGGGGCCAAAGGCCCAGGAAAGCAGTGGGAAAGTGCTTGTTCCTGGAACAGTATGACAAGGGGAGAACAATTCTTTCTGACATAAATCCTCTGGGTGGTAACTCTTCACTGGTTGCTAAGCTCAGAAAACTTTTTATTCCTTCTGCCAACAAATGTACAGTTTTACAGTCTTACGTGTCCTGAACTCGTTTTGTCCACTTTTCATAAATTGCAATTTACTTCAGCATCTCTCCTACCCTAGGGATTTAAGGATACACATGAACAAAGCCTCCACTGGCGATATATAAATACATCCTTGGAAATCCAAACAGTCAAGAATTTTGATGCTTCAACTCAAGTTAGGCTGACCTGAGAGGAGACAGAACTGTATTTCTGCAACATATATGAAAAGGAAGATTTTACAGGACAAATTAATGAGATAAACATGGTTCAAGCTTTTAAAAGTCTAGCTTTATGTTTTAGAGTCGAGCTTCAGCACTTTTTCAGTAATTTTCACAAAATGTGCTGTAAATTACCCAAAAAAAAAAAAAAAAACCCTAAAACAAAACAAAACAGAACTTACTTATTAAAGTAATCATAAAAGACCCATGCTTTGGAGTAGTTCAATGGCAAATCTGCTAGTGGCTTTGCAAGGTAAAAAGTAGCAGAAATCTCTGTCTTCAACACAGACGTGTTAGTCTCCCTTGACTTAGTGTCCCTGGCACTTTGCTATCTGCGTGTCCTGCAGGCATCAGAAACTCATGTTACCCCAAACTGAAGTTACTTTCTTGGAAGTCTGGGAATATCTTCTGTTCTCTGTTTTTACAAATGGTCACGCTTCCATGTGCTCACTCACATCAGGTGGAAACCTTCCTCAACTCACTCTTCTGATCATCTCTGGTTGGTGTTAAGCCTATACTTTAAACAGCATCCTTCAGCCTCAAGTCAAACATTACCACTTTTGTGAAGCTTTCCTGATGACCCATTACGCCTAGTGACACCATTCATTCGATTCATTAAGTCTTCGTTGAGCATCTGCTTATTACGCACAGAGGAAAAAAGCTTAGCACTGGAAATAGAACAGTGAACAAGACAGACACTGGCACTGTCCTAATGGAATTTAATTCTACAATCACACTTCATAATACAAATAAGTTAGCAAGCAAGGCATTTTAAGATAAAGAAAAACAATGTCTTAAACGATGTGGCAAAGAATGCTTGGGGGTAAGGTGGGAGAAAGGGTATTGGGGGTGGGCTTTTTGAGCTGATACTTGAGATAAGACCTGCAAAATGAGCCAGAGCCAGCAGCTGAAAGATATGGGGGTAAGTGTTCTATCAGAGGGGAGGAAAGCAAGGGCAAAGGTACTGTGACATGAATCTATAGAGTATTGAAGGCATAAGAAGACACATTTCTGGGGGCAAGGAAAACTAAAGCGAAGATGAACTTTTTTTTTTTTTTTTAAAGATTTTATATATTTATTTGACAGACAGAGATCACAAACAGGCAGAGAGGCAGGCAGAGAGAGACGGGGAAGCAGGCTCCCCACCGAGCAGAGAGCCCAATACGGGGCTTGATCCCAGGACCCTGAGATCATGACCTGAGCTGAAGGCAGAGGCTTTAACCCACGGACCCACCCAGCTGCCCCCAAAAGATGAACTTTTGGGACTTTATCAAAATAAAAAGCTTCTTCACAGTGAAGGAAGCAATCAACAAAATTAAAAGGCATAGGAAAAGCAAAGGAATAGAAGGTATTTGCAAATGACATATATGATAAAGGGTTACTATCCAAAATCTATAAAGAGCTTATCAAGCTCAGCATCCAAAAAACAAAAAATCCAGTTAAGAAATGGGCATAAGACATGAATAGACATTTTTCCAAAGAAGACATAGAGATGGCTAACAGACACATGAAAAGATGCTCCACATCACTTATCATCAGGGAAATGCAAATCAAACTACAACAAGGTATCACCTCACAGCTGTCAGAATGGCTAAAATTAACAACACAGGAAATGACAGATGTTAGTGAGAATGTGGAGAAAGGAGAACCCTCTTACAGTGTTGGTGGGAATGCAAGCTGGTGCAGCCACTCTGGAAAACAGTGTGGAGGTTCCTCAAGAAGTTAAAAATAGATCTATGCTACGACCCAGCAATTGTACTTTTGGGTATTTATCTTTAGGATACAAAAATACTGATTTGAAGGGACACATTCACACCAATGTTTATAGAAGCATTTTCTACAATAGCCAAATTATGGAAAGAGCCCAAATGTCTATTGACTGATGAATGGGTCAAGAAGATGTGGTGTGTACATACATACATACAGACACAGGAATATTACTCAGCCATCAGAAAGAATGGAATCTTGCCATTTGCAACAATGTGGATGGAAATAGAGGGTATTGTGCTAAGTGAAGTAAGTCAGAAAAAGACAAATCCCATATGATTTCATGCATAGATAGAAATTAAGAAACAAAACAGATGAACATGGAGGAAGGGGTAAAAAAAAAAAAAGGAGTGGGAGGCAAATCATAAGAGACTCTTAACTCTAGAGAACAAACTGAAGGCTGCTGGAGGGGAGGGTGGGGTGATGGGCTAAATGAGTGATGGGCATTAAGGAAGGCACTGTTGTGAGGAGCAGTGGGTGTTATATGAACTGATGAATCACTCAACTCTACTCCTGAAACCAATATCACACTATATTAACTAACTAGAATTTAAATAAAAACTTGAACAAAGAGAAAAAAAAAGGCATAGAAAGAGTGTGATTGAGATAATATGGCTGGAGAGTCATGAACAACAGAAAAGAGTAATGAAGATGAGATCACAAAGGCAGGAATTCTGGTTTGGCACATGCCCCATTGTATGTTAAGCCTTTCATTGTATCACCAGACTTTGGGGACCATTACTTTTGATTTTCAGACCCCTGATGTTTGACACAGTGGGTAGAACATCTGTTTAGTGTATAAATATGAAAGAATACGTGTTTTCCTTTAAAATAGAGTTTAAAGTGGCTAGTCAGTTCAAGATAGTGAAGTTTTACTAAGTGTTTAATAAATCATCAATAGTTAATTTCCAAGAAGTACAGAATTTGCAGAGAGTTATCTAAACAAACTGTAGTTTCTCTCTTCAGTTTATAAAGACAGCTCTTCAGAATTTATTTGAGGCATTAAAATGATTTTTTTTTGAATCCTTAACCACACCAAAACTCAAGTTTGATTTGAGTTAATGAATTTGAGATAATGAATGAATGAGATAATGAATTATGAATGAGATAACGAATGAATGAGATAATGAGTTATTCCCGATGCCCCGATGGGCAAGCAAGAGAAACAAGCACTAGAGCTTGACTTGAATGAGTTCTTTCAAAGTATTCTCCAACTCTCACACACAAAACCATTTTTCTCCTAGGAAAGGAACTTTAAGCATAGAAGATTTGGGTTTCACCTGAAGAAGAAAAAGTGCTCAAACTTCTATCTCTCATCTTTGTTAATATCCTTTTTTTTTTCTTTTCCTACAGATGTTAGGAGAACAGCACCGATAGTTCACTTAGAAACAATGAAATGATGCGGACTGCATTTAAGTGGTAGGTAAAGGTATAGGAGGAGTAGACCCAAGTCCCAAGAGGAGAAGCTGTGTGTTCTCAAGGGCGCCGTGTTAAGCACATTCACCTGCATAATCTCCCTTAAACTTCACCAAATTCTTCGAGTTAAACATTCTTTAACTCATTTGAACAGATTTTAATACAGTTTAACAGATATGGGATTACTGAGTAAATAATTTGCCTGAGCCCACCGACACTGACACACAGTTAGTAAATGACAGAGACAGGATTTCAAAGCAGGACTGACTGACCAGAAGCTTCTTACTCTTTTACACATATATGTTTTACACACACACACAACTGAATATTTATGTTCTTTGTATATCTCTATCTGCCAATGGAAAATTTAGAGGCGGGGTTTTATTGTGCCATCAAAATTTAGTATTTCCCTATCCTCCGAATATAAACCAAAAATTACACCAAAGTCCCTAAGAACCTGCGGCATGACTTCAGTTTTGGCTAAATAATTGAAGCAAAAGAACTATGATTTTAGAATGATTTAAAAATATCTATCTGCTGTTACAATAGCTTAGCTATGAATGCCACTGTAAAATGCCACCATCAGGAAAAGTTTCAGAGGAAATGGAATTATGAGGTATTCCAAGATCTGTGAGACAAGGAGGTTGGACTAGAATGTTCTCCAAATCCCTTCTGGTTCTAACGTTGTAAAAATTCCCATGACTTGAAAGCTTGGAATGGAATTTTTGTGTGAAAATTGACAAACGGCGTCTCCTACTTAAATGCATTCCTTCAGTTACCCTCAAACTGTGAGGACTTGGAAAATTATCATCTCAATCACACTCTATTTGGTCAAGGGTCTCTCTCTTTGCAGTCTCTCTCTTTGCACTCCTGATAAACGATCAGAGGTGCTGGACGGAGGTGAGCCTACTTAGTCCAGCCCCACATCAAGGAAAAGGTGAAAAGCCTCAGTATTACACAATCAAGTCATCTCTTCCAGCTTCTCACCAAACACGAGACCATAGGCATCTCTGGTTCTTTACGGGAACTGTAATCTCAGCCTTTGACCGGGGAGCTGGATGTTTCCCCTAGAGAACAACATAAGGCTGAATCGCCTTAGATTCAGCCTCTGAAAGATGTCATTTTCCTGAAATGTTCCTTTTCATGAATTTTCCTTATTACATGTTATTAATCAAGAGACCTAACATAAATGATGCTGCATTTCAGAGCATGGCAGTTTAGGTAATGTTACCTTGTTACTAATGGTTACTGCTGCTTGGTTTTTCTTAAATAGCAGAACGATGATATTCAGATAATCTATTTTAGGTTCCCTGTTCATCTGTATTCAACTAAAGTCAACATAGTATTGATAATTCCAGAATTTTACTATATATAAACACACTTTTAACTGTTATGTTCATACATCATCTATATGTCCTCAGTTGAGGTTACAACAGACAGTAAGACAGGCAAGTTACAGTGCACATAACTTTCCCTCAATTCTCTGAGCCTTTATTTGTTTGAAAAACAATTTAGAGAGCTACCATAGGCTCAGCACTGTACTATGCTCCTGGATTAAACACGAAATCTTTGCTCAAGGAAGGAGCAGCTTAGTAGAGGAGACAGAATTATAAACATACATAAAGACTCTAATAACTATGTAACTCTCTAAAACAAATGTAATAAATTGTATTTAGAGGTCGTTCATTAGTCCTTGACTTATGCAAAAAAATAGGAATGACGCCTTATTTTTATTCCATTGAAATCAAGAAGTGGGAGCTGAAATACTAGTCAAAAGTTCTTTGCTCAAGAAATTTGGAAATGACTGGTTCTTTCACTGAGAATATTTAACAGTGAGAATGTCTTCAGTGAACTTTATTGGGAAAGGGTGAGAACCCATCTTTTTCCATTATCCACCCAACATCATTAAGAATTTGCCTCCGGGGGATGCCTGGGTGGCTCAGTCAGTTAAGCGACTGCCTTCAGCTCAGGTCATGATCCCAGCGTTCTGGGATCGAGTCCCATATCAGGCTCCTTGCTCTGCGGGGAGTCTGCTTCTCCCTCTGCCTCTGCCTGCTACTCTGCCTGCCTGTACTCTCTCTATCTCTCTGAAAAATAAATCAATAAAATCTTTAAAAAAAAAAAAAAAAAAGAATTTGTCTCCGGGTAGAAGGGGATCAACACCTTCACCAGGTAGAAGGTGATCAACAAAAGAGACATGCCAAGATGTCTCTTTTCTCTCTACCAAGAGGACCCAGAACCAAAGCTAAGGGTTTAAATGATCTAAAGTTCTTCCTTGGGATAGTTCTTTGTTCAAAATATGCTTTCTACAGAGTCCTTAATATTCTTAATATTCTTAATGGTCACAGAGCCCTGAATGGCATAGCAACCTCTAAGCACTTAGGGCAATCCTGAAGGTGAGCTTAGACCCTAAGACACAGGACCACACTCCTGCACCAGGCAGGCCCTTCAAGCCCGGTTGTAGGGAAAAGGTCACGAAAAGCCCCTTGTGGTTTTTTCTATTCTGTTCTTCCAGGAGTTGATAAACACCTGACAAATTTTGATTCAATACCTATTCCCAGAATTTAGACTGAAGCCTCAAGATGGAGAGCTCTGGAAACACCATTCAACTCACCAGTATTCCTTTAGTTCTCCTTATGTTCCATGCCCAGCATTGTGCTAGAGCTTTGGATAAGAGAGAGATGGGGCTCGGGGGTAGGGGGGGGGAGGAAAAGAATAAACCAACAGACAGATTAGTGGTTCCCCAAAGATGTCTCTGTCCTATCCCCACCACCTCTGAATAGATAACCTTACATGGTAAAAAAGGGACTTGGAAGATGGAATTAAAGTTATAGACCCTAAAAGAAGAAGATTACCCTGGATTTTTCAGCTGTGCCCACCTAATCACATGGGTCCGTAAAAGCAGAGAACCTCTTCCAGCTGCAGCAAAAAGAGAGGCCAAAGAAGGGGCACTCTGAAAGATTCAAAATGTGACGAGTCAATAGACAGGAGTGCAGGTGTCTCAAGGAGCTGAGAGAGCACCTGGCTAACAGCCAGCAAGGAAACGGGGGCCTCAGCTCTGTGATCTCAAAGAAGCGAATCTGCCAACCGCCAGAACAGCTGGGAGATGGATTCACCCCCAGAGCTTCTAGAAAGGATCCCACACTGCTCACACCCCGATTTCTGTTGTACATGACTCTAAGCAGAGGATTTAGCCGAGCGGTGATACCTGGACTTCTAGCCTGCAGAAATTTGAGATTAAAAAAAAAAAAGGTTGTTGTTTTAACTGCTACATTTATGATAATTTGTTATGGCATCAGTGGAAAACAGATACAAACAATAAATGGTCCCCGGCTGCAGAGAATCTGATAGAGGAGAAAATGAGTAAGTGTCAGGCTATAACATGATGATTTTTAAAAATTATTTTCCTCCAAAGTTTTATTTAAAATTCTACTTTGTTAACATACTGTGCAGTATCGGTTTCAGGAGTAGAATCCAGTGGTTCATCGTTTACATACAATAGCCAGAGCTCATCATAAGAAATGGCCATCACCCATCTAGCCCATCCCCCCCCACCTACCTCCGTCAACCCTCAGTTTGCTCTCTATCATTAAGAGGGTTTTTATAAGGGGTCAGTGGGTGAGGAGAAATCTTCCTGAAGAATGAGATCAATAAAGACCAATAGCTTTAAGCATCTCAATGATTGCACCTTAAGTCCCTCTCTATACCTGTCCTCATTTGGGGGGCATTTTATGTGGCAGTCTAAGTCGGGAGCAGTGTGAAGCACCTTTCCATCCCTCTGTGACTTGTTGGCCTCCCTAGGGTAGCATGAGCCCTCTGGTTACCACGCATAAAACTTTTCAAAACTAAACAAATGACTCTAACACAGAACATTACTAAGAGTGCAATTTGCCTTTTGTGTTCTTGAAAAAACTAAGATAGCAGCCACACTTAGGTTCTGTGTGTCTGTCAATCACTTTCTTTATATGGAGGCTTTCTTTTAATTCTCTGGAGCGTGCCTTAGGGCAAGATTATTTTTAATAATCCAGAGAATGAATTTATGGCATAAATTATTTTTATTGATTAATATGATCAAGACCCATCCTGTGGGTGGTGGAAGAAAGAGAAGACAAGAGCTTTGTAAAATATGCTTTGGAAACCTGATGTAAAGGAAATATCCCAAATCATTCTGTCAGTTATTAACAGTGAGAGAAAACAAGCAACTGTCTGAGGGAAAATATTCTCACAAAGGTCTAACTTCTTTATTATCAAAAGAGCTCCCCTAAATCAATAAAGGACCAACAACTCAATAGAATAATGGATTAGGTAGGGGCGTCTGGGTGGCTCAGTGGGTTAAGCCTCTGCCTTCAGCTCAGGCCATGATTTCAGGGTCCTGGGATCGAGCCCAGCATCGAGCTTTCTGCTCAGCAGGGCATCTGCTTCTCTCTCTCTCTCTGCCTGCCTCTCTGCCTACTTGTGATCTCTCTCTCTCTCTGTCAAATAAATAAATAAAATCTTTAAAAAAAAAAAAGAATAATGGATTAGGTAATATTAAAAGAGAAATCCCAGCAAAGGAAATAAGAATGCTTTTAAATTTTGGAAAGATACTCACTTGTAGTAAGAGACTTTCAGATTAAAATTACAAGGAAACATGATTTAAGCCTATTGGACAGACAAGTTCAAAACAAGTGCTGATTTACTGTGGTCATGAACATGAGGTGAGACAGTGTTAAATATTGCCAGGAGGGGCCCATGCTAGTTGAAATGTTTTGGAGACCATTTATTCATATGTACTAAAGTTAAAAATGCACATATCTCTCGGTCCAGCACCTTTACTTCTTAAACTTTTTCCCAAAGATAAACCTGTATATCTACAAAGTGATCTCTGTAAAAGGATACTATGTGGGACATATTTTGTGATAACAAGTGTTTGGAAACAACTTACATGTATGTCTATTATTAGTGGGCTAGTTAAACAAATCATGGAAAAATCCACTTAATACTATGCAGCTGTTAAAAAGAATGAGCAAAATTGGAATAACCATTTGGGAAAACTGTTTGGCAGTGTTTCCCAAAGCAAAACAAAAGCTGACCTCATGACCCAGTTGGCACACAGATAGAGACCCAAGAGAAATGAATACCTATATCCACTAAAAGATATGCCCAAGTCTGTCCATAGCAGCTTTAATCAAAACAACCCCTAAATAAAAACAATCCAGATGTCCATCAACAGGAGAATGAGTCAACAGTGATCTACTCATACAATAGTATAATACTCAGCAATAAAAATAAATGGAAATGCAACAACACGGAAAATCTCTCTGACTTGTTGAAGGAAAGAAGGGAGATAGAGATATGGTTTCATGTATATGAAGTTTCAAAACAGGCAAAACTAAGTGCAATAACAGAAGTTAGACTAGAGGTTTGTTTCTGATGGCATGGGGGAGCATTCTGAAGTGATGGAATGTTCTATACATTGATCTGAATGGTGGTTACAGGAACATATATATATAAAAATTTTCCCCCTGTACACTTAAGATTGATGCACTCCACACACTTTCTGACTTAACTTTGATAAAAAAAAGTAAAGAGGAAGAATAAGGAAAAAGATGAGGATGAGTAGTAGGAGGAGAGTGGATCTATTTGTACCCCTGTAGAGAACCTGTAGTCTAGAGTATTAAGTGAAGGCATATCCCAACTTGAGTTTCTCATCTGAACCACTGCACACACAGGATTATTTATAACTATTTCCTCAATTCTCCCAAGTATAGTACCTAACACTCCCTGAGGCCTAGGAGAAATATTACTTTATTACATGGCATGGATACCTTCAGGTACAAGAGCTTAACTTTCTCAAGGAATCCTAGATGAGAATGTTTACGTATGCTACATGTTGTTTTTTTAGAAATATATATTTATCACAAAAAACAAATAGTGATTGGAGAGGGATCTTGTAGCTCACTTCTAACGGTATGACCAATTGTACAACTTGAATTGTATACTATGTGTATGGGAACACGGGAATTTCTAGACGGAGCAGCGAGAGTATGAGAGAGCTGGGACACTTCGGAATAAATGCAGGGATGCTTCAGTATGGTTATATGTTAACTAAGAAATGAGGCACCTGGGTGGCTCAGTTGATTAAGCCTCTGCCTTCAGCTCAGGTCATGATCCCAGGGTCCTGGGACCCCCTGCTCCGTGGAGAGCCTGCTTCTCCCTCTCCCTCTGCCTGCCACTCCCCCTGCTTATGCTCTGTCTCTCTCTCTCAGGCAAATAAATAAATAAACTCATATTACTTTGAGTTTCTCTAAGAAAGAAAAAATAAAGACTCTGATGGCAAAGTATGTGATTTAAGACTGTCCAAGTTCCAGAAGTTGTAGGCGAGGAGGAAGAAAACGGAATTTGTCAAGAGCATGATTTCAGTATGGCAAGGTTCTGATAATATTCTTTCAGAGGGTTGGGTCACTTTTTCCCATCTAAGCCCAGTTGTCTTGTGAAGGAGCTGATGATTGCGATAAAGAGGGGAGGAAGGGGAGGTCTGGGAATCTGTCTGGCTGGTAACTTTAAAGGTTAAACAGCAAAACATCAAAATAGCTTCTCTGTTTTGCTGGTGAATCAAGGTAACTAAAGCCAAAGAAAGCCAAAGAAACTGAAGCCTGATGGTGGAAACCACAGAATTTAGTACAGACCAATTTCACACACATGTGCACGCAGACACACACACACACACACACACACAGGGCCCAGAAATTAGAGTGGTCTTGGTGAGGAGAATCAAGTTGGGTTCCAACCTCCAACCAGCATATCAGGCTCTTCACATACCAGGAAAATTGCACCAGAATTTCCAGATACATGTGTAACAATGAAGAGAACAGTAAGTACTATGGAACAAGAAGCAGGAGACTTCATGAACACATCAGTGCACGTGCACGGGCTTCAGGTACACTCTGTCATTAAATCCTCACAGCATCCTGCTGCAGCAATGATGCTGTTATCCTCCTCCTACAAATGAGGAAATAGGCTCAATGAGTATAAGCAGCTTGCTCAATAGTTGAGTGTGGCCCACACTTCCTTTCCTCCAAACCCTACCCTGTTCGTGCAGTACGTGGCTTGCCACCAGTCAGAATTCCGATGAACTCCTCCTGTAAAGAATTACGCATGCAGAGTCCAACTCCTTACTTCTTTCATCGTGATTTAGGTTTTTTCCACAATCCGTTACATATCTTAATTTGCTGATGCGTTTGACCCCATTTCTTGAAATGGGCACACATTGCTTAGAAATGCCTTACGAGTTTGTTTTTGTTTGCCTGTTTCTTTTGCTGTGACACTCGTCCTAGGGAGCAGTTAGAGATCTCTTGAGAAGGAAAAAAACAAAACAAAACAAAACAAAAAAAACCCAACCCTGACAAGTAGCATATTCGTTGGCATTTTGCAAAGCCCTGTGATGAAGCCCCCTCAAAGTTCACTATTCAAGTGTTAAAAAATGCAAAGATACTTCAATGACATATTATTTCTCGAGACAGCTCTTCGATTATCTCAGGTAAGTTCACGATGGCAACATCTCATTCAGTATTAAAGTATGTTTTATCCTTTTAATGGTCCTAGAGTATCAAGGAGGAACATCAGTTACACTGTAGAGAAGCTCCTTGATTTAAAATTCTTCATTGCTTACAGCATAGATGCCCAGAAAATAGTAGGTAGATAAATTAATGAAAATAGAAATAGCTTGCCATTTTCCTTCTCACGTTTGGTGTGTAGAATCATCTCTGTTTGTTTGGTTGTGGAGTAGTTGAAGAAATGGAGTCCGCTTGTTGTTTCATTGTTGGGAATCTCTCCGCCAGCCCTGGGGGCAAGAGGAGTAACCCGATCTCAAGGACCTGGAAGCAGGAACTAGTTGGCTTTGGCGAACTAGATGTCATTCTGCAATTCTGGAAGCCAAATCAATTGCATATTTGTCAAATCTCTCAGCATCTACTTTGTGCTTCTGTTTCAGCTGACGGGTGTGCGCTGCTTTGTTCAGGCTCTTCTAGCTCCCGTCTTTCAGTCCTGTGCCACCATGGGACTGGATTACTCCGAGCCAGTGGGCACCATAGTCCATTCAGCTGTGGTCAGGTGTGTGGGATCCCAGGGCGCCCTCCCCTCGGCGGGGCCATGGGAGTGGAGAGGAGCGAGCCTGGGGCACACTTGCTGAGAAGAGGACTGGGGGAGCAGTGAAGACATGACTGTGGCGAAAATAGTTACAATTTGTATTATAGCTGCCATGTGGGAAGCAATATTCTTCCCAACTCTGCCTATTTAGGGACTAGGCAGACAGCCTCTCGTCATATTTACATGTTTCCATAAAGGCTTCTCCAGAGTCAATCTAGTTCTGAAAATTCATAGGATTTAGGGATGGGCTTTGGAATCGGGCTACAGGAGAGAAGACAACGGTGGGGTTTACCTACTGGATTTAGATTTAGATTTAGATTTAGATTTTAATGGAGGCTTTCTCCATTGAATGGTGATTTTTGCCTCGGAAGCTCTGTTCTTAAGGCATATTTATAACATCTGAGGCTGAAGCTTTCCCTGAATGTTTTGGAAATCAGAGATGGAAAACTTCAGTGGATAGTGCTGGCTGCCGTTCAAGGCATGCTAGTGCAATGCTGGGGGTGGGGGGGGAGGTTATTTAAAACCACAACCGAATGTGGCAACTTCTGCCTTTTCCATGGAGAAGACAGGGGTGGGAAGAGGGGGTAATTCATCCCGCCAAAGGATTGACTCTCTTCACTGCTCCTTCCCTTTGCAGCAAGAGGTGGAGGAGGGAGATGGGGTGAGGCAGAAGTTTAGGGGGCCTGTGTGGTTTAGCAGGTTACATTCTTGGGGCTTTGCTCAGACAAAGAAAGCCATCTGCTGAGTGTGGGGTATGGAGATTCAGTGCAGCCAAGAAGAATTACTTTTTATAAAAAAATGGAAGGTATTTAAAGTTTTTACTCCCGAGAGAGAGAAGAGGCAGACAAGGAAACAGGGCAACAGGGAGAGAGGAAAGCCCCTGGACACAGGAAGGGGTCCATAGAGCTTTTCAAATTAAGGGTTTCCGATATTCTATTTTTAAGTGATTTCTTTGGCCACCGTGTAAATCCCATCCATTGTTGCAAACCTCAGTCAAGTCAGCTACACAGAAAAAACTTTAATGAGTGCTTTTCTTTGTGAGTGTTTGTTTGGTAGGGAGGGTCCTTTGTATGTGTAAATCATGGAAGGAGGCCGGGCTTTGAGTCTTCTAAGTGGTAGAGAATAGGGAGATAGCACATAAAACGGACAGTTCATTCACGGAACTCACTCAGGAAAAGCAGGAGCTAAGGGGCATCAGTGATGGAAAGCTTTTCACTTCCTCACTATCGTTTCCTGTAGGAACCTTTCCTTTGCCAAGAAGGCCACACCAGTATATTCCCCAACCCTTGCGATTTTTTTTTTTGGGTTGTTTTTGTTTTTGTTTTTCAACAAAGTGACACTGATGCATCTCCATCACGGAGAGAGTCTATGATCCTTCTCCCTGAACCTGAGGGTGCCTCATAAGTGCCTCAACCAATAAACAGAGTGGAAGGCATGCTGTAGGACTTCGGAGGCTAGGGTCCAAGATGAGAATGTGGCTTCCACCTGCTCTTGCTTTCCCTCGGGATGCCTGATCTTGGAACCACACCTCCATATGTGAGGAAGCCCAGGCATATAACTATGGAAAGGCCATGTGTATATATTCTAACCAACCACCTCAGCTTCAACTCCTAAAAATATGGGCAAACAAGCCTCCAGTGATTCCCATTCTCATTCTTCAAGTTTTCCAGCTTAAAGCCCAGACACTGTGTGGCAGAAGCCAGCCATCTCTGCTGTATCCTGACTCAAAGAAGCCATAAGAAATACGTGTTATTATTTTAAGCCCCTAAGTTTTAGGGAAATTTATTACGCTATATTAGATAAGTAATAGATCCTCACTCGCAGAATCCCCAGAAAGAATTGAGAACTTTGTGAGGAAATTTGGACTAATTCTACTTAAAGCTTAAAGAATGGCATCATATCTGTTTTCATGGCCCTTGTTAGATCTCAAGTACTAGTCTCTGTGCGTCAAGAGTTTTGTAGCCTGGGGCACCTGGGTGGCTCAGTTGGTTAAGAGTCTGATCTTAGGGTCCTGAGATCAAGTCCCACAACAGGTTCAGCAGGGAGTCTGCTTCTCTCACTCTGCCCCTCCCCCCAGCTCCCCCTACTCCTGCCTGTGTGCACGTGTGTTCTCTCTCTCTCTTAAATAAATAAAATCTTAGAAGAAGAAGATGATGACGACGACAATGACAAAGGGGAAGGAGGAGAAGGAGAAGCAGGAGGAGGAGGAGGAGAAAGAGAAGAAGAAGAAGAAGAAGGGAAGGGGGAGGAGGGGGAGAGGAAGAAGAAGAAGAAGGGAAGGGGGAGGAGGGGGAGAGGAAGAGGAAGAATTCTGTAGTCTAAAGATAAAGGTGATCAGGGCATAAAAGGGATGGTCTGAACACCCGACTCTCCACGAAATTAGTGTATTGAAATCCTAACCCCTAAGGGTAATGGTATGAGGAGGTGGGGACTTTGGGAGGTGCTTAAGTCACGAGGGTGGAACCATCATGAGTGGGGTTGGTACCTCACACAACAGGCTCCAGAGAGATGCATGGCCCTTTCCACCAAGAAGTTTGAGAGCCACGAAAGAGCCTTCACCCAACCATGCTGGCATGTTGATTTCAGACTTCCAGCCCCCAGGACTCTGAAAGAAGTTCGTGTTGTGTAAATGCCCGTGGTATTCTGTTACAGCAGCTGGAACATACTAAGACAGGAAGGGAGCAGTTTCATCTTTCAGGAATAAAAAGCACACTCCAGAGATAGTCAAGGAAAAAACAAGTGGCTTGACACACTAAAGAATTAATCCCTGCAGTTTCCAGTATTTACTAACCACGTTACTGGAAGATTACTTTTTTTTTCTTTCTCAGTTTCTTCACCTGCAAATTCAGCTAATCCATGTTTATATTGTAAGGATTAATAGAGAAAATGCCTGCAAACTGTTTGGCATAGTGTCTGGTCCAGAATAAGCCATTTATAAATACTAGCTAGTTATTGGTAATATGCCTAGCATACCACCTAACACTAGGTAATGGCTAAATAAATGGTGGCTGAAATTACTGTAGTGCTCCAAGTATTTATTCTAACATGCTAATCTGTATCACTAAATTCTGCCTTCCTAGTCCATGGCCATGTCCCTCTAGTTTGCATACGAAGAGGACAGAAAGTTCTGTAGTATACTGAATGTACCAATACCAGTACAATGAGTAAGCTCATGATAAAATTGAACTCATTCAAAATGTCCTAACCTAAAGCCATTTGTTAGCTACCAGCCTAAAAAGGCATTGAGTCATCTCTACATGTGTTGGAGTATAAATGGCAATCCTTAGAGATGTGATCATATGTTGTGCCAACCTTGGAACATATTCATAACTTGGAGGATCTGTGTTTCAAATTAGACTCTTACATTTTGAGTAGTTAATTCCATTTACACTTAACTACATGAAACTTCTGACTGTTCTGTAAAATAGAGCTGAAAATAGCTTCTCTGGGCATCTGATATTTCTAAATTAACTCTATAAATAACATTTTGATGAGTAAAGCAGAGAAAACCCAGAAATTTTCCATAATACACACAATAATTGGGAAATTCAACTAAGTGGGTGTAGGAAAACAAAGAACCACATGCTATTTTTTAAATAGAGACCCTTTTCAGGCTTTGGGTGAACTCGCAGTAGGAAGGCCTCATTGTTCTATAATAGCAGTAGGAAACAACCCCCAAACTACAGGTGACACTTCAAGAGACTTACTAACTACATAATTGGTCATAATATCTGCACTAAAATCTTCATCCTTATTGTTCCTCTAAGAGATGGAACAGAAAAGTGTGCTGACTCCTGGAGGCAACTCAGTTGTACTGTGTAAATTTCTATTTTATTGTTTCATGATTTGAAATTTCAATTTCCCTAAAGAGTTAAAGAAAAAAACTTCCCAAGGTTACTTCAGATATTCTTCAAGTTGGGGAAAATATGCAATAGGAGATTGTTTGGCTCAAATATGCAAATCAGTTTGTCATTTTTCACTTTAACTTTACCAGCCATGTAGACACAACACAAAAAAGGAATTAGTTAAGATGTCTGTTGAAATCAATTTTGCTCAAAAGATGTCTCAGCGTGGGCGCCTGGGTGGCTCAGTGGGTTAAGCCGCTGCCTTCGGCTCAGGTCATGATCTCAGGGGCCAGGGATCAAGTCCCGCATCGGGCTCTCTGCTCAGCAGGGAGCCTGCTTCATCTTCTCTCTCTCTCTGCCTGCCTCTCTGCCTACTTGTGATCCCTCTCTGTCAAATAAATAAATGTAGTCTTTGGAAAAAAAAAAAATGTCTCAGCGTGTACAGATTCCAACAGATTTTTCACAAAGCTTAACAAATCAATTTTGAAATGCATGACATTGCATAAGGTGGAAAACTGTCAAGCCAATCTTTTTCATTTTTAAAATTTTTTCAGCTCACCTTGGGATAATTGAGGTGCATTAAAGTGTACATATTTAAAGTGTACAATTCGATCAACTTTGACATATGCATATACCCACAAAATCATCACCAGAATCTGGATAACAATTATTTATATCATCCCTACAAGTTAACTTGTGACCTTTTCTAAGACTTCTCTCCTTCGGTCCCTATCCATGGACAGCCACAGATCTCCTCTCTGTCCCTATGGATTATTTGGCACTTTTTAGAATTATATTTAAATGGATTCCTCGAGTACATGCTCTTTTCAGCCTCCTTCTTTAACTCAGCATGATTTTGAGACTAATCGCATTGTTAGATACATCAATAGTTCCTTCCTTTTTATTACCGAGTGATGAATATGCCATTATGTAGAGAAAACACAATTAGATCATTCATTTACCTGTTGATAGACACTAGGGTTGCTTCCAGTTTGGGGAAATTACAAGTAGAGCTGCTATGAATACCTGTATACAAGTCCTTGTGTGGACATCGGTTTTGTTTTTCTTGGGTAAATACCAAGGATTAGAAGTGCTGGATCATATGGTAGATGTAAGTTTAACTCTTTAAAAAACTGCCATGGCGTGTTGGAAAGCTTCAGGTGCTCCACATCCTTGCCAACACTTGGTACTATCAGATTTTTAAAAATCTTACCCATTCTAATGGATGTGTAGTGGTATCCCATTGTATTTGCATTTCACTGGTGACTAATAATGTTCAGCATCTTCTTGGCTATTCCTATATCTTCTTTTGTGAAGTGTCTGTTCAAATCTGTTGATCCATTTTCTTACTAGGTTCTTTGTTTTCTTATTTTGAGGTTGTTAATATTCTTTAGAGGTGTAGAGCAAGTCCCTTGTCTAATGTATCTGTTGCAAACATTTTCTCCCAGTATTTCTTTTTCAGCTCATGAAGATGAAAAATGTTTTTATTTTGGTGAAGTCCAATTTTTATTTATGGTTTATAATTTTTGGATGCAATCTAAGGAAACCTTACCTACTCCAAGTTCACAAAGATGTTCTCCTATGTTTTCTTCTAGAAGTTTTATAGTTTGAGGTTTTACATTTAGGTCTACAATAGAGTTTGATTTAATTTTTGTGTATAGAATAAGGTAAAGATCAATGTTCATTTTCTTCCCCCATAGGAGGTTACCAAGCACAGTTTGTTGAATGGACATTTGTTTCTCCATCAAATTGCCTTGGTTTCTTTGTCAAATATGAGTGACAACATATATGTAGGTCTGTTCTGATCTCTATGTTAATACTTTGATATAAAGATGTCTTTAATACTACAGCTTTATAGCAAGTCCTTAAATCTGGCAGGGTAAGTCTTCTAACTCTATCTTTAAAAAATTCCTTTTGTAATTCTTGTCTTTTGCATTTTCATATGAACTTTAGAATCAGTTTGTCTATTTCTACAAAATTAAGCTGCTAGAATTTTGAGTTGGCTACATTAAAGCCATAGATCAATTTGGTTAGAATTGCAAACTGAATCTTCCAGTACTTGAACATGGTATACTTTTCCACACATTTAGGTCGTCTTTAATTTTTCTCAGTGATGTTTTCTAGTTTTCAGTACTTAAATATAAGACTTTTTTGTTCAATTTCTAAAATACATTTCTGCTGTAAAGTTTGTTTTTCTAATTGTTGGCAGATTGTATGTAATTGATTTTTCATGTATTAGCCTTGTATCCTGGGATCTTGATGAATTAATTAGTTCTAATTCTAGCCAGTTTTCAGGTTTCCTAGTATTTTCTGTAACAATCGTATCTAAAAATTAGGATAGTTTTAAATCTTCCTGTCTTTTATGCATTTTATGTATTTTTCTTTCCTTAATTCATTGGATAAGACATCCTGAATTACACTTCATAGAAATGATGAAAGTGGGCACCCTTGCATTGTTTCTGATCTCAAGGGGGAAACAATCAGTCTTTCAACATTCAAATATAACATTAGCTGTAATCTGTTTGCTTTTTTCAGGGATGTTGTTCATTCATTTGAGGAAATTCCTTACTATTCCTAGTCTGCTGAACATTTTTTATATTGACTGGGTATTGAATTTTGTCAAGCATACAAACTTCTATTAAATTAATATATGGCTTTTCTCCTTTATTCTATGAATACAACCATTTGAGGACTGTCCAAATTTTGTGACTTCATTTGTATAAATATCCATGTTTAAGACTTATTTATTTATTTGACAGAGAGAGAGATCACAAGTAGGCAGAGAGGCAGGCCGAGAGAGAGAGGGGGAAGCAGGCTCCCCACTGAGCAGAGAGCCCGATGGGGGGCTTGATCCCAGGGCACTGAGATCATGACCTGAGCCGAAGGCAGAGGCTTAACCCTCTGAGCCACCCAGGTGCCCCTAAATATCCATGTTTAGATGGAGACTCAAATGTATTCATCCTTATATTCTTAAACGTAGAACCCTGTGCATGACCAATAAATGTTTGTTGAATGATTGAATAAATGAACTCAGGACACCAGACATATCAACTATGTGTTGGCTTCTATTTCTGTTTAGTAATGATAAAATCTTCCTATACAAGTAGTGGTGATCTCAGTAATCTGCATGGCAAACAAATTTGGGATAAGGTATTATTTTTATTTCTCCTATAAAATCCAATTGATATATACATGCAGTGGGGGGAGGGGTAGATGACAGAAGAGAGGGCTCTGCTCCACAAATAAGCTAGAAATGCAAACATACAAGAGGGTTTTCCTTCTTTAACATATAGCTCTCAATGCTATCTTAAGGAATATAGCCAGCCAATGGGCTGGGGGAAAATAGTAAGATGTCACATGGTCTTTTTTTAATAGGCTAGGGCTAAAAGTGCTATGTTTAATTTCTATTCATATTTCACTGGCCAGAGCTTTATACATGAACCCACATAGATGCAGGGGAGGTTGGCAATGGAGTCTGTTTCCCTGTAGCTGTTTCCTTATCAAATTACTGTAAAGAGTGGAGCATGAATTTTTGGTGAACTGCTAATTATCTCTGCCTTGAGAAGCCAAAAATGAAGGTGTACTTATTAAGCATCCTTTGAAGGTCAGGTACTAGGTGACATACTGTATGCTACGCTACCTTTGGTTTGTTATAATGTAGCATTTCTCAGACTATGTCCGGCAGAACAATGAAGTCCTGCACCATGGATGGTCTTTGACAAAAAGGTTTTGTGTGGTCAAATGAGGAAATGTTAAGTCTAAACATATTTTTAAAAGTGTCTTTCCTGCAAGTCTTCTCAGGACCTTTAATATATTGATATGCATTTTGACTCTCCCAAAATAGAATGCGAAGCATTTCCATACCTTAGTTTGTTGTAAATTACCTATGAAGACAATAGGACTTGGCTTGAGAATTATTAAGGCAATGGATATTCAATGACAGCAATTAAATAGAAAGTTATATTTTCAGTGTTCCTAACCATCACTCATTCCACTTGTTTTTATAAAGGAAATACAATGATATCTGGAACAGAATTCACTTTCCACAAAGTCAGGCTGGGTGTGCCTGGGAAAGGAAGAAACTGTTCCAGCGAAGAGAAGGCTTGTATCCCAGGGCTCCTCTGCTGCCATCATCGGGTCTAGAGTTAGAGAGTCACGGATTGTCTTGCCTAGAAAGAACATCGGGTATGTGTCTGAACTACAACCAGAATCTGTATCCCATCTTCCTGGAGAGAAAGAGGAGGAAGTGTTCTCAGTAACAATCCATCACTGGGATCTTGTTCCATTTCTTCCTTTAATATAGATTGTTTGGACCAAAAAATATCCATCATGATTTTCTTCATTAATGGGAAGCATGGCTTTGTTAAACATAGGGACGCTGATCTCAGACACGACTCATTTCTTTCTCAAAGTGACTAATCATTACTCCCAAGTTTTGGAAGCTACTGTTGGTAAAAATAGGTACATGCCATGGTGACTTCAGAATTTACATCTAAGAAGCGGCTTGGGGTGGTGAGTTGGTGGAAGGGAGAAGAAAGAGGTCTTGAAGATGTGTCTGCCTTGCACATCTTATTAGGGGAAGCCAGGAATTATCAATAGCAATGAATGGGAGTTGAGGGGGATAAGAGAGGCACCCCCTGGGGCAGGTATGAGGTCTGAGGCACTCCTATGTCTTCCCGAGTCCTCATAGTTCATATATAAACTGTAAGAAGGAGGTAGATCTGTAGAGGGAAGGAGAAGCAGAGGGAAGAGGAGGGCAAGATCTAGAGAGAAAAATGAAGAGAGTACACCATTCTTCACTGAGTTGTCCAGGAGCCAGGAAAGGCCTTACGGTCCACCCTGTCTAATTGCCTCTATCAGAGACTCTATCTTCCACTAATGTTCATTCAGCTTCTGATCATTTGCTTCTAATGACAGAGTGCTTAGGGTGTTCCTAAAGCAGCTCATTTGATTTCCAACAATTCTAAGTGCTCTAGAGGGTCCTTTCTTATTTGTCAAAATATCCATCCTCTGTGCTTACTTCCATTTATTGGTTCTAGTTCTGCTTCTCTCCTGGCCTCCTAACCGACAGAGAAAAGTCTTTCACATGACTGTCTTAAATTTTAAAGATCCTTCGTATGGCCCTTCTAAGTGTTTTCTTGTCCTCCAAATATCACCAAGTCTGTCGCTGGGTCCTCAGGTACAATGACTTGAGAAAACTTCATTCTTGTCACTGTCCTCTGGATACATGTCATGTATTCGATGCCTTTCTTAAAAATTCATTATGAAGTATATACAATCAATGTTCAATACATACCTAATGCTGCTGCGTTGAACAGTAGCACTTTCAGGGAACTAGGATCTTTGAAGATTTGACAGTGTTAATCTCCCTAGCAGGGGGAAATGATCAGAATTTTGCATATTGGAGTAGACCACACAGAACCAGCAGTAGCCATTAGATCTGGCCGCTTAGGAAATATCTCTGTCTTACATTCTCGGCCCTGTGGGATACGTCCTCACCGTGCTTCTTCCCAAGTCCCAACCAGTAGTATTCTCTACTCAAGGCCCTCACCACCACTCCTCATCTGGCACTGATATTCCTCACTGGTCTTAATAGAAAACATTCTGAAACTACACATACACACCAGCTCCAATGCCCAATAGTGTGAGTGTGTGTGTGGGGGTGGGGATTTTTATTATTACCTAAATAATTTGCTTTAGACCAAGATCTGAAGAAACTTCTTGTTTCTCTGGACAATATATTAATTTGGAATTAACAATAAGAAATTCACATTTAATTGATTACTTAGAGCCTGTTCTATGGTCCAGGTTTGATAATCCTGTAAGTTCTTATGGCCTGCATGAATGCAGACCTAGGCTCATTCTTCTAGTTAAATTTTTTATTTTTAATTTCTATTGCCTTGTTTAGAGTCTGATATATTTCCCTAGATGTCCTGTTAGAACAAGACAGACCGTAGTTAACTAATCAACTATCCCAACTGTATAATATTGTCAGAAAAGGTTTAACATGTATGTCGTTCCCAACACCCTAAAATTAGAAGAAAAATATTATAAAGATTGTATAAATTAAACTTGGGTGGACAATACAAAATACATGGCTTGATTTCCCACAAAAAGGTATAGTCTTCTAAGCCAGGTAAAAATTGGGTTCTACTCTTACAGGGCAAAGGAAAAGGGCAAAGCACAATTCTCTCTGAGATAGTTCACTATCTCATATTCTGAAAAGAGAGATGGCTAGATGTCAAAGAACCAGTAGGAAAAAAACACTTTAGCAATCTTCCATCATGTGAAAATAACAGAAAGAAGAGAGGAGAAAAGACAAAAGGGAGAGGAGAAAATAGTAAGAAATTATTCAAATGTAATGAATATACAAAATTCAGTTCTACTGATGATTCAACCATAACTTAGTTTTCTGTGTGTCATTTGTTATGCGGTTGGCAATTGGCTAAATTGGCCCATATTAAAGCCACATCAGAATGTGAAAATTCTTTTGTGATAATGTTTCTTCTTATATCTAGTTTTTCCAGCTCTTCCAAGTTGAACATTACCATACAAAGAATACAAATGGGTCTTTGGAAAGGAAAGAGGACATGTTGTATTGATTAACAATTATAACCAGGAATGTGAAATGACAGCGCTCTCCCCAAGCCATGCAGTCAAGTGAGTGCTATGAATTCAAATAAAATATGGGAATTTCCCAAGTGAACTCTTTTTTTCTTCATTTTTAGAAGTGTTAGGCTTTAGGAGCCCTCCTCAGTCTCTTGAATAATGCTTTATACTCAATGAATGTTAAGGAAAGTTGATGAGTCAATGTCTGTTGTAAAAAATTTCTGAGATCTAAGTGCAATCTATAGCCTCTTTAGTAAACATAAAACAATTAGTTTGGTGTTTCCATTGAGAAATCAATATAAAAATTCAGTGTAACAAATGGCTTTGTCCTAAAACGGTTAACCAGTTCAAGTATCTTCAATTCAAGGAGTATTAGAATGACTAATACAAGGAGACATTGATGTTCTCCCATACTGTGTCTCTACTTTGCTCTTTTTAAATCTTTCTACTTTGTATAAATAAATGGGGAATCACAGATGGATCCTTGTTAAATGAACACACAAGAATAAATAAAAGGAAGATGTCAGCAGGCCAGGGAGTGGACTGGCTATCTCATGGCTGTGTTCTACTCAAGACTGCTGATTCCTATAGGAAACTTCAAGGTGATTTTCCTGACACGGCTTCACAAGAAAGCCCCACACCGTGGAATGTAGTGGAAACTTGGCTTCCATTTGGCAAATTCAAGCTGTGTGGACAATCAATCTGAATTATTCTGAACCATTTCCCTCGACATCAAAATTTTTCCACAGTTGCTTGACTCATCCTTGTGATTAGACTTCACCTCCTTTTTATAGTCTATGAATTAAAAAGAATTTTTTTAATCTGTCTCAATCTTGTCTGAAGTAAAATTTCTGTTGCTATTCATACTCACATCAGAGAATTTATATCTCTTAACCTAAATCTAGTCACTTATATGTTTATTTAAGAAACTATTCATTCATTAAAATATGCTAAGTACTTTGAGAATACATTGTTTTGGTAAAATTTGGCTAACTTGTCCAGGAATAGCTAGTTAAATAAGTAAATAATACATAAATAACAGTTATAGTAGGTATTTTTAAATCAACTGAAAACCTATAGAATACATGGTGCCAATTGGTATCTATCAACATTCAGGCGTAACAAACATCTTATGAGGAATGTGCTTTCATTATACCTGTTTCGGAGCTTGGAGAAGAGAGGCAAAGCCAGGTGTTCAAATAGAAAAGCCTGAATTAACCACCATATTAGTTTTTAATTGCTGTAACAAATTACCACAAACTTAAACCATACAAATGTATTATCTCACAGTTCTGGAGGTCAGAAACCCAAATCGGCTTTCACTGGGCTAAGACCAAGGCTTGTATTCCTTTTGGAGGCTCCAAGTGAGAATCTGTTTTCTTGACTCTTCTCCCTTCTAGAAACCCTTGGTTCAGAGCCTCTTCCTCGATTTTCAGAGCTGCTGCATAGGACCTTTTATTGTTTTTTCCTCTCTCTCTCTCCCTCCTTCCTTCTCCCTGACTCATGTTCCATCACCTCTAGCTTTTGGCTTCCTACCTCTTTTCTTGGATTCTTTTACCTCCTTCCTTCACCTTGTAAGGACACATGTGATTATACTGAGTCCACCCGATAACCCAGAATAATCTCTGTAACTTCAAGTCCTTAAACCCTCTGCCATGTAAGGCAACATATTCGCAGATTTTGGGGATTAGGACAGGAACCTCTTTGAGGGACATTTTTCCATCCATCCAAACCACCCTGTTGAATGGCAACCCAAAGTCATTGAACCAAGCAGACAGAGCCAAAGTCAAGACTTGGGGTCTTCCGCTTCTTTATATAATTCTTATTTTTTTAAAAAATCATATTGTGAAACAGACAGTATGAGAACATTCATGACAAAGGGAATCTATTTTAAAAGACCTGCCTCCTTGAGGCCTACAGTGGTATCACAGTGTGGCTCAGGAAAGAGTGAATGAATGAGTAGCTGCTAAGAGATGGCTCGCCTGACTTAGTTCAACATTCAGGATACAATGACCACTTATTAACTACCTAGTACTTTTACACAAGCTGTCGGTAAAACCAAGGGGCTCGCGGTATTTTTCCTGCTCTCAAGAAGCTTAAAGTTGCATTGCAGAGACAGTTCTACCTTGGCACAAAACCACTAGACAACTATCAAACTGGTAAACAAGAACTAAATTGTATTTAGGGTTTGCTGTTCCTGCTGGAGAAATCGATACTAGAAGGAAAACTCGAAGAATTAATAGCACGCAGACTGCTAAGAGGAACAGTGGAGCCTTGGGGATGACAATGTCCAGCCAAGAGACGAGAAAACACAAGTGCGGTGTGCACAGACACAAACAAATGAAAGTAAACAACTTGCTAGTGGAAAATACACATGGACTGTGGGATCAATTAGAGAAGAAAACCGAGATTCAACAATTCGTCTATTCAACAAATTTTTATTTCTTGAGTACCTATTATGCGTCAGATGCTATCCAAGTGTTGGAGAAAATACTGAAAACTCATAGCTTGGACTTAAACTGTGACATTTCCTTTTCTTGCAATTGCTTTTTTTTTTTTTTTTTTTTTTTTGCTTATAGCTTAAAATTATGTGGAGGAATACTGGCCCAACCACCATCCTACAAGAAGTATTAACACTTTTAGGATCAGACTTATACAGACTAGAATTGAGAGAAGAAAAGACAATTTGAACAATAAGCCGGACCTTAGAGGTCTCATGTCTTCCTTGAATTTATGAAAACTGTCACTTAAATATGCACTTTCTGATACTAAATATAAAGACGATAATCTTGCTGGAGCTCTCCAGGGCTCTGAAGCTAAACTGGGAAGGCCAGCAGACAGGGATGCTGGGTTTCAGGGTCTCAGATGTCAGATGAGTTCAAAAGCATGCCAGTTTGATCCTCAAGTGGAGCGAGTCCACTAAATAAGCGAATGGAAATGAGAACGCTGGTAGCAGCCATGGAGTCAGAACAGCCTTGCAGTTGCAAGGGCCCTGATGAAGACAGGCTTTTTATCCTCTTTAGAAAACCTGGTTTTCCTAGAAAGCTGCATGTAACAGCATGAGGCAAGTTATTAGACAAGTCAACAGAACACATTTATGGGAGAAAGAAAGTAGAGTTTAGGTAAAAGCAACACAAAGAAATGTGCAGAAAGTGCACAAGGTAAAAACCGAGAGGAAAACCCACCAGGTGTGCAAGAAACCAGACCTCAATCATCTGCAGCTCTCACACACTGCTCTTATTTGGGACTTTTCACTAAGCACTGACTACTGGGTATTAATTAGATAATGATAGAGTTCCCCCCTTAAATGTAGTGACCTCCCCTGGATATTTTGACCTAAAGATTATAATTATAGTGATTATTGGAAAAGGATATTATACCTCGTTTGGTACAGCTGGATTTTGAGAGACAGGTCAAATTTAATTTTAACAAACACGATTAAAGTAAATTCCTGTTTATAGAAGGCCACAGAAAAATAGAAAATTAAATTATTTAAGCCACAGGCTTTCTAAGAATGAAATATAAAAATCTTTGACAGTGGATTATATAATTCTATACCTTGGTCAATAGAAAATTCTAGAGCTATTTTAACATTTCCTGGGAGATTTGGCATTATCCCTGTTAAGTTCCATGTGGGATGGATGGATGCTGAAGAAGAACTTTTGCCCTGAGATGGCTGATTCTATAATTCAACACCTTTAAAATCTTTCTCCTTTGTTTCCTCCCTCTGTTGTATTCTTGCTGTTTATACTGCCTACATTTCCAATATGCTTCTAATCTACTCCTGTCATGTATATACAAAAATTTTCTTCAAAGCCTGAGATAGGCTCCGTGCCCCCCACTAAGGAATAAAAATAGTTGGGCTTGATACCGGTTATTTCTGACTTAAGTTTATCAAAAGACTACAGTCCCTTACTTCTGGTTACAGAAACTCTGAGCCAGGCAAAGGATGAGGTTATTTACTTGGCAAATTACTTGGAAATAAGGTGTTTCTGAGACTTGGGCAATAATCCACTTCTCTGGAGTAAAGGTAGATATAATAAAATTCAGTGGAGGGATTCTGTCATTTTCTTCGAACCTGTTGGTAATGGAATTTTATATTATATGAAATAGGATTTAAAAAATAATAAGCATGCAGAAAAAGTACTGGCGTTCTCATTGTTTAAGGTCTTTTAGTGGAGCTGAGGGGCAACGGCTTGGACAGTATTTGCTGGAAGCCAGTGACGGTTAATCCAGGGTCCATATTAGAATCACTAGAGCAGGCTTCGTGGACATACAGCCTTTCGAGATGCACAGGCCCTGCATTTAGAAGCCCCCCGCCTTGGTTTAATGCTCTGCTGATGCCATCTTGAAATTCTTAATAATTTCATCTTTAAACCTGTGTTTTGTAAATGAAGTCCTATGGAGCAAGAGAGTGTTGGCATGGTTGCTGTCATCCCTTACCTCCCTTTTACTTATGGTGCTCATGGTGCCCCCAGAGCACAGAATTCTGGAGTTCATGGGAGTTCAGAAGACTCAGCATGGATATTACTGGGGATATATATTTAAACAACCCAAAAAACCTTTCCACAAAAGTAGATGAGGAGAAAACCATTTTCATTATTGACTAGGCTTCAACCCAAATGTGATCTGCATCACAGGCATCGACTAAAGAGACAGTGAAGACAGAAGGAAATTTTACTCTTTTACGCAGCGAAGCAGAGATAACCCATCACCACACATATTCGCAAGAGAAACAGTAACTAGTCGTCAAGTAAGAGGACTTGACAGTACCATTCGTCACACATAGGTCATCTCAAATGCACTTGGAAATTGGGCTGACCATCTGTGCTAGCTAAATGGCTCTATCCAAAGGAAAAATAAACTCTTCATACCTTTCCACAGGAGGTAGTTTTTGAGCAAACTTGGCTC
The DNA here is from genome assembly GCF_020171115.1 of Neogale vison. NCBI lineage: Eukaryota > Metazoa > Chordata > Mammalia > Carnivora > Mustelidae > Neogale > Neogale vison. The sequence continues at coordinate 183,478,043 of NC_058091.1, read as the reverse complement.
CTACCCTCCCACAGAGGTTGGAGATATGGGTACTACCTTCCTTGATCGCATTTCAAATGATGGTTCCCAGGTCTTTGAGAAAGACATTCCTGGGTCCTCAAGCTAACAAAAGACTTACTTAGTTTTTCAAGATTTATATACACTTCAAAGAGTCAGAAAGAACTTAAAATTACAAGATTTCTAAAGTAAATTCTCTAAGAAAAGGGTGGAGGAGGGAGCTTTCCATATTTCATACAGGAGGAGTTAAGCCTCCTATTTTTTTTTTTTAATTCACAGAAAGATTTTATTTGTAAGTCTGAAGGATTTTCTTGGTAGATGCTTTAATAGTTATTTTTTAAATTTATTTTTTATTTTTTAAATTTCAGTGTACCAGAATTCATTGTTTATGCGCCACCACACCCAGTGCTCCATGCAATATGTGCCCTCCATAATACCCACCACCTGGTTCACCCAACTTCCCATCCCCCACCCGTTCAAAACCCTCAGATTGTTTTTCAGAGTCCAAAGTCTCCCATGGTTCATCTCTCCTTCCAATTTCCCTCAACGCCCTTCTCCTCTCCATCTCCCCATGTCCTCCATGTTATTTCTTATGCTCCACAAATAAGTGAAACCATATGATAATTGACTCTCTCTGCTTGACTTATTTTACTCAACATAATCTCTTCCACTCCCATCCACGTTGATACAAAAGTTGGGTATTCATCCTTTCTGATGGAGGCATAATACTCCATAGTGTATATGGGCTTTTTTTTTTTAAATTTATTTTCAGCATAACAGTATTCATTGTTTTTGTACAACACCCAGTGCTCCATGCAATCCGTGCCCTCTATAATATCCACCACCTGGTACCCCAACCTCCCACCCCCCATCCTTTCAAAACCCTTAGATTGTTTTTCAGAGTTCATAGTCGCTCATGATTCACCTCCACTTCCAATTTCCCCCAAATCCCTTCTCCTCTCTATCTCCCCATATCCTCCATGCTATTGGTTATGCTCCACAAATAAGTGAAACCATATGATAATGGCTCTCTCTGCTTGACTTATTTCACTCAGCATAATCTCCTCCAGTCCTGTCCATGTTGCTACAAAAGTTGGGTATTCATCCTTTCTGATGGAGGCATAATACTCCATAGTGTATATGGACCACATCTTCCTTATCCATTCGTCCGTTGAAGGGCATCCTGGTTCTTTCCACAGTTTGGCGACCGTGGCCATTGCTATTTTTAAGTTTGCATTTGCCCTTACACCATGACTGAGGTGGGAGTGGTGGGTGTGCTGACGGCCCCAAGAGACCATGCTTCTGTTTATCCCCACACTCCCCTTCAGTGCAGAAGGAAGGTCATGGAGACCAAGGAATCATAACCTTTCCTCTCTTACTTGTGTTACTTCCCTGCATTCACCAAACACTTTATTCTAAAAATAATGACAGAAAAGGAAAAAAGAAGGGAAAGTTGCTCATAGGTGTGTTTCCTTCAGTCTTTCTTTGCTCCTCAGTAAGTGGAAAGTGGAGAGTGTTGGTAGAATGTGAGTGTTATCAGGAATGGAAATAAAAACAGTATAGTCAATTTGTGAGGTTTTCCACTGCTCTGATAAGAAATGATCCATATGCATGCATGAACTATGGCGTATGAATTGTGTAATCTCACTGATCTCACAGGTTACTTAAATACTTTTACATTTGCCTTTAAAGCCGGCAATGTACAATATAAAGATGAACACTAAAATGCATTCTAACAATTCAAAATATTACTCTCTTTAAAATAACAACATTATACTGCAGGTAAAAAATATCAGGACAAGTTCTGAGATCATGGAAGGAAAGGAAAAAGATTTTTCTCCTCTGCTTTTTGAGAAAGAGGCCCTGCATTTGTTTTGCATGGGACCCCACAAATTATGCAGCCAGCTCTGAGTCCTGGTGGAGCTTTAATAAACGAGGTTCCCAGATTACGCACCTCAGACCTATGGAATCAAAATCTCCAGGCAGAGGGCCCAGGCATTTGTACTTTTAACAATTTTAATGCAAACTGGAGGATTCTGGTGAGTATCTCTGATTAAGAACCACCTCTACAGGCTTCAGGAGAAGATGGTGCAGGGGGTGCCTGGGTGGCTCAGTGGGTTAAGCTGCTGCCTTCGGCTCAGGTCATGATCTCAGGGTCCTGGGATCTCAGGGTCCCGCATCGGGCTCTCTGCTAAGCAGGAGGCCTGCTTCCCTTTCTCTGCCTGCCTACTTGTGATCTCTCTCTGTCAAGTAAATAAATAAAATCTTAAAAAAAAAAAAAAAAAGAAGACGGTGCTGCCTGGAGTGGTCAGAAAAGGCTCACTGAAGAATAATATGAATAGTGCCTTGAAGGAAAAATAAGATTTAGTTGTGTGTCGTTTTAAGTGGGATGGTATTAAGGCTAAGTACACAATGAACAAAAACATTTAAAGATGTGTCAATAAAGGATTAGAGGGGACAGGGAGACAATTTGCCTTGGGCAAAAGAAACAGGTGAAGGATCAAGCAGATGACCCCTTAACTGAATAAAACCTTCCTGTTGGAAACACTGGGGAGCACAGAATGTTTCTACGGAATGGACTCCATGCTTTATGCAGGAGAGAGTATCAAATGGAGAGATGGGAGGCAGGGAAGAGAGTGACTTTGACACTGCAGAGCTCTAGGCAAGAGATGACAGGGCCTAGATCAGCATATAGTATTTTTAAAAATACAATTTAACATGGGACGCCTGGGTGGTGCAGTTGGTTAAGCAGCTGCCTTTAGCTCAGGTCATGATCCCAGCGTCCTGGGATCGAGTCCCACATCGGGCTCCTTGCCTGGCAGGGAGCCTGCTTCTCCCTCTCCCTACCTCTCTGTCTGCCTGTGCTCACTCTCGTTCCTCTCTCTCTGACAAATAAATAAATAAAATCTTTAAAAAAAAATACAATTTAACAAATGTAAAATATAACAGATTCGTGATATGAAAAATGTCAACTTGAATGTGTCCCATTACATGAACATTAAATTGGCATACTCAAATTGGCATGTCCTTCAGCATATGTAAAAGGACGAAATTATTTTTAATGTGTTTTTTTAAATTAGAATTTTCCATTCAACATGTACTTAATGTGAATGAAAAGATAGTTTCACAGCTCTTTTTCCCGAAAACACAAAACATCCTGCAGAGTCCTGAGTGGATTGTAAGGGGCAGTGGGCTCTGTTGGTGGCCCTTTCAGCAGACTGTGGCAATGACTGTAAGAATGAACTTGACATAACAGGAGCGAGAAATAGTCTAAGGGAAAAGTCACAGAACTTGTTGACCAATTGTAAATGACTAAGGAACAGTCAAATAAAAAACAGGAAGTGTAATGTTGCCAAAGACAGAAACTGGGATTTCATTTGGTTCTGGTTTTGGATAAGGTGAGTTTAATATGGCTGTGAAGCAAATCAGTGGAAATGAGCAAGTGCCATTGAAACCGACCACACAGTCAAGTGCAGAGGAAAAAATTATTACTTGGGTAAAGTCTAATGATGGGGTTTTATTTTATCTGGATAAGAAATTAAGTTACGATAGTAAATGAACCCTCGAAGAAGCAGGTTTGGATAGAGCAGATCTTGATTAAGAACTGACAGAGGTGATTAACGAAGGTAGAGAAAACTAATTCAGGGAGGTTTCAAAAAAATCTAGATTGATATAGAGTTACAGAAACCAATGGGAATATTTTGTCTAAAATGCACATTTGCTACACAGTAAACTGCTATGTCTGCATTCGGCACACATCTTTGCAATGATCTTCTTTCCTGAACTTCTTATCTGTTTCCTTTTAATTACCTGCTTGCTTTGATAATATTCTAATGTTTGGGGTTCTCCCTCTGTAAGAGATATTAAGTTTATCTTTTGTTGCTCAAAGCACCTATGTTGATACAAGTGCAAAGGCAAGGTTGCATTTTAAATGCCTATTAATATTTACTATCATCACAAAGAATATCGAGCATTATTAATAGACCTATCATCTAAAAATCTGATCTCTAGTTATATTTCCTGATAGAATTTTTCAGTGTCATTTTATGTTGTGTCCCTCATTGAGATTAGTGTTAAAGTTTGAAAGGGGGAAAATACAAAATCATGCATAGACGCAAAAGATAAAATATATAGGAATAAACTTAAGATATGTGCAAGTCCTCCTCGGTGACACAAAAATATATTGAACAAATAGAAAGATATTCCCTTTTCTTGAAAGAGGTGAATAACTATCATAAAACTATGACTTCTCCATGGATTAATGTATAATGTAATGCCACCCCCATACAACTAGTAATCCATGCTCCCCTACCTCCCCTGGAACTTACAAGCTGATTCCGAACTTGGTTTCTGGAGTAATCAGGACAGGCCTAAGGAAGAATGTGAGATGAGATAAGAGAAGGAGAAGAGAAATGAAGGAGGGACTGGTCCCTTAGAAATTTTAACAGAAATCTCCAGAATTAAAACAGCATGGTACCTGCTGCTGAATGCTTAGCAAGAACCACAGATCAAAAAAGAAAATCCAGAAAGACATGGCAAATGGAAATGTAGACTATGATGAAGGTGGCATCTTCAAATATGGGGAAACAGACTTCCGAACAAATGACTTGGAACAACTGGACAGCCAGTTGGAAAAAGATACCACACCTCACCTACACAAGAATAAACTGCAAATTAAATGTCAAAATAAAGTGAAACCACACAAGGACTAGAAGAAAACACAGGTAAAATCTTTTATGACCTGAGTGGAGGGAAAACTTTTTAACTATGAATTCAAATGCAAATTCAGTAAGAGAAAAAATTGGTACTTACGGACTACATTAAAAATCCTTTCCCATGACACAAAAATGCCATAAACAATATCAAGGATAAATGCGAGCTGGTAGATAATGTCTGCATCATATAGTTTAGATAAAAACCTACTTCCCTTAATATGGAATAGAATTCTAAAAAGTGGAGGAGAGGGGTGTCTGTGTGGCTCCGTCAGTTAAGCATCTGCCTTCGGCTCAGGTCATGATCCCAGGGTCTTGGCATGGAGTCCCAAGCTGGGGTCCCTGCTCAGCCAGGAGTCTACTTCTCCCTCTCCCTCTGCCCCTCCCCCTGCTTGTGCTCTCCTGCTCTTTCGTTGTCCAATAAATAAATAAAATCTTAAAAAAAAATTTTTTTAAGTGAAGGAGTATAAGAACAAAATATATAGATATAGAGTTCAATAAATCAATATATCCTTACATGTAAAGATATAGTGGTGCATATTTTTATATACTAGAAAAATGGGCATGCGACATGAGCAGATATGAACCATATATGCAAAGAGCTCACAAACATAAGTAAAATGTTCAACTTCACTTATAATAAGATAAATATAATTTGTTTATTTTTTTAAAATTAATTTATTTATTTTCAGCATAACAGTATTCATTATTTTTTTTACCACACCCAGCGCTCCATGCAATCTGTGCCCTCTATAATACCCACCACCTGGTACCCCAACCTCCCACCCCACCCCCACCACTTCAAACCCCTCAGATTGTTTCTCAGAGTCCATAGTCTCTCATGATTCACCTCCCCTTCCAATTTCCCCCAACTCCCTTCTCCTCTCTAACTCCCCATGTCCTCCATGCTATTTGTTATGCTCCACAAATAAGTGAAACCATATGATAATTGACTCTCTCTGCTTGACTTATTTCGTTCAGCATAATCTCTTCGAGTCCCGTCCATGTTGATACAAAAGTTGGGTATTCATCCTTTCTGATGGAGGCATAATGCTCCATAGTGTATATGGACCACATTTTCCTTATCCATTCGTCCGTTGAAGGGCATCTTGGTTCTTTCCATAGTTTAGCAACTGTGGCCATTGCTGCTATAAACATTGGGGTACAGATGGCCCTTCTTTTCACTAAATCTGTATCTTTGGGGTAAATACCCAGGAGTGCAATTGCAGGGTCATAGGGAAGTTCTATTTTTAATTTCTTGAGGAATCTCCACACTGTTCTCCAAAGAGGCTGCACCAACTTGCATTCCCACCAACAGTGTAAGAGGGTTCCCCTTTCTCCGCATCCTCTCCAACACATGTTGTTTCCTGTCTTGTTAATTTTGGCCATTCTAACTGGTATAAGGTGGTATCTCAATGTGGTTTTAATTTGAATCTCTCTGAGGGCCATTTTTCACCTCTCAAGTTGACAAGCTTAACAATGCAGAGACAATGGCCCTCACTCATGGCTGGTGGGAATGCAAAATTGCATGACTCTGGAAGGGAGAAAAGCCTTACAGAAACTTATTCTTCAAACAAGCAATCCTACATCTAGCATTTTCCCATACAGGTATACCTACAACAAAATAGAAAAAATATCCACAAGATTGTCATTGTGTGTTTATAGTAGCTAAATATTAAAAACAACCAGAATGCCCATGCACTGGAGATAATCGGATAGACTAGGATACAGGCACATAGTGGACTATTATGTTGTGGTTAAAAACAGGGACGATGGTCTACATTAACTTCTATGGAGTGAGTTTTGGAACACACGGTTTACTGAATAAAGAAAGGCATGGGGGCGCCTGGGTGGCTCAGTGGGTTAAGCCTCTGCCCTTGGCTCAGGTCATGATCTCAGGGTCCTGGGATCGAGCTCCGCATCAGGCTCTCTGCTCAACAGGGAGCCTGCTTCCCTCTTTCTCTCTCTGTCTGCCTCTCTGCCTACTTGTAATCTCTCTGTCAAATAAATAAATAAAATCTTTAAAAAAAAAGGGAAGGCACAAAATAGAATATGTAATATATGCGCATGAGTGTGTGTGTGCTTGTGAAAGAAGAATAATGAAATCTGTTTTGTATCAAAAGAAATCTATTATATATAGGAAATCTGTAAGGAAAAGAGTGGAAGCTCTAGAAAATGGAGTAGGACTGCACTAATCATAACATCTTCCAGTTTTCGTTTTGGGGCCAAGTTAATGTTTTATACATTAAGTAATAAGGTTAAGTAAAGGATGGGGCTTCAAAATTTAATGCAAACACAATCAAATGAACCCAACTACACATCCAAGCAGTGACATAAGCACACAGAAGAAGGAAAGAAGCCAGTGACTTCGGAAGTATGAACTCCCTGAGGGACACGCTGACAAGGACGCGGCGTCGCAGGGGCAGTATCCCGGCCAGACGTGTGTGCCCTGAAAGTGACACGAGGAAACCATCTGACAAATCAAAACGGAAGAGCAATTGCAGAACAACTGGTCTGCGATCTTCAAAAACTGTACAAGGCTGGGGAGCTGCTCTAGATAAAAAGGAGACTGAGACGGCACAACAATGAAACGCAAGGCAGGCTCTTAACTGGACGCCAGACTGTACAAAGGAAAAAAAAAATACCAAAACCCCTGTAAAGTTCCTTAGGGGGAGCAGTTGGTGCAATCAAAGTTAGAACTGTGCAATAGATAGTTGTATGGTATGAACATCAAATTTCCTAACTGTGATAATCATATTATGTTTACATGGGATTTGTCCTTTTGTGTGTGTGTGTGTGTGTGTGTGTTCTATAGATATACATGCAACTGTTGGTGGCTCAAATGTTACAAGGCCTATAATTAGCTCTCAGATGCTTTAGCAAATACATGAATTAATGATTGAATGGAAAATGTATGTTTATTATAGAAAGAAAAGAGAGAGAGCGAGCAAATGCGACAAAAATGTTAACAATTGGTGAATCTAGGAAAAGGTCTAGGAGTGTTACTGTATTATGCCTTTTTAATTCTGTAAGTTTGAAACTTTCCAAAATAAGCAGGGAATGGGGGAGGAAGAGCAGAAGCCTATACGTGAGAGACAGGGACAGCTGTGGGAATCCACTCCCATGCCACCCCTTGCCACCTTGGGTCAAAGAACACACATACCCAGCTGTCCCTATGGATGGGTACTGGTACGTCTGCTGACACAGCCTTGACCACATAGTGATATTCTGGGCTGTCCAGAGTGTTTCTGTACAGGGTCAGTGGGAGGGGAATTCAAGCGGCTCTAAAAATGTGTGCTATTCATCAGGAAGGATGACGAGCCCACCGCAGAGACGGCACAGACGCCAGGGCTCTTCAGTGAGGGGTCACAGATCTCCAGTCGTATGTCCCTATTCATCAGCAGCCTTGACAAGGGATATGGAGGAGAGAAAGGAAGGAAAAAATATTCTCTCACCAAGTGTTATTGGTGGAAGAGGAATTACTCAGAGTATTTGTTACAACCACCAGCCTTGGAGACCCATTTAGCCTTGAATTCTTGGTCCAACTTGGGAAGGATACTAAGCATCTAATTCAGGACTTCTAGCCCTGACTATTTGGATTCTGGTAGCAATCCAAAAGTTTGTTCTTTTTATTTTTTTTATTTTCTGAAGGGAATTACCAGCTCTTCCCTTTTGTAAGTTTGAACAGGTTCTTTCGATCCTGCCCCCAGGAATGGACCAGACTATGGACTGTGTCACAAGCCTGACATAAACTTAAGTGCGTGAGTAAGCTGATGTATTTTAGTAATGTGTTTCTGGTGTGGGAAGAAGACCCTCACAGATCAAGCTTCCTGAAGCAGAGACCTGCCTGCCTCCATCCTCTCTGGACCTCCAGGGAGAGCCAGATTTGATGTGGCTTTTGGCTAGAGGAGAGGGAACAGACTGTGCTGGGGAATTGGCTATTTGAAAAGTCTGCTTAAAAAAAAAATGTGGGCTGGCAAATTTTGATGTCTTTACAAGGCTGCATGTAAGACAATTAAACGTAATTTATCTTAAAAAATTACTTCATGTATCTGACTATAGATGTCAGCTTCAATAAAGTCATAAAATCCTAACTAACAACTTACACCTTTCAGTTGTTGACTCAATGTTAACAACCGGAAAGTCACAGATTCTTTATTCCACACCCAGTTTTAGGGCAGACTCTCTTATAAGATGGAAAAAAATCACTAACTTTATTACACCCCATCAGGTTACTCAATTATTGGGGAATAACAATCCTAACCTTTCTTTCAGATGACTCTGAGGGGTGACTAATAAACATGAAGGAATCTTGCCTGAAAGTTACCAAATATTATGTAAATATGTGTGGATTAAAATAATTCAACCAATTTTGTCCTATTATTAGGGTTTAAACTTTATGCAATATATTTTAAAAATCTCTTTGCTAATTTTTTAAACAAAGAAATTGTCACTTTTAAAATAGCAATTTTTAAAGACGATTTTTAGAAAAATAATAGAAGATAAAAGTGGATTTTATTAGATGGGACTGAAATAATCAAGTGATAGTTATTTATATGACTAGAAGCCCCAAAGAAAATGAAAGAGCTCTATAAATACACAGATTGATCGATCAATCTAAGGACAATTTGGAAACATGTATGACATTCTTTACTATGCACATTTTATAAGTTGAAAAAAATTTCCACAGAAATTGACTCAATAGTCCATGACTGAAGTTAATCTACCAAGATAACGCTTAAAAGAGGAAAATCCCTTTATTTAAAACAAAGCTCTTTATTCTCAAGTATCCAATTAAGTAGGGTATAAATGTGGTTTTCCTTCTTGGGGAAGGAACAACTTCTCAATAGTTTTGTACACACTCTTGCCCCTGGACACACACAACTGGTCTTCCTGATGCCTGGAACAAAAATCTTTTCTGTGTTCTTTCCCTGGCTGACCTCTATTTATAAGTAAGAATGCCACTAAAGTTCTACTGCCATGACAGTCAACACTGTTAGTGTCCCCTCCAGTGAGCCGTCAACATCTCAGGTCCTCTCTCATCAGAGTATTTCCTGTACTTACTATCACCGCTCTCCTGCTCTCCTGCACTGTGCGGTCATTCTCCACAAGGGTGGGCCATGTCTATCAGTCAGAGTCCTGTCTCCAGCTCCCAGCACAGTGCTGAACACTGGATGTTTTACACAAAACCAAGGGGCACCTGAGTGGCACACTCGGTTAAACATCTGACTTTTGGTTTCAGCTCAGGTTCTGAGCTCAGCATCTTAAGATCAAGCCCTGTGTGGGGCTCCATGCTCAGTCTGCTTGGGATTCTCTCTCTCCCTCTGTCCCTCTTGCTCACGCTCTCTCTCTATATATAAAATAAGTAAATAAACCTGTAAAAGCAGAACTGCTTCATAGTGTTCTTTTTTTGTTTGGCAATTATTCTTTCTGCTGGAACTGAATGCCTCACCCTTCCCCCCTCAAACTCATTCTTTCCTTGGATCATTTCTATTTAGCTCACAGGTCTCAATTTTTATAATATTCCCCTTTAGGATATCTTCCTTGAACTTCTGGGCAGGGTTTCATACTCCTCTTATGTGCTACCCTAACATGCTACACTTTTCCTGTGATAGCCTTTACTGTTCCCACTGTAACTGCCTTGTTGCCTTTCTGTGTCTTCCACTAGAATGTAAGCCCCATGATGGCAGGGACCATGCCACATTATCAACCTTTGTATTTTCAGAATATGGTATGTGCTGGCATGTAGTATGCACTCAAGAAATAGGTACTAAGTAATATTATATTGTTATGATTATTTTGTGATTATAATCACAAATGACTTCCTCTTCTTCAGCTTCTCTTTCTCTTCTCCATCCTTTGTACCACTGTCCAGATGGCCTCTCTTAAATTCTGCCTCTCTCAACTTACTGCTCAACATCTTTTAATGTCAGTTAGTGTACTTCATGATCAAACTTCAACTTGTATGTCTAGATGTTAAGGTGCTGAAAACATTTTTCCAATTTTAATTCTGGTAAGTTAACATAATGAGGTATCACCTGACACCTCTCAGAATGGCTAACATCAAAAACCCAAGAAACAACAAGTGTTGGCAAGAATGTTGGCAAGAAGAAAAAGGAACCTCGTGCACTGCTGTGGGAATGCAGACTGGGATAGCCCTTCTGGAAGACAGTGTGGAGCTTCCTCAAAAAGGGAAGACACTTTTTCATATGGCCCCTTCCCTAGTCTTCCTTTAGTTTTCTCGACTTCTCTTTGCTTCCACTGGAGTTGGGCCAATTGCCTTGGTCCAGAGTTATAGGACTCTGGACAAAACTGTACATTCCTTTGTGATTCTGTGATCTACCTTTAGTACCAACCCTAAAAACACCGGCTACATCCATAGCTCCCACTCTGTGTGGAGTTTGAGTTTCACCACAGCCTCTCCTCCAAGGAGTCTTCTTTATAAGAGCCATGAAGGCAATATGCATAAACTTTGCCACCCTGCTCATTGGCCCTGGTACGCGTCTGTGTGCATGTTCATGGGGGGGGGTGTGTTCATGTGTTCATGCGTGTGTGCTCACGATGGATACAACAACGGCCAACCTCTAGATGGGCTAGAATCTCAAAGGAGCCTGTGGGGCAAGTTCTGACTAATATGGACCTCAGTGATCTAGGAACCAATCAGACCAATCTCTTGGCAAAATCTGAATGAGGTATCAGACAGAGATATAAGTCGACTGAGAGACAAAGAGTCAGAGTGCGAGTTAGGAAGTAGCAGATACATAGGAGAAAAGCAGGCAATATGCCCTGTGGGCAGAGCCTGGGAGGCAATTGAGGCTGTGAACAAAAAGCAAAAAACTACACAGAACAGGGTGTGAGACGGTTGGTGGCAGTTGAAAATCGGGAGCTAATGGTCCTCCGCTGGTGTGGTGCAACAGCATCACCATCACGCGTGTCATGATGACGACCGATCGCCTTTCTGCTCCTGCCCCATAAGCCAGTCCCCACAGAGTCAAACTCCACAACTCATTTCTGTAATGCCCGATACCTAGAGAGCCTGTACTGTTATAACAATCATGCATTTGATTTAAGGTATCCTGAGTGAATCTCTGTCCCTGAAAAACTCTGAAAAACTTCACAGTTTCATTTTGCCTTTATGAAACAGTGGGATCCAATTTCTTTGGGAGAAATCCCATAAAATAGAAATAACTTTCAACATGGAGACCACGGTAGAGCCTCTGTGTCGCATTACTGCTGGTGCTGAAATTTTGTAAGCTGCTCCATCACCACAAAGAATGAATGAGCATCTTGCTCTGCTAAAAATGGTTTCCCTCTTAACAAGTTTCATGCATATTGAGTCTTTTATTTATTTTTTGTACAAAATTGTTACTGAATTGTGTGAGCACTATAATTATGTTTCAACGTTGACAGGTAAGATTGAATGTTAACTGAAGTAATTCTTTCAAGTGCATTACAAGTACTGCATACTTATTGAAAATTACTTGGCTTATCTGGTCAATACTCTGTAAATTAATTGAGGGAATTGATTCTTGGAGTTCGCTGGGGAGAGAGAGCCAAGCCGCCTTACATGAAATAATTGTAGAGCAGAATGCTCTACAAACATTGTTGAGAAAAACTGTACAAAAGTGTAGGATGCACTCTGGACCTGTGCCCCTTAATCTTCTTTTTTCTCCCCAAACTTCAGATACCTCTAAATATTACTACCCTCTCTAAGCAGTATACATTCAAGATGCCTCACTTCAACCCATCTCCTGCCATCAGCCTTAATCTCTCTGCTCCCCTGCCCTTTGGCCTACTACTCTGCAAGACTCAGACTTGAAATAACCTTTCTGATTTTATCCTATTACTATTACTGGAATTTTGAGCACTACTGAGAAAATGAAACCACTGTGAAGATGTGTGCATTACACATGTATTGTTTACAACCTCCCCTTAGTGATATCTATATGTGCTTGCTCAATGGTCACTCTTACTCGGCTAATGGAGAAAACAAGATGGCAGTGCTCTTTTTGAGTCTTCTAACTCAGACCCCATCTCTTTCAACAAGGACGTTCTTTTCCCTTTCATACACATACACTCAAAATAGGAACCTTCAAGCATGCAATTCTTACTACAAGTTACCTGCATCTGAACCTGTCTTAGCCTTCTGTCCAATCTCAGAGGCTTGGAAGTATCAAACTTCAATCTCATCTAGAGGAAAAGGATTCCAAATAAAAGGGTTTTAAGAGTTTTCTAGAGTAGGACAATGATCTACAGGGATATTTATTCTTCTCTTGACATTAGTGAGGCCTCTGTTCAGAGATACTGGTTCTAATCTGAAGCTCAGAACTGCTTGTGATTTTTGTTAGTTACAAGTACTGGGAGCAATATAAAGGGTTTTATTTTCTATATAATGATGAATAACTAGGATGAGAATCAGTAATCTGATCCTTTTTCAGTCTTATCCTCCCTGATGCCTGATCTCAGAGGAGCAATGATCAGTTCACAAAAGGTAAGTGTAACTTTAGAAAAATTAGAGACTAATGTTCTTCAATTAGATTAAGTTGGGTTCAGCTTATTTCATCTCAGTTTGATCCCTGAAAAATTTCTACAAAATACCACCTTAAAGTAAGATACTGTGGCCTAGTTGTTTTTAATATTTGCTTTGATCTAAGCAAAGGCCATGCAATATTATGCATTAATTTCTTCATTTAATATAGTTAAAAATGGAGAATGGAGTAAAATTTCTTTGGTATTACTATTAACACAGACCAAGATCCAATTCTACATTATAATCAACGTATTTAACTCATTTAAACCAATGGCTTAAAAGTGATAGATAGAAAGTGATAAAATTTTGTAAAATAAATCTCTTATCTTTACTTCCCTCCTCTAATAAGTCATAGCCATGCCAAACCCTTTGGATATTTAACATTCTCCAGGGCCTTATTCCCAGATTGTATAACTCAAAGCTACCATATTTATATAATGCAAGTGGTAGTTTTAATATAGTAATGATGGTCACTGCATTGCCATCAGTATTATATGCATATTATGCTTACATGGACTATATGCTGCATAAGAATCATGCTTGTATAATATTAGTAATAAGATATCTTGCCTAGAATTTCACATGTGAGATAATCTCTTAAGAGCTGAGAATTACTCATTTTCATTTTGTAGGTAAGAAACTGAAGATTTCACCAATTAAGTGACTTGGCAGTGGTTAATAGCTACTACAGATTTTAACCTGGGCCAACCTAACCCCAAATATTCACTTTTAGTTACTACCCCATGTTTCGTCTTACAGGGATTTTACTGTTGGGGTTCACATGTAGTATGTACATCTTTGACCTTGAGAGTCAACCTTTGAAGTAGGCCTTATAATCTTCGTTTCAAAAAATTGAAATTCTGAGGCTCAGGGACATTAAGGGATTTCCCACAGTTATTTAGCTGATGAGTGGCAGGACTGACCTCCTGATGGCAATTCCACCTATCAACTTTTCTGTCCAATATTCTTGAAGACACATAGCACATATTGTTAGATGCATAAAGGAGTCTCTTTTCTTGTTAGTTTCAATAAAAACTCTTAATAACATTTAAAAATATTTTTTCCAAAATTAGCCGTCATCATAGTTTTGTTTGAGGATAAACTATGTACCAAACCCTGATGGTTATGAATAACAGGTTCAAAATTAGAACTGGCTGTTTATGTTCTAATGTGTCATCTCCATTTGACTTTTTAGAAACACCTATATATTTTTTGTCTTTTATTTTAACCTCCAATTTTAGAAATTTTCACAGCCTTAAACCAATTTCTGTAAAAAATGAGCACTGTCTAAAGTATACTTTATAGATGATCATATTATGTGATGTATGGATCATACTGTTTTTAGTAATTGACCTCTCTGAAAGGACCTGGTTGTTATGGTTACCACAGAAAGAAAGTAAGAGAGAAGGAGAGAGAGAGAGAGAGGAAAAGAGAGAGGGAGAGAGGTCACTTTGAAACAGTTGTGTTTGGAGTGGTCATATTAACAATTTCCTGCCTGACTTACCTTACCATCCTCTCAGGAAACTGAGGACTAATAGTCATAGGCATGGGAAACTGGAAATACTATTTCTTAATTCTCTTGGTATCTGACATATTCCAGATTCCACTGATGTGGAGTCGGCCTTCCCTATGCCTTTGTGTGTAGCCCCTTAAATATTTTTGATAGGCACTCTAAACACACACTAACAGTTATAATACTAAACTGTATAAATGTTGGATAAAGAAGGGAGTCTTAACACCTTCAGCCAGTTTTTCTTTGTTGCAGGCATACCTGACTGGCTGGGAATTCTGTGGAAAGCTGATAGTCATATGCAAATCAAAAAGCATGAGTTTCAGTTATGCAAATATAATGTTCTTGCACTATTTGATATGTTTACTTGGAACACTGAACACCTGCAGATATGATCAGTAAAAGAAAAAAATTCAAAAGAAGTTAAGTCTCTGACTTACCTATTTATACAAATTTTCAAATGTTTAATCAAGACACAAGGAACAGGCAAACATTCAAACAATTTTATATTCATTCTTGTATCAAGATATATTATGGGATATAATAAAGTGAAAATAATTACCATTCCAAGAACTTAATACTCAAGAAAAGGCAAAGACAGAAATTTTTTCCCTCTCCACTGTCTTCTGTAACATTCTTTTTGATTGATTTCTGCTCATCTTTGAGAAATATTGGAATTAAAGTGTTCCCCAGGCCTAGAAACTTTCACTGTCTGCCATTCATTGACTTGTGCAAAGAACAGATATTTGTTGAGAAACTATTACGTATCAGACAGTGCTAGCTACTTTGTAGGACTTTGTGGGGTACTGATGCTAAACAACCACCTCATTATCTGCTGAGAAAGACTGGGATTTAAAGAAATGGCCAAAGAGACTTGGAAAGACTGAAGGAAATGGGGCTATGTGTAAAGAATTGGAAGGGCAAATTCATCTAGAAGTTAATCAGAGAAAATGGGTTGGTCTGTGGGCACTGGGATGCTAGTAA
Source organism: Neogale vison (assembly GCF_020171115.1). NCBI lineage: Eukaryota > Metazoa > Chordata > Mammalia > Carnivora > Mustelidae > Neogale > Neogale vison. The sequence continues at coordinate 183,462,310 of NC_058091.1, read as the reverse complement.
CTAGGCAGTAGGAACTGGGCAACATTGAGTAGGAAAGGAGTAATAGAGAGGCTCTGAATTCAGTACAGGAGTATGGAGGTTATTAAAGGAATGAAAAGAATGTGGTAGGCTAGGGAGAAGAAAAATGGCATGTGGACTACTAAAGGAACTAAGGCTGTGGGAAGGGATCTACATCTATCAAGGGACCGTAGAAAAGTCAATCCAGTCACCAGGTGAGTTTTGCTCTTGAGCATTTGCCAAATACGAAACTGTGTGAGGGCAAAATTGGAAAGAAACCAAGCAGAAACCTGCTATACCATAGATTTCACAGTCTGATAGGCTAGAGGGACAAGAATTTCAGTCAGGGATCTACCATGGAAGATATGGCTGATTAAACCCAGGCTTTCGGTTGACAATTGAGAACCCAGTAAGCCTCTCATCTAGTAATAAAAGCAAATTGGAAATTGACAAGCCTAAAATTCAGGTCATTTCCATATTTTATTGGATTGAGATAATAATCTAATTTCTCTCCAGAAGAAAAGTGAATCTTCTCTATAGAGACAGAAAACTATCTACAACCTATCTAACTTTACCAAAAGACTTGATTATCACTCAAAGAAAATTTCCAGGCATGAGAGGATTATTGTACAAAGATTTTTAAAGCAATTGTAAATAACTTGAAGGAAATGGAAAAGAAAATTAAGTTTTCACCAGAGAAAGTATGAAAAATCAAATGGAAATTCTAAAACTGAAAAATACTATCACTGAAATAAGGAAATCAAAGACTGGGTTTTGACGTTTAGACAGAACACAGTAACACAGAAAATGGATCAGTTTAAAAAGACCCAAACTGAAGCATACACAGAAAAACAAATAGAAAATACATATCGGGCCACAGATCCAAGCAACATAAGGTCAAGAAAAACCATATTTAGTCACAATGGAGTGAAACTGCTGAAAATCAAAGACAAAGAAAATTTTGAAAAGCAGTTAGATGAAAAAAGTGTGACCTAAGACAAACAATATTATTTACAATAGCCAAGACACAGAAACAACCACTGACAAATAAATGGATGAAGAAATTATGGAAATTATGGAATAAGAAATAAAATTTCATATATATATATAAAACTTAGTAGCAAAAAAGGAAGGAAATCCTGCCATACTAAACAACATGGAAGGACCTTGATGATATTATGCTAAGTGAAATAAACCAGAGAAAGACAAATATTGTAAGACTCTCACTAATATGTGAAATCTAAAAATAAGAGAGATCATATTTTTGCTTTCCAGAAGAAAAGGAGAGAGGGTAGAGGAGGAATTGGATAAAGTGGTCAAAAGGAATGAATTGCAATTATGAGACAAGTAAGTATCAGGGATATATAGTACAACATGATAACTATAGTTAAAATCGTCATAAGACTTTTTCATGTGTCTGTTGGCCATCTGGATGTCTTCTTTGCAGAAATGTCTGTTCATGTCCTCTGCCCATTTCTTGATTGGATTATTTGTTCTTTGGGTGTTGAGTTTGTTAAGTTCTTTATAGATTTTGGACACTAGTCCTTTATCTGATATGTCGTTTGCAAATATCCTCTCCCATTCTGTCAGTTGTCTTTTGGTTTTGTTAACTGTTTCCTTTGCTGTGCAAAAGCTTTTGATTTTGATGAAATCCCAAAAGTTCAACATCCAGATGGCCAACAGACACATGAAAAAGTGCTCCATATCACTCGGCATCAGGGAAATACAAATCAAAACCACAATAAGATATCACCTCACACCAGTCAGAATGGCTAAAATCAACAAGTCAGGAAATGACAGATGCTGGCGAGGATGCGGAGAAAGGGGAACCCTCCTACACTGTTGGCGGGAATGCAAGCTGGTGCAACCACTCTGGAAAACAGCATGAAGGTTCCTCAAAATGTTGAAAATAGAACTGCCCTATGACCCAGCAATTGCACTACTGGGAATTTACCCTAAAGATACAAACGTAGTGATCCAAAGGGGCACGTGCACCCGAATGTTTATAGCAGCAATGTCCACAATAGCCAAACTATGGAAAGAACCTAGATGTCCATCAACAGATGAATGGATCAAGAAGATGTGGTATATATACACAATGGAATACTATGCAGCCATCAAAAGAAACGAAATCTTGCCATTTGCGACAACATGGATAGAACTAGAGCGTATCATGCTTAGCGAAATAAGTCAAGCGGAGAAAGACAACTATCATATGATCTCCCTGATATGAGGGAGTGGTGATGCAACATGGGGGCTTAAGTGGGTAGGAGAAGAATCCATGAAACAAGATGGGATAGGGAGGGAGACAAACCATAAGTGACTCTTAATCTCACGAAACAAACTGTGGGTTGCTGGGGGGAGGGGGGTTGGGAGAAGGGGGGTAGGGTTATGGACATTGGGGAGGGTATGTGCTTTTGGGTAAATTGGAAGGGGAGGTGAACCATGAGAGACTATGGACTCTGAAAAACAATCTGAGGGGTTTGAAGTGGCGGGGGGGTGGGAGGTTGGGGTACCAGGTGGTGGGTATTGTGGAGGGCACAGCTTGCATGGAGCACTGGGTGTGGTGAAAAAATAATGAATACTGTTTTTCTGAAAATAAATAAATTGGAAAAAAAAATCGTCATAAGATATATTTGAAAATTTCTTTTTTTTTAAAATATTTTATTTGAGAGAGAGAAAGTGAGAAAGAGAGAGACCCCAAGCAGGCAGAGGGGCAGAGGGAGAAGGAGAAGCAGACTTCCTGCTGAGCAGGGAGCCTGATGTGGGACTTGATCCCAGGACTCTGGGATCATGACTTGAGCTGAAGGCAGACACTTAACCAACTGAGCCACCCAGGCACTCCTATTTGAAATTTTCTAAAAGAGTAAGTCCTAAAAGTTCTTATCACAAGGAAAAAAACCTTTTTAAAATATTTGTATGAGGTAATGGGTGTCACTTATTGGATAATTATTTCACAGTGCCAGTTGTCATTATGCTGTATACCTTAAATGTATACAGTTCTCCATGTCAATGACACCTCACTCAACCTAAAAGAAAAAAAAGAATCCAGTAATCAGTAAAAAGATTTTCCCTGAGGATTATTTTTTAAATCTCTTAAAAACATTTCTTCCAAAAAGAATTTTAGAATGAAAAGTACAGACTTCTCAAATAAATATAAATTGAAAGGCTTCATTGCCAACAGGCCCGCATAGAAATAACCAAAAAGTTTCTTTAAGCAACAGGAAAATAAGCCTGCATGGACCCACGGTACTGCATGAAAGAATGAAGAACTTCAGAAAGATAAGAAGATTGATCTAAATGAATATAGATGTTTAAACCACTGACAGCAATGTCTGTGACATTAAAATTATATAAAGTGAAAATACATAGCAATAATAGTGAAAAGGTAAAAGGTTGGTAAATGGATTTAAAGTATTAATAGGTTCTTTTACTGTCTGTGAGATGTTAGAAGATTACTGAGGACAGACACTAATAAGTCAAAGTGCCTTTCATTGTATCTACAGTACAATAAAGTAGTAACAAAAATGTACAGTCAGGGCGCCTGGGTGGCTCAGTGGGTTAAGCCGCTGCCTTCGGCTCAGGTCATGATCTCAGGGACCTGGGATCGAGTCCCGCATCGGGCTCTCTGCTCAGCAGGGAGCCTGCTTCCCTCTTTCTCTGTCTCTCTGCCTGCCTCTCCATCTACTTGTGATTTCTCTCTGTCAAATAAATAAATAAAAATCTTTAAAAAATTAAAAAAAAAAAGTACAGTCAGTAAACTAAGAAAAAAAAACCAGAATGATAAAAAACAATTGATTAACCCAAAAGAAAAGAAGAACAAAAAAATCATAATACCCAAGAATAGTAAGGTAATAGATTTAAATTGAATATTCCATTATGTGTAAGTGGTCTACATATTTCCATTTAAACATCTAGGATTCTCAGACTCTATAAAAATATTAATCCAAAAATCTGAAACTAAAAGGATGGCAGAGGAGATACCATGAAAATACTAGCTAAAAAAAAGTTGAAGCCGCTATACTAATAATAACAAGTACAGATTTAAGATAGGAAGTATTACTCAAAAAAGACAAAATTTATTCTTTAGAAAGGTCAATTCAGTATGAAGATACTATATTTCTAGATTCTTACATAACTAAAAACCTACCCACAAACTATAAAAAAAAAAAGAAAAACATGGCCAGAAATAAAAGAATAGATAAATATGCAATATGGATGGAAATTTTATACACATGTAATGTTGCACATACTTAAAATATTTTATACTTAAAAATAAGAAATTACAGAGGTGTGATCTGTCTTCCTTCATCGTTTTATTAAAAGACTTAAAAAAACTTGATTTCCAGCTGAATGTTATTGGATAAGCAATAAAAATTTTTTGTGATAAAACTCGTCAAGAATTAAAATGGATTATTGAGATAAGATGAAAAAGGCCATTAATTGAAGGTGATGTCTGAGAACAACAAAGTTTAAATCTGTAACACCATTTTAGAAACGAAGATGGGAATGAATTCGACCAGAAGTTTCCAAACTTGGCTCTGCTGCAAAAACACCAGGGTAACTTTTAAAAATACAGATATTTGGGTCCCAATATTTCAGATTCCAATTATTAGGTCTGGAGTCAATTTTTTTGACAGGCTTACTAGAGGATTCTAACAGACAGGACTGAGAACCAACCAACTAGATGTTAACCTTAGACACAGGGCTTCTGCCCTATAATATTTCAGAAAACGTCACACACACAGCCCATGCTTGGTGCCTCCTGGAGCTGTGCAGTGTGTCTGTCCTGTTAGACTCATGTGCTTTCTCTGTATATTATTTTTATATTCCTGATTAGGACACTGATCTAATGACTCATTCAAGACTGTGAAACATGAAACGTAGCTTCTGATACATATATTTTTAGTTACATTTTGTCATACGCCTTCTTTTAAAAAAGAGTCAACTCCTTTCTTTGGCTTAAATAAGTTGCTTAAATCCTGCATGCATATATGAAAAAGGAAAAACTTACAAATGTGTTCTAAAATAGATTTAATGTAATCCTAAAGTCAGCAATGTAATCATATTTAGGGATACACATACTTCTAAATCTGAATCCAAATATGTGAAACAAATCAAGAAGAAGTATTTAAGAATGGAAAACACCAAAGTAGTTTCTTGACAAAAACAATTGCCAACAGTTACTCTACTTAAATGTCTGTTATTGGTATTTCTTAGCTGAGTTTTTGGCCTTTTTTTTTTTTTTTTTTTGAACATATCAAAACAGGAAACAAGTAGGGCAGAGATGTAACTCTAGCTTCATGCGTCCTTTCGTCCCTTTCTCTCTTCCCCTAATTCATTCAGCATCTTAGTCCTAGCTCTGGTATCCGAAACTCCTTCTTTAGCTCCCTCTTGCCTTCACTATTTGCCTGGCTATCGCTTAGGATTCAGAAGAGGCTGTTTACAGGAGAAAGAATATTTAGATATTTTTTTGAAGGTAGAGAATGATCCCGTGTTACAACAATATTATGTAGGTTATGCTGTTTTCTAAATGGCACCAACAACCTCTTCTACTATGAAAACACTTGAATTATTTTTAAATTATTATTTTTATGTTTTTATTATTATATTTTAAATGTACTTTTCATTTTTTTTTAAAAGATTTTATTTATTTATTTGACAGACAGAGATCACAAGTAGGCAGAGAGGCAGGCCGGGAGAGAGGAGGAAGCAGGCTCCCTGCTGAGCAGAGAGCGGGATGGATGAGGGGCTCCATCCCAGGACCCTGGGATCATGACCTGAGCCAAAGGCAGAGGCTTTAACCCACTGAGCCACCCAGGCGTCCCTACTTTTTCACTATTTTTAAACCACAATTAATTTGAAAATCGGTTCATCAAACTCTGTATTAGCAAGAGTTGCCTATATTTCCATAAATACACACAGAAGCATAGGAACCTTCCAGTTAGGATGGATTAGCTTGCTTCAGACCAACTTTCCCACTGAAAACAACTAGAAAATCTGGGGAAAAAATGGACGTGAGTTCTTTGAAGGCATCAGAGAACTAGCCACGTAGCAAGACTTGAGAGTCCAAGATCCTGGAGAGAAGGAATGTGTAGGATAAGGAGCCCAGCATTTGGTGTGACCTTGCTCTCTAAGGTATTCACGGATTTACAGTAGATACCTGAGAAGCAGGGAAGCAAGGCAGGGGGCAGAGACGGAGAGAGGAGTTGAGACGAAAAGTTGAAAAGAGCTTTTCGAGTTTCACAGAAGTGGGGAGACAGAAACTAGAGTTCAGGGTCCACAAAGGAGGAAACAACCCCAGGCTATCAGCCGAGATTCCTGAGAGGCTACCTGGCTAGAAGTAAGGCTGAACGCCAATCGCAAATCTACGGTCCTTACAAAGATTGAAAACACGGCTTCCTATCAGTTTCCCATCAGCCTGGATTAAGCTGCCCTCTTACTCCGCCGGCCCGCCGTAATCTAAAGGAAATGCTCTCTGCGCAAACACAAAATCATTCAGAGCCTGAAATTCTCTCTACAACTTTCATAGACGTTGTCCACCACGTGACAATGATGATAATAAAAAAACACGCCAGCCGTACCAGTTGACAATATCAGTCAAAATCAATAGGAAAAAAAGTGATGATAGAAACCGATCCACAGGACATCCAGATATTATAGTTATGAGAGAGACTTTAAAATACTTGCCATTAGGATGCACAAAGAGCAAATGACAAGATGGAGGTCACCAGCAGAGAACGGGAACCTAAAAAGAAAAAAAGGATTAAGTAAAAATGATAAAACTGAAATCTGTGTATGTTCACATCGACCCTGGTCTTTCTATCTACTACTCCATCTGGCTCTGTCCCCTAATGACTGGGACTAATCTAAATTACAACACTCATGTATATTCTTTTATTTTTCTCTAATACACTTTTTCTCTAAGGAAAGAGAATGTCTAATTGTTAAAATAGAATGCTAAAAACAGTTCAATAAAAGCATTACATATGTCATATATGTCCAAATGTGTCATGTTGTTAAACTGATAATCAGACATATATAAAACTATTTATTAACCAGGATTATTTAAAATTCCATTATTAATGAAAAATGTCTATTTATTTCAGCTGAGCTCTCTTTACAAGATTATATTCTAATTTGTCTGTTAATCACAGATAAAGTTTTTGAGTTTCAAAATAGCACTTAATTCTTACGGTTTTACATTTCCTAAACAGAGTCTAGAGTAATTCAATATGGTCTCTGAGTAAAAAATTTCAGGTTCTTACTTAACTTAATAAAGTCAGTACTCTGTAAAGTCAGATAACAAGCAGGAGCAAAATCATTAATGTTCTTAGTAGATGTTTCCTAGTTACAAATGTTCTTAGTAGATGTTTCCTAGTTACGAATGTATATTTAAGTATTTTATGAGTTTATTTTTAGGGTGTCATATATCTATACATATAAATAAACATATGCATGCATATAAATGTTTACTTTTTAAAATTGGTTAATAGATTAATGAAATGAGTGTTTTCTAGAAAGTCTGAGGGGCCAGAGGTGGAGGCAGCATTAAGGGAAAAAGGGAAAAGAAATATTATTAACATCTAAACTCTGTAAAGTGGGTATTACTTCTTCCGTTATGCAATGATGTGCAGGGAAATTAAGTAACATGATCACAGGCACAGAGCTAGTAAACGGCAGCAGTGGGATGCAAACATGGTTCTATTTGATTTCAAAGCCCATGTTCTTTGCAGCACACTGTGCCTTCTATGTAGAGACAGATAGATGGACGTGCAGATTTGTTAAAATTTGAGAATATATAATCCTTTTAAGGGAATTTAACAGAATTTTTATATGAAGGTTATTACACTCCATACTTGAGTGTGGTCAGACAGTTCATCAAAGCCAGATCTCATATTTTTCATATTTCTATGGCATATGGAATTCTACACATAAATTTTGCAGCTACTATTTATAGTCTTCTCCAGGTCAGTTTAGCACCCTATGTTCCAGTTATATAGCCTGGAATGCCTAGGGTATACATTAATTAAAATAAATGAATTCCATGAAATGAATTCCATGAAATAGGAAAGGAATAAGGTGAGTCTTTATGTAAAGTGCTATGAACAATTCAACACAGGCATTACATATATTATTTATCTTCCCATGTATGTTGTCCTTGAGCTAATTCTTAATCAGAGAAGAGCTGTATGTCTCCTCATTAACTGCTTCCTTTCTTAGTCAGAGTTGAGGACATGATGTTGTATTACAGTTACCAAGTGTGTATATTACATAGTTATCATGCAGAATCTAATTTCCTTTTGCATGAAATGGCTCTATTGTTCTATTATACATGCTCATGAATATTAATGTTAGATCCTTTGACACTTAATGGATAAAAAATAAAGCTCAGAGCTCCTCTCTATTTTCAGAAGAGACCCAGCCAGTGATACTGACAGTGAAGCAAGTTGCTCATTTGTTTCTCCCTCTTGTTCTCAGTTACAAATAGTTTGATGAGTATTTGGGATAGGAGATCAGGGCAGGGCCATAGCTTCAAACTTTGACCCCATTATTTCCCATATCTCCCTATGTTTTTTTGATTTTAATTAGAAAATTTCAAGGACATGTTTTATTTTTTTTTCTTTTTGTATTTACTCTATATCTCTGTTTCTACAATAGACCAAAGAACAGGGAGAGAATATGTATGTGATTGGTTCACAAAAACACATGCAGAATTCTTGGTTATAAACCGTAGAGAACACTCTGATTTGTTGAAATAGAAGGGATTTTCACCGGTAGTTCACAAATCTCTGGGAGGGCTAGAGATGCAGGCTTGGCTGTTAACTTAGCCAGAAACAATGAGGGTACAAAAAATGCCCAGTTCATGCCATAGACTATTCGAATAAACTAATGCAACTGCAGCCCCAAACTTAGCACTGAGCATGCTTACATACGAACATCACAACTTCCACCACAGCAAATCCAGAAGAATCAGCTTCTAACTCAACTGTGCACATCAGAACAATTTTCTTTTAGGGGCACCTGGTTGGTTCAGTCAGTTGACTGTCTGAATCTTAATTTTTGCTCAGTCATGATCTCAGGGTCATGGATTGAACCCCAGGTTGGGCTCTTCACTCAGCAGGGAGTCCGCTGGAGATCTGAAGACTCTCTCTCTCTTCCTTTCCCTCTGCACCCCCCATTAAAATAAGTAAATCTTAAAAAGCAAAAACAAAAACCTGTTGTCTTTTGGAGGCCACAGCCTCAAGTTTCTCATTTTAATATTAAAGTCTCCTCCAGGGCCAACCTAGGGCACCTAGGTTGCAATTCCAGGGCATCTAGGTCACATGGCTACATTCTAATTGCAAGGTAGTACGGAATTATAACTTTTAGCTTTCCAGACTATTTAGTGGAAGACAACAAGCTAAAAGAGGGTTGAAATGGACATTGAATGAGTCCATGTTCAAAATACATTCCAATACTCAATTGGTATTTGTTGGATTTCCTTCACAGTAATTAGGATTTCTTTCTTTTTTTTTAAAGATTATTTATTTATTTATTTGACAGACAGAGATCACAAGTAGGCAGAGGCAGGCAGGGAGATGCGGGGTGGAGAGCATGCTCCCTGTTGAGCAGAGAGCCCAGTGCAGGGCTCCATCCCAAGACCCTGAGATCATGACCTGAGCCAAAGGCATAGGATTAGCCTACTGAGCCAACGAGGTGCCCCAGGATTTATTTTCATATTTGAAAATGTATTCATAGGCACCAGAATAAAAATAAAAAATGAATACTTTATACTTTCTCAAAAGCCAATTCTGGTTGCTTGTTAATATCTGGCTTTCCCATGCTCAATGGGAAAATGTCATGACTGATTGGTAATATCTTCCATATATATTAAAGGATCATTTCCTGTCTAAATATGTAAGTGTAATAAAGCTTCACTAGTGGAAGAATGGGCACTACTGCATCATATTTATCAATGTAAGAGATAAGCACTTTTGGTCTGCTTCCTACATATACTTGTGGTTTAGTATTAGGGTACCTTGAAACTCAATGTGTTACCACCAGAAGGGGTGTTATGGGATGCCAAAATGTTCTTCATTCCACTTCCATAACACAAAATGGCCACCTGATGCCTAAGATACTGAGAAACCAAGATACTTCTCCAAAGTGACAAGATTTTCTGTTTACTATCCTTTTCTTGAGTGTGGCCATGTCAGTTGCCCTTTAGACTGAAGAGCACCCTCTAGAGATTCAATATGGTACCAAGTTCATAAGAAGATTTTTGTGAAGGGTTTCAGAAAACATTTCAAATAGTGCTCATATAAGTATCTTTTGTTTTATGGGTGACTCGACACAAAAATCTCTATTTCCTTTGGATATTCATTTTGTAGACAATAGGTGAAGAGAAAGGTTGGCATGTATATGTGTGTGGGAGGTTCAGGGGAGATGTGCTGTATTTGGGAACATAGTAAGAGTATTACAGAAAAAAAATGCAGTTAATATACTACGACCTATGTGTCTCTTTAAAAAAACCATACACAAATATTCATTTCCTAAAACAATGTTCACCTGCTGTCCCTTGGATGACTTCAGCTTAATTTCACACTTAATAACCTTAAAGATTAGAGTGCTTAATTATAGCAGTTACTGCTGATTGCTTTGGAAATGAAAAATGGCTATCTAATATAAAGTCATTAATATTATACTTGATGAATTGGTGCTATTATTCACAATAATCCAGAGTCTTGGGCCCTCATCTAATTTTTAACATGATAAAATGAAATATTTATTGCTTTAAGGAAACAATTTGGTGCATGATAATGATATTAATGCATCCAAAAAATATTGAATAAGTGCCTACTATATGCTAAGGACTGTAGCACACAGTGGGGTTACCATAATCAATAAGACAAGTTGCCTGAAGAAGGTCACAGTCTGGTGGACAGCAAAGGCATAGACACTGTAATAGAAGGGCATCATAATCAATGTGCATATGATACCATGGGAACATAGCCTGCTAATTAGAGAGCTGTATAGAGGGGAAGACTGCTGAGCTTGAACCTAGTAGTTTTCCAGGCAAAGACAAGGTCATTCAAGGTAAGAAAATTAAGGCAAACTGGCATGAAAGAGGATGGTGTATTTGGGGAAAAACATATAATTCTGTGTGGCTAGATCATTGGGTACATGTTGCAGAGACACAGGGATGAGGTTGCAAAGCAGACTGTGCCCTGCTTGTGAAGGATGTTAAATGTCATGCAGAAGAGTTTAGACTTTCCTTTTGCAGAGGGAGCCAAAGAAGGGTTTTCAAGCAGTGTATTGACATAATCAGATCTGTATTTCATAAATGTAACTCTGGCAGCTACATGGGGAAGGAATTGGCAGAGGAAGAGCCTTGGAGTCAGGGAAACTAGCTGAGACTATTTCAGAAGACCAAATGAGAGGCGATGATCTTGAACCTGTTCCTCAAAGATAGTTTGACACCCACTGGGCCATAAAGACAGTATTTCTTGATACTTCTGGCTTTTTCTCTATCTGTACTCACACATACCAACTTCCCTTTGGGTTTTTGATCTTTAATTCCAAATTCTGCCCCTTTACATCCACTCTTTTCGCTTTCTTTGCTTAGTTCTCCCATCACAATTCTTTCCTCACAATAACTGAACAGAGAAAATACATAGTAAATACCTGGTATCTGACCTGGTGAGTCCAGACCTTACCTTAACACAGCTCCTCACTTGACCACCCCATTCATCCTCTTTGTTAGATGAGAAAGAACCTGGATGTCAAATAGCTACTGAATTAGTCCAACCCATACTTGTCCCTCTAAACTCAGCTACCTCACACAAATACAGTGCCACAGGCTAGAGAAACTCCCATAAGAAATCATAGATGAGTTACTGACTACTACATATATTGGCTTTTACTGCCCTGGACTGAGTTTTACAATGCTGATGAAGGTAACTCATTACAGGATGAGAAACTTACCCAAACGAATCTAGATCAATTCTTATGATTAGCCTTAGAAAACTCTCCTAGACCTTACATCAAATCAGGTGGAAACTTAAGAGATGTCATTATGACAAGGGAGCTGCAAATGCCCCAGATTAAGGTGGACTCCTTAAAAAAAAAAAAAAAAAGCGCCACTCAAAGAATCAAGTTCCACTCAGGCCAAGAATGGGCATTTCACACCCCATGTCAAAAAACAATCTGATTGTCACTTCTGAGTGAAGAGGTATCCAAAGTTGAAATTGATGGTATCAGATGTGGATCTCATCTTCTGATCTAGAGCTTTAGGCCCCAAACATCAGAAGTTCATTTGAGTGATCCATGAACCACTACCACAATACTCTAACCTGAGAGTAAATGGAAAAGGGATATTTACGGGCGCAGAGTCATTGTCTCCCTCCATGCTTCTGAGCTCTCCTTTTCCCTCTAGTCTAAGCTACTTTAAGAGAAAGTGTGATTAGGGGTGTGGCCAAGATCACTTTGTTTCCAGTGGTTACATACAACCATTTGAGTATGCTGGGGAGTTTTAGGGAGGAGAAGGACTCAAACTTTTACGGTTCTGTTGGATAAAGGAACCCAATCTACCATCCTACCAATCCCAGAGGGGTGGGGGCATCAGGATTCTACTAATAAGGATTGGTGGAGCCTACAGCGGGTAGGGAAGGTAATGTGACTTTACGGTGGTGCCCTTGGGACCAATTCAATGTACTGCTGTTGCGGCTTCCACATCTGAGACTACAAGAAAAGCTGACATTACAGGCTTATATTCTCCAATTTAAGTGCCAGAAGGAATTTTCCTAATTAGGAAGAGCTGCAAGTAAAATGGTGCAAGTGAAACACATAAATTACTATCCAGCCCTCTCTTGAGCCCATGTGGGGCCAACTGACCTTAATGGCCCCTCAGAGCTGTAAGTCTCTGTGACTGATGATTTTGCCTACTAGAGGCATCTACCCAGAAACACCCCTATGATTCTGGACTCATCATTTCTCTGACAAGGCTACTGGCTATATCCCATTTGAAAAGAAGCTATTAGCTTGCCACTGGGATCTTGTTGACACTGAACACCTGACCTATGAAGGCCTTATAACTCTCCAAACTGATAATCCCATTCTGGGGTGGGCTGACTCAGACTCAACACCTAACAAAGTATGAAGGGCACAACAAGCGCTCACTTGTCAAAGGGAAATATTCAAGAATGCGACCAGTCTGGCCCAGGCAGGATTTGGCTTCACATGAAGAAATGGCACTGTCTTCCTGGGGGAAATTTTTATTGCCCATTATCCTGCCTAAAGCAAAGCCACTAGGTCAATGGAATCTTCAATGCTCAGAGGCTCCCCTAAATGACTGGGCCTGGTTCACTGATGGCCCAGCTAAGCTAAAACCCAAACAGTGTTCCCTGTGCTGCTATGATACTTGAATCTCAATGCCATCGATGCAGAGCCAGAAGTAGGCATGATGACTATCCTCAGTGGACAGGACTCAAGGCTGTTCTTACACTTTTGACCGCTATTCCCTTTGATGAACCTGTTTTATTTTTGTTCACTCTTAGGTTTGTAGGTTTAGTATTAGGGTAGCTTGAAGGTCTAGCTTAGCTATTGGTCAACCATCTGGGTCATTCATGTAGAAACTGACAGTGAGGGCTTCTTCTTTAATGAGACTAACTAGAATCAAGCTGCTGGTGGAATCTGTGCCGCTCAGACTGCTACTACTTCTGTTGAGATCCATGTTCCTACTAGCTATGGCAATACATCCACATCATAGACTGAACAAAAAGAACACCTTTTCCGAAACAAGGCTACTACCACATGCTAGAGTGGTGACTTTTGTCAAGGGTTGACCTGTTTGTCAAGGTGGAGGAGGCCACACCATACACACATGGACTCTATCTGTTCCTTGCAGACTGACTACATTGTACCTTTTATTCTGTCTTGAGGCTCTTGGTGATTCCTCTCCCCCACTGACACTTTTATAGATTCCTGTGTTACTATTCAGTCCCATCAGCCGACTCTGGTCCCACTATTGTGACCCTTCAAATGAATCTGTGTCAGGTTTTCTGCTGTTTGTTTATTTTAAAGATTTTATTTATTTTTCAGAGAGAGAGTGTGAGAACAAGCAGGGGAGCACTAGGCAGAGGGAGAAGCAGACTCCCCACAGAGCAAGGAGCCTGATGCAGAACTCAATCCCAGGACCCTGGGATCATAACCTGAGCTGAAGGCAGCTGTTTAACCAACTGAGCCATCTAGGTGTCCCATGTTTTCAGTTTTTCAGAGTCTGAAAATACATGACTTTTATTGCAAAAAACACTGAACATGGACTAGTTGTCAAGGTATTTGATGGGCCTTTCATTCTCTCTACCACCCACAAACATCCTGTATAGTTGAGTGTTGAAATGGCCTTCTCAAAAAACAACCCCAAAACATTAATGACTACCTGTCTCATCTCCTGGTCCATATACTTTAGCAAAGGAATTTGTTCACTAAATGTAGATGTCCCCAGAAAGGAATCATCTTTTCTCAGACATTTCCTGGGTAATAATTAGGAAGAAAGGGGCAGAGTGTTACGTAGATCTATTTTGAAAACTTGGATTCCACTCCAGACTATTCCTAGACATTGACAACCAGACTTTCTTTCTTTCTCTTAATGGCTACCTCAGGTCAACCTGGTTGGTACACCCTCTTGGTGGTAACCCAACAAAAGGGGCCCGGCAAATTTAAACTTAAATCTGGTGCCAACATATGACTCTCTTGTGGATTTGATATGGTTCTAGATCATAAAGATAATGGCCATTTGGTTGAGTACACGGCTTGCCAAGTGGCCCATGCAAGCCAAAGGGATGGATATAAAGCATCTACATAGTTTTGTAACTCTTTACCTTTTTGCATCGAAACCCTCTAGATGAAAGTTCTAACGGTGAGGAAAGAATGACTTGAAATAAAGTAACTTTCTGGAATTGTTTCTACTGGAATGAGGCATACTGATTTTTTGGCATTGGAAGGATAACCACAACTCTCACCCCAGGGAAAGGAACACATTAGACCTTGGTAGATACAGGAGAAGGAGGAACATTAATGATCTTTGTCTTTCAGAACCACCCTGGAGCCTTCTTAGGAAGAAAATGCCCTAGTGCAGATCACCCTGACTGTTGTAAGCATTTTAAATTTAGCTAGCTTCTGGGTCCACCATTCCCCACCAGATGGTTCTGACCTTACTTTAGGTACTGTTCCTTTCACCTCACTAAGAAATCTCAGAAGGTACAGAGTATGGCCCCAGCTTCTGCACTTCCTATGCAAAATACCTTCCCGTACTTTCATATCACTTTTATCACTCCCACTGCCATAGCTAAGACTCAATAATTTGAGGAGTTGGACAAATGCCACGTACCATGGACAAAAAGGCCAGGTTGGACTCCCTCAAGCAGTTCCTCTAAAAGCAAGGATTATACTCAATTACTCTAAGTATATTTGGAACTTGAACTGGCCAGGAAGCTACACAGAACACCCTGTCAACCTGCACCTCTGACTGAAGTCAGATCCACTTGATGAGCCCCAGAGAGTGTAAAGAATGGTTACTTCCCCAGGACTGGGCTTCTTTGTGGAAGCCAGGCAAAAACCTCCCTTCCTTCCTATAGCACAATGTTTTGTACCTCAGAGATGGTCAAGAGAGGCCTGAAAGTGTTTAAAGAAACACTATGTCTAGATTGTGTAGCCCTTAGACAACTGTCAAGGTCTCTCCAAAATAAGGCTACTTTGAGTTTCTCAGGGAACATTCTCAGAGGGAGAACTGACTTGCTATTTATGGGCACCCTCGGAACAGTTTGCCCTACAATGGAGATCTTTGAATTATAAAAAAATATACAAAAATGTTCCCCGACTTTAGCCGAACTGATCAATGATACCACCTTAGCACTGGAAGGCATTTGGGTCAGTCTGAATTTGTAGGCCAGAGTTGGCGTGAATGACAGAATTGTCTTAGTCTTCCTTCTTCCTTACAGACCAAGATGGAACCTATCCAATCACTAATACATTCTGCTGTACCTGGACGAATGCCTCAGGTCAAAAAATTTAATGAGAAACCACCTGACTTTCTCCAGCAGCCAGGGGTGGTTTATAGGATTTGTAAATCCAGGTGGGTCTGAGACCTTGGGGGTACAACTTGTTAGTGCAACAGGATGTCTTCATCCCAGCGCTTGAAGTCCTGATGATAGTAGCCTTAAGGAAATGCTTTATACAACTACTTGACAAACTTGATCCCAGCCTGTGTAGCTCAGATCAGAGTAGTTGATGGAGAGGCACACTTATAGGAAAATTCACCAGAAGCCAAGGCAGTATAGAGTTGAAGGGGAGTTAGTGGGAGACAATATTCTGTGGGTTCTTTTTGTTCCAGAATGTCTTATGAGCAGAGTACTGTCTTTGCTTTAGATTATCTTTTTTTTTTTAAAGATTTTTTTTATTTATTTGACAGACAGAGATCACAAGTAGGCAGAGAGGCAGGCAGAGAGAGAGAGAAGAGGAAGTAGGTTCCTTGCAGAGCAGAGAGCCCGATGTGGGGCTTGATCCCAGGACCCTGGGATCATGACCTGAGCCGAAGGCAGAGGCTTTAGCCCACTGAGCCACCCAGGTGCCCCTTCAGATTATCTTTTGAAGGATATCTGTGTATGTTTGTATAGCAGGCAGCCTTAGAAGATAGAGAGAGCATCTCTCTCTAGAGAAAGAGCAGGCAGCCCTGCTGGCTTTTCAAAAAGATTTAAACTCTTTAGGCTTCAGGTTCCTCCTCTATCGCACCAACCCACTCCACTGTGAGGGCAGAGGTCCCCTGGTCTTCTCTGTGGCCTTCCCCCTATGGGAACTGGCGTTGAGGAAACCAGTGCCAATGCTGATAACTCTGGCCACTGCTATTCTCATGGGTGATCAAGTCCTTTTGATAAGGGAGCAGGAGGCTAGCTGAGGACAAAGCAGAAGCTGGCACCTGACACCCCCCACTCTCCACCCTGTGATATATGTGACATTCCTCAGGCACTCCTGTCTTCCCTAAAAGAAAAACAAATGGTTAACTGATAGAGATCCCAGTCCTGCAGGATAGGAGTCTTCCTCAGTTTACAAATGTCCTAGTGATTTATAAGAAGCTTTCTTATCAATAGCCTAATTTCCAGAGACCCATACTCAGTTTCCTGAAGCCCTAACATCACTGTCCCCTCCATAAAGTTGAGGGAGGCTGATATATATATAATTGTATTTCTTCTAAACCTGAAGCCCATTGATAAGGATGTGTGATAGGAGGAACGTAACTTTCCTCCAGGAAACTCCCAATTGTCTTCATGTTAGTGCCTCATTAGAGGGAAAAACAGCCTTGGCTCAATAAGAACCAGGTCTCCATTATTCCGAGAGTCTTCTTTAGCATTTGACAGTCCTTCAGGACACCCCTTTGCCCTCACCTCCCCAGCTCCCAAGTATATAATCAGCCACAGCTCACAAACTCAAAGCCGCTCTTTCTGCCCATGGGTCCTGTTCCTGTGCTTTAATAAAATCACTGTTTTTGCACTAGAAGCATCTCTGCATCTTAAGAATACTTTCTTGGTCTTCGGCTCCAGATCTCACATGACCGAACCTCACCCATATTCTAAAACTTCGTCACTTTGATCCCTGACCCATGAATTTCATGTCTTCTGTCACCAACCATTGAGTTAACTTGTGAGACCACAAGTATGGTAAAATTTCAAACTCGTCACAGTTCTTAACAGCTACATGATGGCAATTTGGCAGATTCATTACTAAACATTGTGACTCTCATTAGTTCTGTCACTGATCTGCATGATCCTTCCCAAAGTGCAACCATGCATTTTGTAGCTAAAGGACCAAGACATGAAACAGTTCTTTTTCAACTAAAATACTTCCAATGCCAGGAAAGAGTGACACTAGGTCATAGATCAATGTAAGGAAATGACAAATGCAGTAATGTCTGGAAACAGATTCAAGCCATTAAACTATTTTACAGTACCATAATATAATCCAGGGGTGCAATCATCCCTTTGTCTCTTCATGTACTTCTTCTATGTATGCATATTCTTAGCATAATGAAGTTGAAAGGTATTGGGTGAAATATCAGGAAACTGAGCTCAGGTCCTGGTTTTTCCGATTACTGGCTGTGGGTCCTTTGACACGTTACCTCTCACTCCTCTGCACTTCGATTCTTCATCTTTAAAACGGAATCTGGGTGGGCAAAATGAATGGGTTTTGCTAGATAATTTTAAGTATTTTTTTCCCTAGATCTTATTTTCAAAGAACTGTAGAAAGAATTTAAAGCTAAGATGGGTAATCATGAGAAGTTTTCTTTTTCCTGTTTGTTTTAGCAAAAGGTTCTGACACTGGAATAAAGATTTTCACAACCCTGTGCTCATCTCTGCCCTTGTAAGATCTGTTTTAACCCTCCTTAAATTAGGGTTTACATTCCAAGGAGGTACCGCCTGTGAAATGAAATATAAAAGCAGAGCCTTCCTTGCACAGAAGGTCTTTTCATCTGCTGCCTTCACCACACACAGCCGTCTTTCCTTTGGCCAGCACACTACATAAACAGGAAAGGTAGTTGATTTCCTACTCAATACATGACACAGCCTTGCCAAGGTCATGCTGTCCCCGCCAGGGCTGCTACTGAAGGAACACACCCACTGGCGCAGACTATCATAGGGTTTTTCCTGGGCATAGTGCAGGAGCTATAGATAATGAGATGGTCAGTCTCATGTGTTCATTCATTCATCTATTCAATTAAAGCTTTTAGGACCTCCTATAGCCAGCCACTGGGGATACATGTATTATTAACAGGATCTTGAACCTGCCCACAAGGACCCCACAATCACTTGGGGGAGGCAGATCTGCCAAGAGATAATTACATCCGATACTAGATGAAATGATAGAAGGGAAGAATGACCAGCTCTTCTGTAGGAGTCTCAGAAGTCTTCCCAAAGGAAACGCTCTAGCTGAGACTTGGAAGCAAAGAATGAGAGGATCATATACAAGCAGGAAAAAGAAGTGAACCAAGAGAGGGTCAGATATTTGAATACAGCTGGAACAGAGCTTTAGGGATACAAGTAATAGGAAGTAAAGATGGAGAGGCAGGTAAGAGCACATAGGCAAGAAGAGAAGGGAGTTTTAAAGATTGGAAACACTGATCCTGTTGATAAGCTGAGTAGAAGGAGCCAATAGAATGGGCAAAGACAGAAGCAGGGAGATTATTGCTCAATTAAGATTAAAAGGTAGTTTCTAGAAGATGAGTGGATAAGCCTCATCTGAGATCAAAAATGGGTCTCTTCCCATTAGAAAGACAAGAAAAGAGAACATAAGTAAAGATGACAGTAAGTTTGAAAGAGAAGTGCAAAAAGCCGGAACTAAGCATCTTGGCCCCAGCCCTGGGAAGGAGAGAAGGAGAGAAGGTTCCTGCAATCCGGGTGGTCAGCAGTTCATACACTTACTCATTCAGTCCTTCCTTCCTTCCTTCATTCATGTTTACTGAATATGGAAATACAATGATGAACGGATTCTCCTACCAAACAATTTACAATCTAGTTCAGATAAAAGAACACAAACATTGGTAGGTAGTACCTTCTTAGTGTATGTCTACAGAATGAATAACGAATAAAGTAATAAATCCCACAAAGAAGGGGAGATGAAATATAATTAGAATAGAAGAAGAAAGGGATATTTTTAGGTTTGTTTAGGCCTTAGGGAATGGGTGGATCTGAATATACACAGACTGTTAGAGGGTGGGTTAGGTCACTTATGCCAAAAGAATACATGAGCAAAATGTTGGAGGTAGGAAAAGGTAGGAGTGAACACAGAGAACAGCAAATGCGTCCCGAGGAATGTACAGCGAAATAAAATTTGGAAACAGTAACACAAGACTTTCATTCCTTATGTTGCCTTTTGTACTCTACATCAATATTAGCCATATTTATTGCCTCGGGTAGGACACAAAGCACTTCATAGAGAAGATAGCATTAAAGTAGAAATGTGTGGTGAGAAATAAGACAATTCCTTGAATCTTTCAGAGCCCCAGAGTTGAGGAAGAGAACATCCTAATTTTTTTTTTTTAATATCCCAGGAGGTGTTGGCATTCATTGTGAATACATCATTAGACCTAAAAATTCCAAGCATTTGGGAGACAGAGGACACAGAGTGGTCTACAAAGACATGGTGACCAAGAACACAGAGAGAACCTGGGTGTTTTAGTTGTGGGGGCGGCGGACACTGAAAAAAGCATCCTATGTGTTGCAAAAATCTGGCATCCCATAAGTGAATAAGACACCACTTTGGGGCACTAGGACAGAACAAAACATTCCTTCCACCTGAAACCCCAAGTCTGCACCATCTTTGGAGAAAGAAAAGGATTGAGAGGAAGGAGACAAGCCTAAATTTGATTGAATTTTAACCCAATTGAAGCTAAGAAGAATCCAGAAGGGACTAAGTTTATTTTGATTGGCAAGCTTCGGTTTTCTGACATCAGTGGAAATTCGGGTTGCTTATAGGAAAATGAAATTCCATTTCTTTTTTTTTTTACCCCAGGTTTCTGACTATGAAATTCAGAATTACAAGAAAATAAAGTCATGACTCTAAGCATAAAACCTTGCTTTCTAAGTTCATTTCCTAATACAAAGAGTCAGAGCTTCTTGGAGCAATGACTGATTTAAGATCTGAGCAGAAAGGTACAAGGTGAGGCCGGGATATATTATTGTGCCAGAAAGTAAGAAATCTTTCCAGGATTGATGAGATTGTGTCAAAAGGACACTGGAACCATATTGAAGGGGCTCCTATAGTCCAAGGTATGAAAATTCAAGCATCAAAAAGAATAATGGTTCAAGTTGATTGAAACATATTCAACAAGCTCATGAGTTTATAATGATATTACTTTGAAAATCAGTTATTAAAGGAAATAGCAAATCTATCCTACCTTTCCAATGAGCATTCATAGCCACCAGTGGCCCTGAGGTGTACAGGAAAACTTTATAGAATAATGACCATTAATTACGTATAAGGAATGAAACAGATGGATGTCAACTTTTTGCAATCTCTGATGAAATGATTTATTCAAGGAAGGATTATTAGTTGTTATTGAAACCATTTGGAGAATTGTTGATGAGAAACTGGACATTCTTACCATGGCAAAGTAACAGCATGAAGATTACTTTCTGGTCACAAGGAAAAAAAAACCACAATCTTACCACGGAAAAATCAGAGAGTCATCCAGTGGTCAGACTCTTAATCACTAGTATACAAGATAATACTTTCTCCTGCTTTATGAAGTAACCCTACGATGTCATCTTGCTGGGAAGGTTCAACTTCAATCTAATAAAATCTTTACAGTCTAATTTCTCAATTACAGAAAATACAGAGGCTGGAGCAGAGCTACTCAAAGTAAATAAATGTTGTCACATCCATTGTTTAAGTTTTTCTAGTAAGCATACTTCAAAAAAATGAAACAGTAAAATTAGTTTTAGTAACACATTCTACGCACATTTTATCTAACCCAATGTATGCAGAATACTATTCCAACATGCAATTGATAATAAAAATAATTAACAATAATCAATAATACAAATTAATGCAATAACATATTCTTTTTATTTGTACCCTGTCTTCTGAATTTGGTGTGGATTTTCCACTACAGCACACCTCAATTCAGACTAACTACATTTCAAGGGTTCAAGAGCTAGTGGCTGCTGTATGGGACAGCACAGGGCTAAAGGAATAAGCTAAACAATACTGTGGTGGTTAATTTCATGAGTCAGTTTGGTTAGGCTCTGTAGTACCTAGTTTTCAACCAAACACTGATCTGGATGTTGCTGTGGAGGTATTTTATGGATGTGGTTAATATTCACAATCACTTGACTTTATGGAAAGGAGATTGTCCTTGATAGTGTGGATGGGTCTCATCCAATCTGCTGAAAGGCCTGAAAAGCAAACCTGAAGTTTCTTAAGAAGGAAGCTCCTGCCTAGGAGTTTCTAGCCTACCAGCTTGTCCTTTAGATTTCATACTTCCAGTCCCCACATTTCCGTAAACCAATCCCATGAATTGCATCACACGTATACACATGCACACATATACAACACACACAGAGATATATAGATATCTGTAAATTATCTATCTATATATGATCTATATTTATATCTGTATATATTACAACCCAGCTCTAAGGGACACATTAGAGACAATTAGAAAATTTTAAATATGGGCTTAAATAATTAAGGAGACACTGTCATTTTTGGTAGGAGGCATAACGTAAATTTATCAATGGAGGGAAATGTCCATATTTTTTAGAGATGCCTTCTCAAGTATTAGGCATTTAGTATTTAGATGACGACTCTGAATTACACTCTTCTGACTAAATTTACATGAAATCATAACCTTTAGTAAAATGAAGGAAATAAATATAGCTCTCATTCTCACTGACATTTACAAGACCAGTGCTCTAACCCCTGAGCTATGGAGCCCTCACTGACATTTACTACACCATCTCTAGCATAACAAGTATTTATTAACAAAGTTGTAGCTTAATATTTAACAGATTTTTACTGCATGATCATTTGATTTAAAAGACAAAAGTAAAGGAGAGGGAATCTAAAGTGTGATGTAGTCAACTCACTAGCTGGGGGACCAGGAGGCATTCTACTTTCAGAGTGTGCAGGCCAATGACCAGAGTCCTAGGACACGATGTGGGTGATTCAAAATATGCGTTTTTCCTACTTTGCCCACATCTCCACATGACACCCAGGGACAAGCACCATGCCTCAGAATGACTCTTTCAAGTCAGCTGTCAAACCAATATTTTGGCTTTCTGTATTGTTTTCGTTAAGAGTGCAGATGTCCTGGCCAAGCTACAGTATGTTCTTAGGAAAATTCTCCCATACAACTAAAATGATGAGATATTTTTCCTTCCTTTCCTGTCATTAAATTGTAAGGCAGTGTTGATGGTCTTGCTGTTATGGTTACCATCATTACTATGGCGACAGTCTATACATTTCGGAAGAAGAAAACACCACCAGTCCATGCATAATGCTTTACAAAGGTCCTCTGTCAAAAGTAGAAGGCAAATTTGTTTTATCAATATGAATTGTAAATGAATGTTTGTGCAGCTACTATGTAGTTTAGTGTAGGACAGAACAGGAATTTTCCTGTTATGGGCATCATTTCACATACTTAGTAGTTTGCATGGTGTTCTGCAAAGCACTTTTACAAACATGGTCCTCTTTGAGTCTCATGCAACTCTGGAGAGTTGGAAGGGTAGGTATTCAATCCATTTTGTGGAGTGAGACTGTGGCAGACACTACTGCGTGCCTACCTGACATCCATTCTTCCCACCACCCCACCTTCCTTGCTAACAAGATCCTGATTGTGTTTGAGAGAGAGGGACTGCTCTGCCATAGTCTAGATATTTGTTTCCCCCAGCCCCGCTGCTAGGGGTATGTGCTACAGTTCAGACTCATGACTCATAAACAAGAAATCTGCTGGGCTTTTCTGGGACATCTTTGTTTGTATGTTTGCTGCGTTTTGCTTAAAGGAAAGGACATGGCTATCTCTGTCCCCCACTCTCCTTCCTGCCTTGTATGTGAATGGGAGGACGGGAGCTGCCATAGCCATTATGTGACCAGGAAGGAAAGGTCAAAAAAAAAAAGAACAAAACAACCCAAAAATATTTGTTCAGCAGCTTATTTCTGGACTTTACAGTTTAAAAATCTAGGCCCTTATATGATTAAAAGACAAGCAGCTGGGTTTTCCAAATGGATTCCCAACTGAGGCGGAGACTCGATGTTTAAAATGGACATTTCCAAGTTCACACAATCTATAAGGGCAGAGATGAGACCGACTTAAGGCAGTTACTCTTTCACTTTCCAAAAAGCGTCTTGTTTATTCAACAGATGACAACACGTTATCTAATGCTTACAAATGGCCACTCCATGGAAATTACATGAAAGAACAGGACACAATGCTTCTCCTTGACATAAGCCAAGTCTCAAACAAACATGTACCCAAGTATAGAGAGTAGACGTGTTACAGGAAAAACTATGTGGGCCAGACCATGCCAAATGCAGCTTGTGACCTCTGATGTAGAGGATAACTTGAGCAAGACTTTGAATATAGAGATTTTTCAAATATAAAGGGAAAAAAGGCAGTTCCGGCTTAAAATACAATGGAAGACAGGGTAGAGTTAGAAACTGTTTTGTGTAGTTTCTGTGTGCTTGAACTTGAGTTTCTCCTGAAGAGCAGAGTCTGAGACCACAGCTTGCACACATGTAATTTATTTGGGGACATAATCCAGGGAAGAGGTGTAAAAGTTAGGGAAAAGTAAAGCAAGGACAGGGGAAGAGCCAAAACAAGGGGGGATTATCAAGTGAGACCCTACTTTGCTGGGACTCTGCAAGGATACACAGAATTATCTACTCAAGGGCTAGAAAATGGGAGTGTGAACCCGTAGGCTCTTATCCTCCACAAGTCCCATGGATTGTTAATGACTGTGCGTGTCCAGGTTGCACGTGCACTAATGTCATGAAAGTTCTCAACAGCATCTTTGCCTTCCTTCCAGAAAAGTCCCAGGCAAAAAGAAAGAAAAGGAACAGCTGAAGCACAATATTGTTAAGTTACATGGACAGGAAGCTGGTCTCTGTAGCAATAGCTGGAATAAAATGTTCACCAATAGGATCTGAGGCCTGGCATAAAAGGTAGTCTGATACACTATGGTCTGGGCACAGTGGAAGAGATAATATTTAGAGAAGAGACTAGAAAAGTAGGCAGGAGCTTGAATTCTCTCTCTCTCTTTTTTTAAAAGATTTTATTTTAACACATGTCTACACTCAGCATGGGGCTTGAACTCACAGCCCTGAAATGAAGAGCTGCATGCTCTACCCACTGCACCAGCCAGGCACCTCAAACCCCTGAATTGTTATAGAAGGTTCTTAATCCTGGGGTTCCCCATCCCCATCCCCCGCCGCCCTGAGGGCACACCTCTGAATTGTATGTGGAGGTTTGTTTATGTGAGTGTAGCTATGCATTTAAAAAGTTTTTTTTAATTTTTTTATAGACATATAATGTATTATTAGCCCCAGGGGTACAGGTCTGTGAATCGCCAGGCTTACACACTTCACAGCACTCACCATAGCACACACCCTCCCCAATGTCCATAACCCGACCACCCTCTCCCTACCACCCTCCCCACGGTCACCCTCAGTTTGTTTTGTGAGATTAAGAGTCTGTTATGGTTTGTCTCCCTCCTGATCCCACCTTGTTTCATTTATTCTTTTCCTATCCCCCAAACCTCTCACGTTGCATCTCCACTTCCTCATATCAGGGAGATCATATGATAGTTGTCTTTCTCCGATTGATTTATTTCACTAAGCATAATAATAACTCTAGTTCCATCCACATCACTGCAAATGGCAAGATTTCATTTCTTTTGATGGCTGCATACTATTCCAGTGTATATATATGCCACATCTTCTTTATCCATTCATCTGTTGATGGACATCTAGGTTCTTTCCATAGTTTGGTTATTGTGGGCATTGCTGCTATAAATGTTCGGGTGCACGTGCCCCTTTGGATCACTACATTTGTATCTTTAGGGTAAATACCCAGTAGTGCAATTGCTGGGTCATAAGTTAGCTCTATTTTCAACTTTTTTTTTTAAGATTTTATTTATTTATTTGACAGACAGAGATCACAAGTAGGCAGAGAAGCAGGCAGAGAGAGAGAGAGAGAGAGAGAGAGAGGAGGAAGTAGGCTCCCTGCTGAGCAGAGAGCCTGATGCGGGGCTCGATCCCAGGATCCTGGGATCATGACCCGAGCTGAAGGCAGAAACCTTAACCCACTGAACCACCCAGGTGCCCCTATTTTCAACTTTTTGAGGAACCTCCATGCCATTTTCCAGAGTGGTTGCACCAGCTTGCATTCCCACCAACAGTGTAGGAGGGTTCCCCTTTCTCCACATCCTCTTATGCATTTTTTTCTTAAGGGGACGTCTTAAGAGTTTCAGAGGACTCAGGAATCCAGAATAGGTTAGGAGCTCTAGTGCTGAGAAATAATCAGAGTAGAGATAAAAAAAATACTAGGTTGAAGATCACATTTCAATTTTTTCTAATTGTTCATGTTTCATGCTCTTTGAAGGTATAGATGAGAAGCCCGACGTCAAAGACGTGCTTAAGTGACAAACCTCAATCAGCACTCCACGATGCTGCCCTGAAACACACAGGGGGCTCTGGATGGAAAACTGCGGTGTCATGGTATTTTTGCTCCTAAACATCACTGTTGAGGTCTGGTGGTGCCGCACAGTTCTGTGTATTCCTTCACTTTGTTTTTACATGCTTCCTCTGATAGTTAAGGCTAGCGTCAACACTAGTTCCTGTTTCACTGAACTAATGCTCTCATATTCTTGAAATGCCTTTGCATTTTCCTTTTTCTAGAAGAAAATATATCCATGCCCCGAATTTATGGTCGAAATGGAGGCCCTAGAAGGTTGGCTGGGGGAGATATCATAGATATCAATCTTTCGCAGGCAAGAACTGTTGCAAGATACACTGTTAGGTGTGCCGAGGAGATTTACCTAAGTGCAGGGGTGAGCTGAGAAGTTCAGCTGGGAAGAGCCAAAGGCACTTGCACTCTCCTAGGAAGAAGGACTGAACTCTGAGCATCTCCCAGTTGGTACAACGAAATCAGGCTCCACCCTTACTGAAGGCTTGCTCTCTTTTTTGCTAAGTGCATTTTCTTTTTCAACTGAAAAGAGCAAATTAGCTTGCATGAGGGTGACAGTGTTGTCCAAACACCACAGATATTAAAACTCTAGAATCACACCGAGGGCTACAAGATGTTTACACAAGGAAGGACAGAAGCTCGAGAACAAGGGAACGGAGATCAGCTGAGGGACAATGAGTCACACCTTCCCTTACCTTGCCCCTGCCTGCCACCCCATGTCAGCATGCGCTGAGTAGAACAGTGAGAGAAAATGTTCTCATTTTTTATGTTGATGTCACTCTTTGCTGAGTTTGCCTAAGTGGAAGTATGACTGGTTCCTTAGATTTAGTAAGTACTAACAGCTAACACTTCCTGAACAACCAAAGCACGCTACACATTTTAATGAATTTCAGCCATACAACCACTCTAAGAGGGAGGTACTATTATTATCCTCATTCCACAGATGGGGGAGCTGAGGTGGCGGGAGGGGAGGTTCCTTGCACACAGGCGCATACCTAGTAAGTGGACACTGCACGCTAGGCCAGGCAGATTGGTTATAGAAGCCGTGCTTTTAACCAGACTTGGGTGTGTACGCGTGTGTGTTTGTGTGTGTGTGTGTTGTGTGTGTGTATGCTGGGGGCGCGGCAGTAGAAAGAGAGCGAGCCTTGGTTTTTCTTACTATAAAATTTTTGAAAAAGAGGTTGGGAACAACGACTGTAATACAATTTGATTGCACAGACAAGGAAACCCAGACAAGCACGGATGGGATAAAAAGGTGAGGCAAACTGCTTGGTGGCCCAAAAAATAGCCACATCCTAATCCCCGAAACCTGGGAATGTTGCCCCATGTCATAAAATAGGATTCGCAGGTGTGATTCTACTTAAAAATCTTGTAAAAAAAAAATAAAATCTTGTAAAAGGGATATTATCCTGCACTATCCACAAGAGCCCTAAATGTAATCACAAGGGTCCTTAGGAGAGGGAGATGAGAAGGTCAAAGGAAGAAGTAGGAGATGAGAGCATGAGAGCGGAAGATGGAGCGATGTGAGCCGAGGGAGGCAGGCAGCCTCCAGGAGATTGAAAAGGCGAAGAAACCGATTCTCCCTTAAAGCCTCCAGAAAGAACCAGCCCTCGCCTTTGTCCCGCGGAGTGGATTTTGTACCTCCCATCTCTAGAACTCTAAGAGAATAAATTGAGTGTTGTTTTAAGCCAGTAAATTGGTGGTAACTTATTACCGCGGCCAGAGACAACTTAATACAGAGGGTTTCTTGTAGTCACTATGTTTTGGTTAAACGGTTAACCTGACCTCTGTGAGATCAGTCTCTTCTGGAGTGACATTAACTTGAGAAGAATGAAACTTTACTTCTTTTAACAGATACACCGCAGTACACTTGCCCCTAAGTCAAGTTCACCTTCTGCCTGATTTTTCCCAGTCACTGATATTTTAGTGTTCCTCCCTGTGACTCTCAGTTCCATGAGAGGATACCAAAATCACCTGGGTTTATTCCCTGGATGTGACATTGCTTTCGTTAATTAACCTTGCCCAAGGCCTATTTTAAAGCTGTTTGTATATAATTTAAGAGAACCTGATTAGAAACCAAAATGTGTTTATTCATATTCATGGTTCATTCATTCATGCATTAATTAAACGAATGTTTTATTAAGCATCCACCAAATGTCATAAAGTCAAGCAAAAAGACCTAGAGGACCAAATGCTAATACCAAATGCTGCCTGATCCCAGAGGCTTCCCAGCCATGAGAGAAACGTGGTCTCTTTGGTTTCATGAGGCTAGTGATAGGTTTCTAAAAACGAAGATATGAAAAGCATGTTTTGTTTTCCATGTTGAATATTTACATGCAACAAAGCAATACTTTTTAT
This sequence comes from Neogale vison, assembly GCF_020171115.1. Lineage (NCBI taxonomy): Eukaryota > Metazoa > Chordata > Mammalia > Carnivora > Mustelidae > Neogale > Neogale vison. The sequence continues at coordinate 183,433,740 of NC_058091.1, read as the reverse complement.
ACACAAAAATCAACGTGACATAATTATGCTCTCCATGCAAAAATGATGAGATTTATAAACTATACCATCTCCAAGTGCTCTGCAAAGCACTGTGGTCCAGTGATAGACCCAGGTTTAAAGTTATATGAAGAATGCCATCTGGTTCCAATGCTGTCGCTATGTCTTGGACTCCTATACGCGGGTTTGTAGACAAGGTCAATTTCTCAATTTGCTGCCCTTTGTGAATGGGAGGCATGGGCCAAATATCCCTCCTGACCCCAGTTATTTACTATTGAATTAGAATAAATTGCACACACAGTCACCAGTCACATAGCTAACTGTATGCAGATACAATTTAAAGTTTCTGTTCATAACCATAAGCTAGTCAAAAACACTGATTGCATCAACACAGGGAAATAAACATTTGTCCTTGCTAGGTCCTCCATTCCAAGACATTCCTAGAGGACATTTGCTGATGGACCTTCTAGCACTGTCAAAGATTTAAGACCCAGCAAGTCTTAGGAAGGGCTCTGTCTGCAGAAGGCCCTGACCCTGGGATTCAGCAAGTCTCAAGAGACTGGGTCCCAAGTGTTTGGGCTTGCCCAAATTCTTCCCTTGAAGAGAATATTACAAATATTCTAAGCTGATAAATGTTTGGCTTATGGTGTTGGCTATCTGTGTCCAAATACTGACGACAAGGAGAAAAACATAATTAAAAGACATTTTAAATTCTTAGTTTTCCATAAATGTAAAAGTCAGTGAGCTCTTTGTTTTACATAAACTATTTTTAGATTCAGTTGGCAGGCCATATGGATGTATTTCTAGTTCTTTATTTCTAGTACGGTTTTATTAAAAAAGAAAAACACAGATTAACGCAAGAGCTTTCAAATTAGTGCAGATTTCAGTGCTAGCCATTTAGGAGCTCCTGGGATGCTTTCAACACGCTCATTTGCCCACATGGAGAGAAAAATCTTTTCTCTCCCAGTAGCACCTTGGATCCACACCTGCCTGTTTAAAATCAGGCACACAAAAGAGGAAGTGCTGATAAATTTGGTGCTGTCTAGACAAGTACACTAATGTGCCATGTTGGGCTGGTGGTTGCCATGGTAATAAGCAAATAAGCTCTCGCAGCTCTGCTAAATAGTGGGTTGTGGATGCATCCCTTACAATAGGCAATTTCCCCTCCCTTGAAATGGGGATTGCCGACTCACTCCAAGACATGGAATCATGACATCCAACAATGTTTCAGGTTATAATATGAATGCTGCACTCTAATGTTCCTTGTCAAAGCAATTCATTTTCTTTGCCATTTGTCAGCACATTAACAAGTTCCTCATTATGTAGCAGAGGGGACTGAGCCTAAGGAACAACAGTAAGTGGGCAGGAAATTCAAAGTGTGTTCCCTTGCATCAGTAAATAATAGCTTTGGAATCTTCTACTCATCAGAGTTGGGCATTTCGCTCATTCAGCCAATACTTCTAGATTTCCCACTCTGTACCAGGCTGTGCACTGGCCTCTGTGTGCACAAATTTGGAGAAGGCGCTGCCTTTTCCCTCAAGTTGCTGATGGCTTCGTGGTTAACACAGAGGAGCCAAACATTCCCAAGCAGATTCAAATCAGTGGTATGTGTGACCTGCAGGGTGTTTCTGGAACATATGGTTAGGGCACAGAAGTCTGTCCTGGGAAGTCCATGACAGCACCCTGGTGGACATGGTATTTAGTCTGAAGGAAGATGGAAGGAATCCAGGCAAAATGGGGAACAGCATACCATGAAGAGGAAATGGGAGCTTCACGTCTCAGAGGGACAGGACAGGAGATTAACAATGCATTCCTATCAAAGCTAGAAACTGAGGGAGGAATATGGGTTGCAATGGGCTGTTGAAGGGAGGGGTGTAGGGAGAGGTGAATCTTCACAGGTAGGTAAGGTTCTAATCATGAAAGCCTCCCTATGTTAAGCGTTTTGGACTGTCTTCTGAAAGTACAGAGGAGACAGTGAAGTGCTGGAGCAGAGGAGTGACCCTTGAGCAAATTACCTCTAATTGTAGCATGGACAATGGATTGGAAGACGGCAAGGCTGATGACAGAACGAACAGTTAAAAATTAGCTTTTGGAGTAGCCAACTGCTTGTCAAATTCAAGGGTCTTTTCTTTTTGTTTTGTTTGTTTGAAGATTTTATTTATTTATTTGACAGACAGAGATCAGAAGCAGGCAGAGAGGCAGGCAGAGAGAGAGGAGGAAGCAGGCTCCCTGCTGAGCAGAGAGCCCGATGTGGGGCTCGATCTCAGGACCCTGGGATCATGACCTGAGCCGAAGGCAGAGGTTTTTTTTTTATAAAGATTTATTTATTTATTTATTTATTTATTTATTTGAGAGAGAGAGACAGTGAGAGAGAGCATGAGCGAGGAGAAGGTCAGAGAGCGAAGCAGACTCCCCATGGAGCTGGGAGCCCGATGTGGGACTCGATCCCGGGACTCCAGGATCACGCCCTGAGCCGAAGGCAGTCGTCCAACCAACTGAGCCACCCAGGCGTCCCCGAAGGCAGAGGTTTTAACCCACTGAGCCACCCAGGTGCCCCTCACTTCACCATGAATGGTCAAGGATAATAATAATTCAGAAAAGACCCTTGAGGGGCACCTGGGTGGCGAAGGCAGAGGTTTTAACCCACTGAGCCACCCAGGTGCCCCTCAAGGGTCTTTTCTGAATTATTATTATCCTTGACCATTCATGGTGAAGACTCTGGTGGCCCCCAATACTGTACTTCTTCCCTTTTTATACGGTCAGTAGTTAAAATTCAGTGGGGCCCAAGGCTGTGCAGCTGCAGATTTGCCTTTCCCAGATGCCCTGGTAGCCGGGTGTGGTCATGTACTCTCAACTGAGGTGTAGCTTCCAAAGCAGGCCTTTCCCGTTCCCCCTTTACTCCTTCCTGCAGGCTTGATCACAGGTGTGAGGGCAGGAAATGCAGGAACTCACTTGGACGGTGCGAAGGAAGCGCGGTGTCTTTGCCGAGGCTGTTACCAGACTACTGCCGACTAGATGGCTTATGCACAACAGGAACGTGTCTCTCACAATTCTGAAGGCTGCGAGCCTGGGATCAGGGCGCCAGCGCCACCAGCTTCTGGTGACAACCCTCTTCAGGTTACAGCCTCACGCAGTGGAAAGGGGCAAAAGAGCTATCTGGGGCCCCATAATAAGGGCTCTAATCCCAAATTATCTATCACCTTATCCCTTCCCAAAGTCTCCACCTCCTAATACTATCATATTGCGGGTTAGGATTTCATCCTGTCGCTTTTGGGGGAGGGGAGGGACGCAAATGTTCAGTCCATGGTGCCCAGTGTTAGGGGGCAGATCAGTGAAACAAACCGAGCTTGGGACTCGGATGACTGGAACCTCCAGACCAGCCCTGAACCATTTAAAGGTGTCATTCTGACTTACCGGTTACAGAATCTCAGCCTAACTAATAAAGAGGTCTTTCCGTCATCTGACAGCGTTGGGAGCTAACCATTTCCCCTCTAAACTGTTTACTGTCTCTTCTTCATGACAGGTCCCTTTCTGTTTATCTAATCTATCATCTCCGTCCTCCTGCCACTTCTCTGACTACTCCTTGTGTAGCCGCTTTCCTGGATTCTGTCTTTCTCTCTGCTATTGTGGGCTCTACACTTCTCCACCAAGGGACTTAGGATTTTATTCAGCGCAAAAGACTTCCAGTTTTATATTTTAGCCTGATCTTTGGCTAGGCTAATATTTTCAGGAGCAGGCAGCATATTTCCATTTATGTCTCCAGATACCATGTACAAATCAACATGTCCCTCACCCACATGATTCTATTTCCCAGGCCAGTCATTGCTTTCCAAAGCAGTATCACTTTTTTTTTATTTCCTATTCTGTCAGCTCTCAAATCTTATGATTAACTTGAGCTTCTCCTCTCCTTCATCCTTCCTCTCTAACTTGTCCCTAAACCTTGCTGCATCGGTCTGTCTCTGCTGCTATTCAATGTGGTCTTTTTGGCCAGGCCCTCAACTTCCCATTCTCAACCTTTACTACCCTGTCCTGAATAGGAAGCATTGTGAACAATTTCCTAAATCACTGTTTTTCCCCTTTCCTTCTTCAAGAACTGAGAATAGAGGGTGTCTAGGCTTTACCACACCATTCCCAAGCTTGTGCCCTGAAAAAGAGTGTAATGCAAGAGAAAGAATAGGGTGTGAATCACTAATCTATTGATCACTAGGTGTGTGACCTTGACCCTGACAAAATCTCCCCAAGACCCAGACAACCCAGACCACCCAGACCTAGGTCTGACTCAGGCCTGCACAGATGGACCATAGAGTGACTTATGGAATCACCTACCATCACCTTCACCTCATTATAAGGAAAGTCTCTGCCCAAGCAGAAGCCTCAGCCTCATTTACCCAACAGACACTGTAGGTACAGGCATGGTTCCCTAAGGTGCATGTGCCACCTTATGCCCGCCTCTACATCGGATGACAAGGCCTCCCTATCTGTTCATACTAACCCTAAACCAAAGGAACCCATTCAACCCCTCTTGGGGAGTCATGGCTTTGGAAGCCATTCTCTGTGATCTCCTTACTTCTTGCAAATAAAAGTTTTCGTTGTGGGACAACTCAACCTGGTACAGTTTCTGACATACCAAGGAGCAAACGTTGGTTCAGTTATAGTGTCTGGCACATGGAAGTTGCCATTAAATGTTATTTCCCTTCAGGGCCACTACAGCCTAGTGATACTCTATCACATCTAAGTTCACTTTCTTTAGCCTCCTTCAGGCTGAGTGTGCTCATGGTGCCCATACTGTTCTATCCATGAGAGATAGAGTTTCCTTCTTTCTTTTTTGTTCAACAAGTATTTATGGGTAATGTTCCATGGACCAGGTATCATTTTAGCCACTTGCTTAAATCCTACCCAGCCTCTATGGTGTGGTCAAGCTCCAGGAAGCCTCTGCAGATACTCTAGTGACCCGCTACAGAATGTTCTTCTCTCTGTACTGCTGTTGTGCTAACTGTGCTGCACCTGGTTGTTCTCTAGTTGTTTTCTGGCTGGAGAATTTATCAGTCACACTTCCTTTGCATTTCCGCTTACTATTTCTTCCCTGATAGTAATTAATTGACAAATACTATTTCTTATTACTTCTACTCTAATGTCTGTGGCTTAGAAAGGAAACCTCTGACTACTTCACCTCAGACTTAAGAAAAAAAAGTTACAGCCATCCTACCAGGTTAGACAACAACTTACCATATTTGCCTACATAAATATGTCAGAGACTTCAGAACCATCTTTTTAGCCTTTTCCCCCCAACACGGAATATTTGTGATAAAGACTTAATGCCCTGCCAGACACGGATCCATTTCCTAAGGATTTCTTCCTCCAGAGAAGTCAGGCAATAGCTAATGAGCTTTCGGTCAGGAGACGGGAGCTCTAGAGACCACCTGGGGGATGGGCTGTCAACAGTTAGCTTTTTTCTCCAAGTTGTGGCTGGAAGGTGAGGGAGGGAGAGAGAAGCGATGTTGTATAATTTCTCTACCTTCTCATGTATAATCTCTTTTCCTGTATCTCCTGCTGCCAAGTCAAACCCCCCAAGGGCACTTTATCATCCAGTTATGCTGATGCCCTTCAGCTCCTCAGGCCTCCTGCTACCCTCAGGCCTTCCACACAACACTCTGACCAGGGAAACGGTTCTAAATATTGGCATGTCCTCGAAGGCTGGACATGGGTAGGTAGCATCTTAGAGTTTCTCAGACTCATAGTCACCCTGGCTTATCATCACTTCCCTTAGGAATTTGAATGTACTTCAATTCAGATAAAGAGATATTAATGAAATGCCTATTATGAGCATAGCATGCTCTTGAAACTGGTTAAAGCCTGGAGTCCTGGGTTCTAGTTCTAGCCTACTGCTCAATTTGGGACCTTGAGAAGGCCCTTTCCATTTTGGTGGAGGAGGGCATATATACTTTACTAGTATATTAGGAGGCTCTTCTTTCTTTTCTTCCTTTTAGAGAGAGAGAGGGAGAGCATGTGTGAGCAGGGATGGGGGAGTGTCGGGGATTGCCTCCGGCCGGGAAAGTCCCCACCATTACACGATGGCGCTTGGCTCACTGCCAGCAAAATACGCTGCAAGTGAACAACGAACTTTCTGGTGAAGCCCGCCTAAAGGAGGACATAGTCATTGGCTGTTTCAAATTTAATCAGCATAGTAACAGGACTCTCATTGGCTCTCCCCATTGCTTGGCCCCTTATTGGTCACCTTGCTCGCTGATTGGTCATGTAAACGTATATAAGTGTGTAGACTTGCGGAAATAAAGAGAGAGAAGATACATCTGAACCGGGGCTTCTTGTCGTCCTTGCGGGTCGAGGGCGACAGGGGAGGGGCAAAGGGAGAGGGAGAGAGAGAATCTCAGGGGGGCTCCACATCCAGCATGGAGCCCAACTTGGGGCTCAGTCTCACAATCATGAGATCATGACCTTAGCCAAAATCAAGAGTCAGAGGCTTAACTGACTGAGACACCCAGACACCCCAGGAAATTTTCCTTAAAAATCCCATGTTCTAAAAAAACAAAACCAAACCCTATGTTCTTTGATGCAGTAAGTACCTAAGTACCATTATTTCTGCAGTGCACAAGTAGGGCATTAAGAAATCATAACCAGACACCAAGAATATGAGCTCTGGGTTCAGATCACCATGCTTCAGATATTGGTTCCATCTTTTTAGTCACTGTGTGACCCTGAGCAAATCACTAAACCTCTCTGTGCCTAGATCCCTCAGAGATTTTTTAGAGCAATGCAACTATGCTTTAGGATACTGTGCCAGCAGATACGTGTCATTATACAGGTCTCAAAACCCATAGAAAGTACAACACAAAGAGCAAGCCCTAATGTCAACTGTGGACTTTAGGTAATAAATAATAATGGATCAATGGATCAATAAAATAAAAATGGATCAATCTTGTTCATCAATTATAATGTACTATCCAAACATAAGATATTAGTGATAGGGGAATGTGAGACACCACTTTAATTTCTGCTCATACTCTCTGTACATCTGAAACTATCCTAAAAAATAAAATCTATTAATCTTTTTCAAAAGAGGTCTTTAACAGAAATAAGCACGAAGTTAGTTACTATTCCTCCCTTAGAAAATAATAACAAAGTGGTTTCCCCCCACCCTTAGAAACATGTCAAGGTACCTAGGCCTGGACTATACATCTTGTAGGGAACAGAGCACATTCATGGGCAACACAGAGTGGCCCATCCCAATCTGGACTACTTAAATATTCATTTTTTTTCAAGGTGAATATAACCTCCTAAATATCTCCTCTCTGAGCTTCTAAGGTCTGAACTGCATGGAAGCTGCTCTTTTCTCCTGAGCTGCTCATGTTCTCCATGATTCAGCCACAGATGCTCTTTCTCATTTTATGATTGTGTCTGCTATTTTACCGAGGCACTGAAGACATGGAACAGCCAATTAAATATCATCACATTTTTAGTGCCCTTGGGAAAACCATACAGGAAACAGACTGTGTTTATATCTCACACCTCTGGGGAAGCTGCATAAGCTGAAAGCAATGTAGGATTTTTCCTTCTCTTTATTCTCAAAGAAGAATTAAAAACAAAAATCCAAGCCACACAGCCACCGAAAACAAACAAAAAAATAGTTTCAAATATAGAAACACTCTCCATGATGAATATGCATGTGGAAGAATTGTCCTAAAGTCTGGGAAAAATCTTACCAAAGGCTGTTCATCGGAGGGGCCCAGCAGCTTTCACCGCTCAGGGCTTCTGGAGCACATACACCAAGTTCATGGAGCACAAGACCAACCCTCTTCTGCTCTGCTGGGCGGCACCTTGGACGGTCACCTGCCAATGGGGAGCACTGGTTAATGAGCTCACAGTGAGTGCCATAAGCACTTCCTATGAGTCAGAGGCTTTTATCCCAAACTCTCTGTGGTGAGCAGTCTCTGGGGGACCATATTCAGGCTACATAACCTCCCTGAGGTTCACTTGCTTCATTGATGAACCACACGGGTTAGACTAGAAAATCTCTAGGGTCCCTTCCAACCCCATCATCTTTGGATTCCAAATCCCTACTAGGGGTTTCTCCTGAGCTGGAATACTACACTAAAAATACTTCTAATTATTAATTCATGTATCTATCCATCTATCAATTTCTTTTTTTTTTTAATTGTATGAGTAAAACATGAAAATGGAAAAATAAAAATGAGTGACAGGGGGCACCTGGGTGGCTCAGTCAGTTAAGCATCTGCCTTCAGCTCAGGTCATGATCCCAGAGTCTGGGGATCAAGCCCCAATGTTAGGCTCCCTGCTCAGTGGGGAGCCTGCTTGTGCCTCTCCCTCTGCTTATGCTCTCTCGCTCTGTCAAATAAATAAATAAAATCTTAAAAAAAAAAAAAAAGAAAACATGGGGGGAAAAGAAACCCCACTTTACAGATAAGGCCAGAATCCTCCTGATTATCATCTCCATAACCTTTCCTTCCACGCCTTCCCAGAAATAAGCACTCTACTTGCAACCTTCCAGAACTTTTCACACCTAAATAGATGTAGAGAAAATAGGCAGTATTGTTTTTGTTTTTGTTTTACATAAATTGTATCATACTACTTGTTTTATTCTGTAATTCTATCACATAGGTCTTAAAGATCACTCCAGAATATGCCTCATTCCGTTTTTTAAATTTTTTAATTTAAATTCAGTTTAATTAACACACAGTGTATTATTAGTTTCAGGGGTAGAATTTAGTGATTCATCAGTTACATTCAACACCCAGTGCTCATTACAACAAGTGCCCTCCTTAATGCCCATCACCCTTACCCCAACCGCCCACCCACCCACCTTGACTCCTTTTTTTTTTTAAAGATTTATTTATCTATTTGACAGAGAGATCACAAATGGGCAGAGTGGCAGGCAGAGAGAGAGGAGGAAGCAGGCTCCCTACCAAGCAGAGAGCCCGATGTGGGGCTCGATCCCAGGACCCTGGGACCATGACCTGAGCCGAAGGCAGAGGCTTTAACCCACTGAGGCACCCAGGTGCCCCTTGACTCCTTTTTTAATAGCTAGGTGTTGTTCCATAGTATGAGCACTGTTGTTTATTCATCCATACCCTTACTGATGGTTATCTAGGTCACTGCATTTTTTTTTTCACCAACACAAACAAAAACGTACAACCAATGTCTCGCGGTAAATGAGTGAGTACATTTCTTTAAGATGGACATTAGTAAGTGGAATTGCTGAGTTAGTTCATGAGTGTTTGTTTTAACATATACCACTAATTTGTTTCGGAAAGTATCTTTACCAAACTACATACCTATAGGGCATACATTTTCACAGTGGCCGTATGGCATTATGGTTAAAAGCACACGATCAGAAGACAGACGACAAGCATTCACCCCTGTACCACCACTTATCGTGCTCGGACCTTGGTCAAGATCATTTCTCTGCAGCTCAGTTTCCATGGGTGTAAACTAAGAATAAAACCTCTCTAACACGACAAATGGCTTTGAGGATTACCAGCACAGTGGTTGGCACAGAGTGACTATCCTATGGTAGCTGGGACCATCATCATTTGTTCTAGCCTTGGTTTGGGATGCTTCAAGCTTCTTCACCAAATGGGGCTGCCTTCCCACCTCACAGATCACTCCATGAGTCAGGATTTTTCCAGACCCAGAGGTTAAATGCCTGCTGGGCTCATTTAACTCACACTTCTGATTCCTTCTCTGAAGTGAAGCCAGGCGAGCCCTGACTGACAGGCCTGTTTGTACAACAGTTTTTGCTAAAGTAAATAGCGAAATGCAAACTGCAACATCTAAGAACCTTCAGGGGATTTGAGGACATTCTTGGAGGAGGCTGACTTCATTAATATTGCAGAAGCAAAATACCTTGGACACAGGCCACCCTGACCCCACATGCAAGGCCATCCATTCCTAGTGGTACAGGATGAGGACAAATCGTACTCCTCCCCAGGGGTGCTTTTATGCAGGTAAACTCAGGCTAAAATGACCACCAAAAGCAGCTTGGAGGGGAGAAGAAAGGTGAAAGAAACTATTTGCAGCTGTAAAGATGTTTTTAAAGATACAAAAAAAGCCTTGTTTCGTCTACCCTGTGTTTTGAAGAAGACCTAAATGAGAACAGATGATAGCTGGACCAGTTTGGTGAATTTGCTGGGCTCCAGCTGGAGAGGTGTCTCTTGGTCTCATCCCTCTCTCTCCCTTGCTAGTTGTAGGCCAGTCCACCTGCCAATGAAGTGGGAAGGAAGCAAGGTGGAGGGTCTGGGATGTTTCCACTTAGGATGCTGCCTGTCCACAAAAATGATCCCTTCAGAGGTCTACTGAATCTAGCAATGCTGTCCCTGTTTTCAAGGGGATAGAAAATCTGAACATGGTTTTTTTTTTTTTTTAAACAAAATCTTTACAGAAAAAAATACAAAGATGCTCAATGTGTTGCAGTCACACAGAGTCACAACAGGCCCCAAGTATCTTGTTTTGCAGCCCAAAGGAAAGAGCTTGATATGGTATATGGATGTTTGACTGCTGACTATTCATACTTTCAACATACAGCTCTTGTCTATGTGTTAGATTGTTTGTATAAGCTTGATATCAACTTTGATATCTCTTAATTTTGTTGCTTTCATTTCTGTAGGTTTCAGTGTAGTCTTTTTCATTTTACTTCCAGTTTGTCTATTTATAGAAACATCCTAGTTGAATATTACTGCATGATGATAAAACACAGATGTAATGGGAAATTTCCACAGAATTCAAAAAGCACGTACTGGATTTCCAAAATCCAGTACATTTTCCTGGAAAGCAGGGTTGGGATTACCAAGAGCAGGCTTGGGAGGCTTTAGCTGCAAACAACTGTCTGTCATCCCCACATTGTGGATCATAGAGGTCACTACATCCAGAAGTTTCTCTGGACAGGAACTTGGCTGGGCACTGAGGCCACTGACTACAAAGCTGCATGGTACTGGCTTTGCCGTAAGTTCAAGTAGCCAACATTACAGACAGGAGAGCAGAACCTCCGTTGATAGCACAATGGACAGTCCTTTGGCATGCATTATGGCTCTCCCTCTTGGAACTTTGACCTTAAAATTAGTATCATATAATTTAGCAGTTGGGAAAAATTAAAGATATACTCAATTCTCGCCCAATTAAACTCTAGTAACTTCCTATGATTTGGTCTTACCAACTCAATAAGCTTTAAGTCTCTTAAATGTGTGGGTCATTGGTTATTCTACTAGCCTGAGCTGTGTGTTAGGCTGCTGGGTGTAGGGCAGGGAAGCAATAAAAATAGCTGATCACTAAGTTGTCTTTTTTGGGACAAAAGGAATTCCTTGAGTTGAGCTCTCTTCACTACACTCGGAAATATAAACTCCGTGATAGATGGATTTTTGACTGTCCCATTCATCATTAGATCCCCAGCTCCTAGAACAGTGAGTGAACATAGTAAGAACTCAACAAAATACATGTTGAATAGAAAAACAAAGGAATGCATGTGCTGTTTTCTGTTGTCCCCTGGAAGGCAGCAGAGAACATTAGTAGCTGTCTACCTTCCTGTGGCACTGAAAAAGCAATAGGAAGTGACCACAGCCACTGCCCCAAGTGCAGCACCCTCTAATACCAAGTCTGGAACCAACAGTGGAGGACATGAAAAAAATGACCCATGTGATCCTCTACTATGTCAATCTACTTTGAAGCATTTAAAAACACTTTTCAGACGGCAACACCTAAAAATGAGAAAACTTAGAGCAATAGCTCTCAAGAGAGGTCCCCAGAAACAACAGCATTAGCATCATTGAATATTTGTTTGAAATCACATTTTTAGGCATTATACCAGACCTATTCAATGGAAACTCTGGAGGTGGGGCCAGGAAGCTGTGTTCTGATAGGTCTTCCAGGTGATTCTGATCATGCTAAAGTTTAAGAATCACTGACCTAGAGGTCCACCACAGTCCTTGTTCCTGTACTACAGCACCCCCACCCATCCCTACAGAGTGAGGTTCCTCTTAATTTTATTCCATTTTACCTCTCTCCATCTATACAATCTGGGTTTTTCACAGCCCAGGTCTTTCCAAAAAAGTCTCGATTGCCTGGTCTAGCCTCGCTCTATAAGTCCTCAGAGCACCTGGTCCAGTTTTTTGTCTGCAAGGAACAGGGTAGCACTCATGAAGGGGCTCTAGATTAACAAAAAATAAATAAAAAAAAAATAAAAACTTTGGGAGCTAATAGGTTCTTTGGAAATCCTACATTCTGCATCATTCATTTTATACATGAGGAAAATGAATCTCAAAGTCACTAAATAACTTAGCCAAGATCAAAAACAATTAGAAGACTAGAATTCAATCTGGTCACATAGACAGCTTCCCCCACCACTACTGCAAAATGCCTCATAAACCCTTGTACTTACACTTATGATCTATCTTTCTAGAACATCCAGCACCAACAAGAGTACACAGAACCCTTTTATGTCATAATGATTCTCACAAACACCCTCAGCCTCATTCCCATTTCCCATTGAGAAACCTTCAACGAAGTAAAAGGCCACGTATGGATGGCCAGCCAAAGAACTAGTCTTGAAAAATAAATGACCGAGTCAGGAAAAAACTAAGTTCTACCTCCTACTCTGCAGCTCTAGGGGGTCAATCCTGCTGACCACATGCCTCTGATAAGATGGACTGACAAAGAATGTGAATTCTTAGGGTTGAACAAAAGTGGTCAAAGAGATCATTTCGAATACTTCGAATTACAGCTTACATGGCATGCTCCCTTCTCTCTCACCCAAAAAAATCCCTTCTCTGAAGAGTCATTTTGAGCAAAGATTTTACTCTTTCATTGTTGGATACCAAAAACAAGGGACTCCATAGTACTAGGTGACACTAGTCCTAGCTAGCCAAAGAAAATCTTGGGCACAATTTCAATGGTACAGCTTAAGATCTATCCATAGAAAGGGAAATGATAACAAGTTTAGACAGGAGAAATTGCTTTCTGAATGAAAATTTTTGCCAAGGGAAAAAAAGGCATATTTGATCAGAGATGAGAATATCCCAGGCAGCTGTGTCCCACAGCATCTCCTCTTGCTGTTTAGTATAAATTAGGAAACTGGAGCTCCTTGGTGGCCAGGGGAATGAAGTGAAGGGGACAAAGCTTAAAAGGGCAATGCTAATGGGCTCACAGATCTGCTAAGGATTCAGAGCCAGGCACAATCTTTCCCCCTGCTGGCTCACCCCTCTCCCACCCTACCGTACCTGTTGGTATTTATTTTTCCAAGGACTGCAAGAGGAGGTCAAGCCCGGCCATGCTGAAAACAGAATGGTTCCAGGAATCTTGCTGAGAAGTCCAAAAATATCTACCATCCCACAGGCAACTTTATCTGCCCAGTATTTTTTAATCAGGTCATCCGACTACTAACAGTGCCTGGTAATGTTTCTTAGGGCAGTGAACATAAACTTAAACTAATTTGGGATCATGTTGAACTTTTTATTAGTATTCTTATTCCTCATCAATTTGGCTCTATTGGCTCACCAAAATTTCTTTCAGATTTCAGGTCTTTGGACTAATTTACAGGGCCAGCCAATACTCTGGAGCCTTACTGTTGACTCTCCTATTACAGGCGAGTTGCATAATCATGTTGTAAGTGAAAAATGATGTTGTAATGAAATCCTTCTAGGACTTCCAGGAATAAACTTTCTTGGATGGGGTTGAAGATGAAATCACCTTATACTAAATTCAAGGCTTAAAGCAACTATGTCAAGGCACCAGTGTGAATGTGTGTACACTTGGGAAGTAGGAGATGCTCCCTTTGAGTGCTCTGTCTCCCCAAATGATGGCACTGCCTTCTTCAGATTCTGCTGAGAAGTTTGACCTCCCTTTGACTGCCTTTTATCATCACTTATATCTAACTTTTCACCAGCACCTATCATGTGTTCCTTAAAATATTTCTTTCATTTATACCTTCTTGTCCATTCTATTTGCACATTAATCCTGGGTCTTATCACATAGTGCTTCGCTCACTGCATAAATTTCCTAGCTAGCTGCACAGATTCCATCCTCTCCCTCCTTCAATCTGTCCTAAATTCAGCTTCCAATCTGTACACCAAAGAAAAAACATTTTGCCTATTTTCTAGGGCAATATCCAACAAGGGTGATACTCTTTATTTTAAACTCTAGTTCTTATTCATCATCCAACATACAAGAGACATCATTTTAAAAAAGCAAAGTGAAAAACTGTTGTGTTAGGAAGGAGTAGGATAATTCAAATGAAAGGCCTTATGTATTCAGAAGCATTATACCAATGTAAGCAATTAAAGAAAAAAACCTTTCAGAAACATTTGAGAAACATTTGTAACATGCTTATGCATAATTTTATGGTTCACTGCATATAAAAAATGTCAACAATGAATGCTCCAGATATTGGATCAAGATGGTGCTCTGAGAACACACTTCTGCCCTAAATCCCTAAATGTGGCAGAAAAGAATCTTAAAATCACAAAAAGAAAGAAAAAACACAAAATGAAGAGGAATCCCTGAAGAAAACAGATGAGAAAGGAATAATGGAGAAAACCACAACCTAGACTGCATTTAGAAGGGAACGGCTCAGAGAGTAGAAAATGTCAAAGGCAACTAAAGATTCCAAGGCTTCAGGTACAAAGGTTGGGAAGTGCTCCTGTGACAACGGCCATGGTGGTGACTTTGGGTTCTGTTTTTAGAATACCCAAATGTGCAATCTGATTTCTGCATGTGCTTAACTGGTGGCCGCAAAGGTCTTCACCCTCAGGCTAATGCATGGGATGTTTTAGATGTGGCAGTGCCTCTGGTGGGCATCAAGCCGATTTGGTGATGGATTAGATGTAGAGAATGAATGAGAGAGAATGATCTCCTGGTCTCTCTTTGGTGGTAGTGCCATTCACTGATGTAAACTATAATAGAACAAAAAAAAAAGATGGAGTTCAGTTTTTTATGTGCCAAATGTGAGATACCCATAAAACATTCAAGTAGAAAGGTGGGGGCACCTGGGCGGCTCAGTGGGTTAAGCCTCTGCCTTCAGCTCAGGTCATGATCTCAGGGTCCTGGGATCGAGGCCCACATCAGGCTCTCTGCTCAGTGGGGAGCCTGCTTCCCCCTCTCTCTCTGCCTGCCTCTCTGCCTACTTGTGATCTCTCTTTCCGTCAAATAAATAAATAAATAAATCTTTAAAAAAAAAAAAAAAAAAAAAAGAAAGAAAGAAAGGTGGAATTGGGCAGCTAGGTGGTTGGATACCCAGGTTTGAAAATCAGAAAAGAGGTCTGTGCTGAAAGTGTACATTTGGAAATTGTCTGTTCCTAGAAGGTTGAAGACTTGGGCATAGATGAGTTTGCTTAGAGACATTATTAGTAAGAGAAAAAAACAAAAGGTCTAGGACCAAACCTTAAGAACTAACATCTAAAGTTTGAGGCCAAGAGGATGAGACAATGAGTCTGAGAAATGGTAGAGAAGTGAAAACTTTGAGAGTGCAGTCCCACTCAATTAAGGGAAAGGAATATTTCAAGAAGCAATCATAATTAATGTCAATTGGTGATGAACAGTTAAATAAGATAAAAACCATAATCCAATGATCTCTTATTCCCCATCCAAGATGGCTTATAAATATGGCCAGGAAGCTGGTGCTATCCTTCAGCTGGAAACTCAGGTTGGACTGTCACCTGGAATCCCCAGTTGTTCTCCATATGGACCATGCCATGAGGACAGTTTGGCCTTCCTCACACCATGGCAACCTGCTCCAACAGCAAGCATTCTAAGATATAGGAAGTCTCCTGAAGTCTGAGCTTAGAAAATGGCACATCATCTCTACTACATTCTATTGGTCAAACAGTCATGTTGTTCACCAAGATTCAATAGTATGGGACATAGACCACAACTTTTGCAGGAGTACTATCAGAGAAATCATGGCAGATTTAGTTTCCCACAGACATCAATATTTGACATGAACCATTTAGTCATTGTAACATATTTTATAAGCAGAAAAACTTGGATATAACCTAAACCTCCATCACTGGGATACTGGCTAAATAAATTTATTTAAATTTATAAAATAAAATACTATGTTCCCATTAAAAAACGATGGGAAAACTTTTAATAGAATGTTATGGAAATATTACCATGAGATATTATTGGGTTAAAAAGCAAAGATTAGAGAAGTTTGGATAGAGTGTTACCATTTGTGTAAAAAGGAGGGAAAAATTTACTTGTATATGCATAAAACATGCCTAGAACATGCATTCTCAATGGGATGGTATCACCCCCCAAGGGGACAAAAACTAGTTCTTGGGTAGGGGGAATCTTAATCCTTTTATATATAAAGTACAGTTATAGAATATAAAAACAGATCTACACTGTATCTGCATATTAAAATCTGGGTGAGGGTGAAATAATCAGGAAGGAAAATGTCTTCAAAGACTCCTTAGTGGGTTGACGATGAAAAAGTTTAAGAAACACTGATGCTAGGACATAAAGAAATGAGTCAAAATGGCTGTTTCAAAGGGTAGACATGGGGTACTGGGGAAAGGAAGCAATGGGAACAAAAATGTTCAAGGTGTACCCTTTCACTTTGTTTGATATTAGAACCATGAGAAGATAATATCTACCAAAATTTAAATTAAAAACCAAATTTAAAAGGCGGTTATCCATTTTATTTAATCATATAGTATTACTGAATAGGACTTCTTTCAGCATTTATCACAGCATATATAAATCTTACACTTTAGAAAATCTGGTCTGGGCAAGGAACGAATAATTTCACTTATCTTAAATGTTCAAAAGGGAAGCTGGTAACGTGACACTTTAGGCAGAACTTTAAAATTCACTTATTGTTATACCTTCAAGGGGAACAGTTTTAAAGAGAGGCCAGTGGAGGAACCTCCTTCACTTTGAAGGGATAGGGAATATCTTCCCATCCCAGGGGCGTGAAGGACCACTGGAGTTTTCTCAGTGCTCCAGTGCTCTTTTCTTCACACTCCAGGATAGGAGAAGCAACTCTATGGTCTAGAGAGGTTGATGCAATAGGAACAATTAAAAGTCTTGAGCAACATATAGATTTGGAAAAAAAATTTTAACATGTACTGAAGGCACAATCAACACTACAAAAAACTGTGGCCATGGTGAATGTTTGGCAATCCTCCTGTTGTTGGCTCACCCATCTGGAAAACTGGCTGAATAAACATGTCCTTGCTGAAATCTGTGTTCCTTAGCACTGGAAATTCATAGTAGGGTTATAGCTCTTTAACTGCTAAAGTCCCTGGGGAATGAGCTATATTGGACTTGACCCCAGTATGTGGATGGCAACATGTAACACTGGGAGCTGGACCATGTCTTAGTGAGGGAATCGGCTTTGCCCAGTGTTGCAGGCAGCTGCTGGGGACACAGGCTAAGTGGTGCTTTGTTGCCACCAGGACAGAATGAAATGATAAGGAAGAGACTTGGAAGCAGTGAAGGGTTATGGCTTGGCTGATACGGGTCTTGGAAAACAGGGGCTATTTTGTTATCAGAGTTCCTATCTCCCTCTAATGGTCCCAATTGTTATTGAAGAAGCAGGCTTAACTGCATAGAAATTCCACAGAGACTGCACAGATACGAAGCACTGAAAATACAAAGCGCCCTGAGACCATCCATCATTCCCCAGATTAACTCCCTGGTTACTCTGTGTGCAGCTCTGATCACCACCATCTTTTAGAAAAGATTGTGAATACATGTGGTGCAGCCTAAACCATAAGTTCTGTTCAACAGAACAGAAAAAAAAGCTAATGCTGAAAAGCACTACGGGGATACATAGCCACTCCCAGCCAACTTCAGATGCACTCCGTTGCCTTGAAATATAGAGCTTTCTTGTGGGCTTCGCTATGGACACTCAAAGTAGGAGT
This sequence comes from Neogale vison, assembly GCF_020171115.1. Taxonomy (NCBI): domain Eukaryota; kingdom Metazoa; phylum Chordata; class Mammalia; order Carnivora; family Mustelidae; genus Neogale; species Neogale vison. The sequence goes on along the minus strand of NC_058091.1, from coordinate 183,415,855 downwards.
TGCTAGAAAAAGAATGGCAGGATGCCACAGCAAAATGTCATACATTGGTGGCTTAAACAACAGAAATTTATTTCCTCACAGCTTGGAGGCTGAAAGTCTCAGATGAGAGAGCCAGCATGGTCCGGTTCTGGTGAGAACCCTCTTCCTGTCTTGCACATGGCTTCCTTCTTGCTGTGTGCTCACAGGGCCTTTTCTCAGTGCCCTTGCAGATGTGGGGGAGGAGGGGAGAGGAGAGAGAGAGAGAGTTCTCTCTTCTAATAAGGTCACCAATTCTATTGGATTAGGAACCTAATATTTATGACCTGTCTCAACCTTAATTAACCCTCTAAAAGCCCTGTCTCCAATGATAGTCACATCCAAGGTTGAGGTTTCAATATGTACATTTGGGGGAAGAAGGGGTTTCACAATTTAGGCCATAGCACACATAAACACAGATAAGAAATACTTAAATATCAGTAAGGAGGGGTGCCTGGCTGGCTTAGTTGGAAGAACATGAGACTCCTGATCTTGGAATTGTGAGTTCAAGCCCTATAGTGGGTGTAATGATTACTTAAATAAACTCCTAACTCATAAATAAATAAATAAATAACATCAAGGAAATTTTAGGTTACTTATTAGAGAGGTTAAGAATCACATCAGAAGGGGTGCCTGGGTGGTTCAGTGGGTTAAAGCCTGTGCCTTCGGCTCAGGTCATGATCTCAGGGTCCTGGAATGGAGCCCCGCATTGGGCTCTCTGCTTGGCAGGGAGCCTGCTTCCTCCTCTCTCTGCTTGCTTCTCTGCCTACTTGAGATATCTGTCTGTCAAATGAATAAATAAAATCTTTAAAAAGAAAAAAAAGAATCACATCAGAAGAGTTTGAAAATTGGAGACATCTCTTTAGAAAACAAAAGAAAATAAGGCACCCTTACCTGATACTGCCTATCCCTCGATTAGTGAATACACATCTTGGCCTTGTGGTGATGACTTTTGTCTTTCAACTGAGGTAAAATTTACCTAACAAAATTCACCATTTTATCCATTTTGAAGTGCATAATTCAATGACTTCCAGTACTTTCACAAGGCTGTGCAACCATCACCACTACCCAAGCCCATAACATTTTCATCATTCTAAAAAGAAAACCTGTCCCTCTTAAGTACTCACTTCCCATTCCTTCTACCCCAAGTCCCTGGCACTGGTCTTCTAAAGTTCAGGAGAGGAAGTTATGAAAAGGTGCTAGTTCTTCTCTCCACTAAGAAAAAATAATAACGCAATTTAAAAAAAAAAATCTACTGATACCACTAACTCAGAGTTTCACATAGAAATTGAAGCTGTGTCTTAATTCATCAGGAAAGGACAACTTCACAGAAACACAGAGGCCAAGATCATACAGAGGGTCTCAGTTTCCAGGGTATCTTCAAATGTTATCCCGAACAGCTTAAGAAAAAGAAAAAGCTACAGATATCATGTCCTCATACAGCCTCCTGAACAAAGAGGCAGATTTTCTGTTGAAATACATTTAGGAAATTCTAAGTTAAACTGTTAACAGATTTCTTGGCCAAGCAAAGAGGATGAATAGAGCATTGTCAGGGAGGTTTGGTTTTTTAATTATCAGTGTAGGATACCAATCGCAACCTGGTGTTTTTTCACAACAAATGGATCAAAATCACAGATGGATTTTGTTTTTCAAGGAATTGAACCAATAATATACTACCTATAAGTTTCATACAAAATACATCAATTTCTAGCTTTGCTTAAAAATACTGGGTTAAGTGGCAACTCTGGGCCATTATGGGTATCAGCAACAACTGGGTGAAGGTGAGAAAAAATTGCTATTTTAGAAGTAGTACGCATATCCAACTTGACCACAGCTGCCACTGAGTCCACTTCTCTCAGGCACTAGCTCCTTAACAGCTGATGGCACTTGAATTTGCTTCTCCTGTTGCAGAACAGCCTCTACAGAGAGATTGCCGAGGCACATTCTTTTAACCACACTTCAAGCACGAAACCTCTTCATGGCAGGCAAACCTGAAGTATCATCTGATATTTCACCACAATCTCGAACTTTCCATACTCAACATGAATGCTGGGTACCACTCTTATGGATCTACCAAGTGGATTGGAAAGTACAAAGTTTCTGAGTGGTAGGCGAATGACTAAATGTGACTATTTCGAAAGGTATTTGGAAAGTTCTGCCTGAGTGGCAAATGGCCATTGTATATTTGTTGTCATAGTAGGTACACAGAAGCTCACTTTGAATTAAAAAAAAAAATGGTGGGGACCATAAGGTGGGAATAAATTGAGCAAAAGCAAATAGTTTACAAAAGTGGGTCTATTTGCATATGTGTGTCTGTCTCATGTAGGTACAAATATAGATACTAGCACGGATACAGGTATAGTTATAGAACCTACATCCTCATACTAGTTAAGGAGAGAATCATTTATCCACATCAGAGGAAGCAAGTGAAGCACAGAGGTTTACTCAAAATTGCACATCAGCTCCGTGGAAGAATAATAACTAGAATTTCCTTAAATTCCATTTGTTGACATGCTGCTAGAAACTATTCTAAAGTTATTTCAAAAATACACATTTCTGATCACCCCATTTCAACAAAAAAGCAAAAATTATTTAAATTTTACCTCTTTTCTAAAACTGAGCGGTGTGGTTGTTCTTCAATTAATAGTCGTTAACTAACTATTTAGTTTTAACTAAATATCCTAAGTTTTTATCAGCAACTGCATGCTGTGCTCTCATTGTTTTATACTCCTACCATTCTTTATGCTTAATAGTATATAAATGATCCAGTATAACCACATGGAGAGAAAGAACAAATTGAATTAGGAAAATTCTTCTTAGGAGACACAATGGATTTGTTTGGAAGGAATATACTTTGAAAAGTTCTAGAGAGGAAAGTTCTAGAGACCTTTAGAGCATACTAAAAGCAACAGGAGGGGGCAGGGAGAGAAATATTTCTTTCCTGATAGAAAGAGTGGGTAAGAAGAGGTAGAATGAGCCTAAAGTTGACCAAATGCAAGAAATGTTTTCTGTGAGTTAATTTCTTCATAGAGAAATACATGTGTGGCTGAGTTGATGTAGGGCAAAAAAGACAGAGCACATTAGAATGTGGGTTTACTTTAAACTTCTTCAGCATAGAAACTGTGATATTAGGGCGCCTGGTTGGCTCAGTCGTTAAGCGTCTGCCTTTGGCTCAGGTCATGATCTCAGGGTCCTGGGTTCAAGTCCCGCATCCAGCTCCTGCTCAACAGGGAGCCTGCTTCTCCCTCTCCCACTCCCCCTGCTTGTGTTCCCTCTCTCGCTGTGTCTCTCCCTGTCAAATAAATAAATACAATCTTAAAAAAGAAAAGAAAAGAAACTGTGATACTGTGTATATGCCAGTTAGTTTTAATTTCAACTCTAAAGACAGACTATTGACTAATAATGCATCAGACCAGCGGTCATCTAGCTTATTCCCAAAGCTCTCCATATCTTCATCAACAGCTGAGGCTCTTAGCATGACACTGATCATTAGCACATCAAAAATGGATTTTCTTTGGTGAAATTAAAGGTTTAATTAGCATGATGAATTTCTGAAATGGATTTCATTGGTGAAATTAAAAGGTCTTCATTATATGTGGATTGGTAAAATAGTGCACAAACAAATATTTTTGGTTGAGTTGTGTCCTCTAAAAAGACATGTTGAGATCGTAACCCCTAGTACATCAAAAGGTGAACTTATTTGTAAATAGGGCTGCTGCAGATGTAATTAGCTCAGATAGAGTCATGCTGAAGTAGGGTGGGTCATTGTCGTGAATGAATGGTGTCTGTTAAAAAGAAGAGAAAGAATCCTGTACAGGCAGGTTGCCATGTGAAGATGGAGGCACAGTCTGGAGTTGTACAGATGTAAGCCAAGGAATGCCAAGCACTGAAGGCCACCACCAGAAAGGCAAGGAAGGATTCCACCCAGAGCCTCATAGATAGCATGGGCTTATTGACGTCCTGATTCTGAACTTCTAGTCCCTAGAACTATGAGAAAACAAACTTCTATTGATTTAAGGCATCCAATTTGTGGTACTTTATTACTTGAAATTATTACACAACATATAAGATTCTGGAGAGGATCATACCCTGCACCCTCAGGCATCTATATTAGTTAGGATTCTCCAGAGAAACCAAACTAATAGGATGTGTGTGTGTGTGTGTGTGTGTGTGTGTGTATTATATTCCCCCCTCCTTCTCTCTCTCTGTATATACTTATTTATTATAACGAATTGGCCTATGCAACTGTGAAGGTTGGCAAGTCCCCAAATCTACAAGATGAGTCAGCAGCTGGACACCCAGAAGAACTCATAGTATAGCTCTGGCCTGAAAGCTGACAGACTCAAAATATAGGAAGAGCCAATGTTTCCATTCTAGTCTAAAGGCAAGGGGGAAAAAAAGGATGTCTAAGCGTGAAAGGTGGTCAGGCAGGAAGAATTCTCTTACTTAGGGGAGAGTCGTGCTTTTTCTTCCATTCAGTCCTTCAGGTGATTGAATGAGGCCCACCCACAAAATGGAGGGAATCTTCTCCAGTTAAGCTACCAATTTATGTTCATTTAAATGTTAATCTCATGTGAAAACACCCTCACAGGAACACCCAGAATAATGTTTGACCAAATATCTGGACATCTCATGGCCCAGTCAAGTTGACCCATAAAATTATACTTCACAGCATTCAAGTTTGATCTCTAAGAGGTCCTATGTTCTATCATTAGTTTGAAAGAACTGATGGTTGCCTGGGCCACCTATAACGGTAACAGAATCTGGTCTCTGAAATATAGTCAGTTCTGCTTAAGTGAGCCTTATGTACAAGGTGCGGTTGGAACACCTAAAGGACAAAATATTAGAACTTGCTAAACTATAGATTTATGAACAGTGTTATCTTAGCATTCTAATGAATATTCACTTAGCAAGTGTTTGTGTTTATGGCATAATCTGAGGCAAGACATTTCATTAATATCTTGGTAGCAAGTTTTGGGAGAAAGAAGTTAACCTTCACATTTCTCAAACTTCTGTGTCACCTCAACTACCAAAACAGAATTAATTAATGTGTACATGACTAAATCCCTGGGATGGGCTTTAACTTTTCACAGGTTGAGAGACTGCCAGTATTCCAACCATTCTCACTAGGATCCCAGGGATAAGGTATTCCCAGGTGATATGCAGGTCGTGTTACTTACTTAATTGCAATGTGACCTTGGTCTACTGCCCAAGCCAAGCCTTTGCCTGGTCACCTGTAAACTGGGGAATATAAAAACACCTACCCTCAAATACCATTGTGAAAATGAGACATAATAACTCAGGTAACATGTTTTATTATAATGTCTTGTCACATTTTAAGCACTTCCTAAAAGTTTCCATGATCATTGTTAATCTTTATGTTTGCCAGGCCAGAAGAGAGCCATATGGGAGTGATGATAAAAGGGACAGAGAGAATGAGAGGTGAGTTCATTTTCTATCATCACTGTAACAAATGACCACAAACACAGCGGCTAAAAAGACACAGATTTATTATCTTATAGATACATAAGCCCAAAGTCTATATAGGTCACAAGCCTTTAGAGGAAATTTTCTGAGAATTACACAGAGCTGGGACTAAGGAGAGAGATGCCTCTCCTTCCAAAAACACCCATTTTGGGTGACTTGTGAACATGGCTACCTGCCACCTTACAGCCCGTGTTTAGACCTATCTCCGTGTAGCCTTGCTCCTGGCCACTTGTCACAGAGCAGAGGGCCTCAAAGACCGCTCTCTTTGACACTCTGTACTTAAAAAGTGATTTTAAAAGGATGATTCAGATGGAGTCAGCACACCAGATCTAAAACAATGTCTTTCTCCTCCTGAGTTGACTAACCTGTCTGAAATCACTTTCAAGAATTGTACTTCGAAATATTGTTAAAATGTGCCTACTACCCAAAGCAATCTACAGATTTAATTCAATCTCTACCAAAATACCAACAGTATTTTTCACAGAACTAGAACAAATAATCCCAAAATTTGTATGGACTCACAAAAGACCCCAAATAGCCAAAGCAGTCTTGAAAAAGAAGAATAAAACTGGAGGTATCACAATTCCAGGTTTCAAGATATTCTACAAAGCTATGGTAATCAGAATAGTATGGTATGGACACAAAAATGGATACATACATCAAAGGAACAGAACAGAAAGCCCAGAAATAAACCTATAATCATACAGTCAATTAGCCTATGACAAAGCAAGAAAGAAGATCCAGTGGGGGAAAAAAGGTCTCTTCAACAAATGGTGTTGGGACAACTGGACAGCAACATGCAAAAGACAGAAGCTGGACTGCTTTCTCACACCATACACAAAAATAAATTCAAAATGGATGAAAGACCTAAATGTGAGACCTGAAACCATGAAAATCCTAGAAGAGAGCACAGGGAGTAATTTCTCTGCCATCAGCAATAGCAGCACTTTTCTAGATGTGTCCTGAGGTAAGAGAAACAAAAGCAAAAATAAACTATTGGGAATTCATCAAGATAAAAAGTTTCTTCTCAGCAACCGAAAAAACAAAACTAAAAAACAACCTATGGAATGGGAGAAGATATTCACAAACAACATATCTGCTAAAGGATTAGGATGCAAAATATATAAAGAACTTATAAATCTCCACACCCAAAACACTAATATAATCCAATTAAGAAAAGTGCAGAAGACGTGAACAGATATTTCTCCAAAGACGACATCCAGATGGCCAAGAAACACATGAAAAGATGCTCAGCATCATCAAGGAAACGCAAATCAAAACCACAATGAGATACCACCTCACAGTGTCAGAATGGCTAAAGCAGAAACACAAGAAACAATAAGTTTCTGTGGGATGTGGAGAAAAAGGAATCTTTGTGCACTGTTGGTGGGAATATAAACTGAGGTAGCCACTGTAGAAAGCAGTATGAAGTTTCCTCAAAAAATTAAAAACAGAACTACTCTAGGATCCACTCTAGTGATTCCACTACTGGATATTTACCCAAAGAATATGAAAACACTAATTCAAAAAGATATATGCATCCCTATCCTTATTGCAGGGTTATTTACAACAGCCAAATTATGGAAGCAGCCCAAGTATCCATCGGCGGATGAATGGATAAAGAAGATGTGGTACACATATATAATGGGATACTATACAGCCATGAAAAAGAATGTAATCTTGCCATTTGCAACCACATGAATGGATCTAGAGAGTTTAATACTATATGAAATAAGTCAGTCAGAGAAATATATACCATACAATTTCACTTACATGTGAAATTTAAGAAACAAAAAATGAGCAAAGAAAGAAAAGAGACAAACAAAAAAACACATTTTTAACTATAGAGAACAAAGTGTTGGTTACCAGAGGGAAGGTGGGTGGGTAGAAATGTGAATTTGGTGATGGGCGTTAAGAGTACACGTGTGCTAATGAGCACCAAGTGATGTACAGAAGTGTTGAATCGTTGTGTTCTATACCTGAAATTAATATAACACTGTATGTTGTTAACTATATTGGAATTAAATTTTTTTAAAAATTAAATAAAAATAAATAAATAAAGAGTTGTACTTTGCACTACCAACTCTGTTAAATAAAAATGTCACAGGGAAAGGAAAACAATTAACTTTACCAGTCACTCCTCTCTTGAACAAGACAATGACTATATTGGAAGTTGTCCATGGAGTAGATTTTTATAAGGAGAATCATGGAGAATAAGCAAATGTGAGGGCAAGCAGTGCTTCCCTAAAAGTACAATCAGAAGTACCTAAGTACCTAAGACAAGGCCCATCTACTTCAAAGATTTGCCAAGGGAAAAATTTTTTTTCCTCATTTTGTGACTTCCTTTGCTATAAAAATCCTTAACATTTCCTCTTTCTAAACTTTCCCTTAACTACTCAATTTTAAAATAATACTTTTCCTAAAAACATTCGTTAATAATAGGCCTTATGGGACTAACAGAAAAAGAGATTGAAAATGTTTTCCACTGACTCTGGAGCTGTCATTTAAAACAAAAATTATCCCGATTACATTTCTGCTGAGAGAATCACTTTTTGGAAATATATTTTTAAAAAATCTTTTTTTTTTTAGATAACAGTGGAGGCTTGTGGTTTCTACCATGCAGAACATCCACAGTAACGCATTGCATGGCTCTCGGGCACCGAGCTCTGCCAGCTCAAACTCCTTAGACAGTAAGTTTACTCCCAGTCTTTTTTCCCCCTCAGTTTGTCTCCTTACATTATGGATAAAACATTGTGATTCAGAAACAATCACACTGCCATCCCCTTAACTCTCATTATACTCCAGATTGGGAAAGGTCATTTCAGTTGGTTCCTTCTTCTACCAGGTGTCCACTGGAAATGATGGGGCTCAGAGCTGAGACTGAGGTCTGGAGACCAGTTTTTCAGATCTCTTTCCCTTGACCAGGAATCCCAAAGCACTTCCGAAAGGCAGCTCATTGGTTTCCGATGGTGTTCAGTTCTCACACACAGTCTCCACAGGTGGACTGGGGATATTGGGCTGTGAGTGTCAAATCTGTCCACTTCCCAAAGCCAAACAAAAGAAAACATAATCCACCATGAGGAGCAACTAATCAGTATCGTTCTCACATTTCAAATGTACCTCCTGCTGTAAAACTTGTGATATGACCAGGGCTCAGGATAGCGAGTGAAGCACAACACTCTTCAGTCTAATTGTCCATATTCATCCTATTAACCAGATTTTATGATTTATGCATTCATCATATAGTCCTTGCTATCTGCCAGGCACTGTTGTAAGTATTTTATCAATATTAACTCAGCTAATCCTCATGAGGAACCCATGAAGAAGGAAAAATCATTAAATTCATTTTATAGATGAAGACGCTAAGGACCCAGAAAAGTTAAATACCTTCTCCAAGATCACAAAGTTGGTAAGTGGCAGAACCAGGATATAAACCCAAACAGTCCCTGCTCTTAACCATTATACTAAGTTGATTCTCATCCCCTAATAATAAAATAGTGACGTATTTTGTACAATGCAAATTACTGAATTCACCATCTTTTCGTGGAACTTGCTTGTACTCTACCATGTGGCTGATTCTGCTTACAGGTAGAACCCATGCAACCCATCTAACCTCAGATACCCTCTTCTTAATTACCTAAGCTGTTGTGGCCCTATCATCTATCAATTCTGTTCCTTACTGATCTCCCAGACTCTCATTTTCTCTGTTGCTTCTACTATGGCCCTGTCAGCTCTCCCGGGACCCCTGAGGAGGCTCCACGGCCAATCTGCCACATCTCCCACATCTTAGTTATTCTTTCTCCAAACATTCTACAAGGCACCCTGATCGTGCCATTCTGGCTGACAAAATCCCTCTCACAACTTCCTATCCTCTCAGCCAGTAACTCACAAAGTGTTTCTCTACAACCCACACACACATATTAGTCATTCCAAAGATCTTCTATAAATTAGAATTTGTGTGTAGTGATCTGAAGGGGCACGTGCACCCGAATGTTTATAGCAGCAATGTCCATAATAGCCAAATTATGGAAGGAACCTAGATGTCCATCAACAGATAAATAGATAAAAAACATGTGGTATATATACACAATGGAATACTATGCAGCCATCAAAAGAAATGAAATCTTGCCATTTGCAACAACGTGGATGGAACTAGAGGGTATTGTGCTTAATGAAATAAGTCAATCAGAGAAAGACAACTATCATATGATCTCTCTGATATGAGGAGGTGGAGAGGCAACGTGGGGGGCTTGGGAGGTAGGAAAAGAATAAATGAAACAAGATGGGATCAGGAGGGAGACAAATCATAAGAGACTCTTTACCTCACAAAACAAACTGAGGGTTGCTGGGGGGAGGGGGGAAGGGAGAGGGTGGTAGGCTTATGGACACTGGGGAAGGTACGTGCTATGGTGAGTGCTATGAAGTGTGTAAACCTGGCGATTCACAGACCTGTACCCCTGGGGCTAATATGTTATATGTTTATTTTTAAAAAGTTATTTAAAAAAATTAGGATTTGTGGGGCTTGGTTGGTTAAGCAACTGCCTTCAGCTCAGGTCATGATTCTGGAATCCCAGGATCGAGTCCTGCATCATGCTCCCTGCTCAGTGGGGAGTCTGCTTCTCCTTCTGACCCCTTCTTGTGTTCTCTCTCTCTCTTTCTCTCTCATTCTCTCTCTTTCAAAGAAATAAATACACTCTTTTTAAAAAAATTAGGATTTGTAGTTGCTGCCACAGACGTATGAAATCCGAATCATTGAAGGAGGGTCCCAAGAGTCTGGATTTTAATGAACTCTTCAGGAGATTTTTTTTGTATGTACTAAAATTAGAGAATCAGATATCTATCACATAAATTTCAACTTTCAAGGCAGGGTACAAAGGTGTCCCACGCCTGGGTCCTTGCTCATTCTCCTATCTCTTGGATGGGAGACTCCCACTTGCTGTGCAGTCCGACAGTCCTCAGCGGGGCTCCCCTGTGTTATGCCTTTGTGTTGCCTCCATGCGTGCAGCTGCCTGTGTGCTTGGGACAGTGAGCTCTGACCATCTTCTGAAGCACATCTCCTGCATCGCCTATTCCAGGAGTCCTGCCTTGAATACACTGTGTTAGGCAAATGAATCATTTCTCCCTTTTTTTCCTCACCAACTGTCCCCACACCTTCCAGCGGGCACTGTGCTGTTTCTCTACCCACCTGCCTCTCCTGTTGCACTGTCAACTCCTTGGGGGTAATATCTGTTGCTTTCGGATTTTACATCTACTTCTACCAGAGAGCCTGGAATAGAGAGAGAGATACAGACCAATTTTTGCTGAGTGACTGCTCTTAAGTTTACAAAGCTCCTTGCAAAACTCCACATCAGGACAAAGCAAGAGTGGGTGTCTTTAGAGGCGACAAGAGATGAAGCAACATCCCAGACCACATTCAAGTCACCCTTTACCTGCCTAAAACCAAAAAAGGCCCATAAAACCTTTCCCACTGCCACATTCAGTGTCCATCAAGGTGAAACTTCTTGGCAAAGCTGTGTTTATCACTGTTTTGTTTTCTGTGCAGTAGAAATTTTAGACACATATTAAAGTATTAGAACTAGAAGTCTGTGCAGTTTAGCATAGAAAGCCTGCTCTTTAGAAACACACTAGGAGCCACTGAAAGCAGAGAGGCTGGGGGCGCCTGGGTGGCTCAGTGGGTTAAGCCGCTGCCTTCGGCTCGGGTCATGATTCCAGGGTCCTGGGATCGAGTCCCGCACCGGGCTCTCTGCTCAGCAGGGAGTCTGCTTCCCTCTCTCTCTCTGCCTGCCTCTCTGTCTACTTGTGGTCTCAGTCTTTCAAATAAACAAATAAAATCTTTAAAAAAAAAAAAAGCAGAGAGACTGTAAACACATGACAGAAACCAACTAGAATTAGTAGAGTGAAAAGGAAAATCTTATGTGTAATGATATCAGAGAGTTTTACAAAACTCAGACTTAAGAATGCAGATGGGCTGGAGATGAGGGATAATTTGAACCAGGGACCTGAACACTGTTGGGAACATCCCCACTCTTCAGCTCGGCTCCATTCATCCGTCTTGCTGCCTGTGATGGAAAGCGTGACTGACAGAACTCCCAAGTTTTAGATCTCATAGTTGTAGACTCTAAAGAGATACTGACTGGATTCTCAGAGAAGCAGCTCAATGACCAAGTGGAATCAATGAGCAAGTTCCCCTGGGCTAATCTGGTATGACCAAGGACACCAGAAGAGCCACACTGGAATATGGTAGCTAGCTATGGCTATGCGAAAGGGAGAGAGGAGTAGGGTCCACCACAGGGAATATCTTCATTGATACTGGAGGCCAAGAGAATAATTTCAATTGGGGGTAATTTTGATTGGAGATATGGAATGGGGACAACTGAACAAGAAGACCCAGGCCAAGACCTGGCCAGAGACAGGGCCAAAATCTTCCCTGGTGAAGGCTACAGTGAGTAATTGACCACCAAGCCCAAGTTTGTCTGTATATTATTTATCATTTGTTGCTCTGCCTGCTAAAGTTAAATATTAATATGCTAAATAAGAAGTCTGTTTTATAGAATAGTTTTAGTTTTTAGCTAATCCTTGTGTTATCTTCATAAAGGCAAAGAAACCTTTCAGAAGAGAGCAAACAGATGCAGAAAACTGGTAGAGGCTTGGTATCCCATAGGATTCCTACCTGGCCCCCACCATGCACAGGCCAACTATGGAGAAGGTCCCAACTGTCTCTGAGACTTAGATACTCCCTATGTTCCTCCTGATCATGACACCTCATTCTCATGTTTTATGTTATTTAGCCTAAGCTGTCATGACTCATTCAGCAAACATCCTTGATCCCTCCCTGTGGGCCAGACACTGTTCTGGTAGCCTTGAATATAGTGTTGAAAATAAATATCTCTACTCTCATGGAGCTTACGTTCTAGAGGAGAAAATGGTTATACAACAAAATAAATACACAAAATTACAGGATGTTGAAGAGTAATCAATAATAAGGACAAATTAAAAGTACAGAATGGATGGCACTGTTAGAAGATATTTGTCTGTATCCCTGAAGGCAGGTACAATACTGATTTGTTCCCACCGCATAGCCGAGTGCTTGGTCGAATGCGGTAGGTGCTAAATGAGTATTTGTTGGTGTTGTAAAGGATGAAGAGAATAACATGAAAGCAACTCATTCCAGCATGCTAGGGGGGACCTGTATCAGTCTTCTCAGGCTGCCGCAGCGAAATACCATATGAGTGGCTTGTACATGGCCACCTTCTCGCTGTGTCCTCACACCCGCCTCCCTCTGTCAGTGAGTGTTTCTGGTGGGTCCAAATTTCCTCTTCCTGACGGGACCAGGACACCAGTCATCCTGGATTAGGGCCCATTCTAAAGACCTCATTTTAATTTAATTAACTCTTTGAAAACCTGATTTCCAATTATAGTCACATTGTGAGGTCCTGGGACTTACAACTTGAATGTATGAATTGGGGAGGGGAGCACTGTGGACATAATACACACAACGCAGCCCATAACATCAAGAATACAAACCTTTTAGAACTTTCGTTACATTATTTTTTTGGTCTTCACAGCAACTTTTTCCCACCCCCCAAGATTTTATTTATCTGTTCAGAGAGAGTGGGGGAGGGAGAGAAGTAGAGGGAGAGGGAAAGTATCTCGAGCACATGCCATATGGAGCACATAGCCCAATGCAGGGCTTGATCCCACAACCTGAGAACATGACCTGAGCCGAAACCAAGAATCGGATGCTTAACTGACGGAACCACCTGCAGCAACTTTTAACATAGCAAAGAGACTTGTATTTTCTCTAGTACATAGATAAGATGACTGAGGGTAACCATAAGTAGCATCGCGACTCTAAATCAAGTGCCCAGGCCCCAATATCACAATACCGGTACCTACAAGCTGTCACCTCCACTGATCTCAGTGAGATAGCGGAGATCCAGTCTGGGCAGCAGAGGAGGACCGCCGTGGGACAACTGGCCTGAACAATATGGAATAGTAACCCGTACACTGGAAAATTTAATGGGTGCAAATAATGGAAACAGGGAGGTTAAATGCCTTGAAATGTAGCTGAATACCTTGTCACCTGGGGTTTGCTTGGCTATTTTTCACTGAGACTGTTCAAATCCAACCAACATCCCTGACAGGCAGCACCCAGAATACTCTAATTTAATAAAAGTGCTGACATGACTACAGGCATCGTTCTTGAGATGTAGGCAGACCTGATGTCAATGCGTTCACCTTTTTATAAAGTCCTGCTCTGGCTTTTTCCAAGTACAAATTGGATTTAGCCCTCTCATAGCCACCTAGTTGACCGGCCCAGGAAATACAATTCTGATTAGTTCATAGCGGTATTCCCAGAGGTGTCTTGTTAGAGCAATCACAAAACCATCCCAAATCGAAGGCTAGTCCTGTCAAATGAACTATGGAAACAGTTTTACTTTGCAGACTTACACAGAATGGTCTGTTGTAGTACTGAACAGAATCCGTAAACTCGGAATAGAATCCCAACAGCTGTTGGCCTGGGGCGAGGGTCAGCTAAGGCAATAGGCCTTTGATTCCAGAAATAACTGTCATGCTTTGGGGTTGAAAGTCAGCCTATTACCCTATAAATTATGAAACACGGATGACTGCCAACTCCCACCTTTAGCTAGATGCAATCTTTCCTTTTAGTCTATGTTCCACTTTGAGGTAATGCATGTCAATTACACAGCTTAACATCAACAGGAATGTCTTTTGCACTCTCTCTCCTAGTCCTCCTCCTTGAGCCACACCCCAGGCTAACTCTAATACAGTGAAAAAAAAGATGAGTGACCTCCAGTTCAAATGTCAGACTGAGCACACACATTTGTTTTCAATCCTCCTCAAGATTCCACTGAAATAAAGAATAAATGCAAAATGAATAAATGTATAACAGCACAGAAAATGAGAGTGGGGTGGTGATTATCAATGGATTGATGGGTTTCAGCAAATCTATCAAAGACAGAAAATGGGAAGATGTGCGTAGGCTATGACCCAGCTATTTCACTCCTGGGATACAGATCAGATTCATTCTCACTTAGGTGTGCTGGGTACGAGTACCCAAATAGTCTTTGGATATGTACACAGCGGTCATTATGGTAGTGGGTTGCTGGAAGAAAGTTAAGGGAATTGGATAATCGAAGAGGAGTGAATGCATTCTGTGATGCCCTGGGCAGCAGTGAGTAGAAAAGCGAGAAACAGAGTAAGTGAAAGTTATGGAGAAAAGTACAAACAGAATGGGAAAGCACAATATCATTCGTATAAATGAAAGACTCAAATACACAACAGTGCATATTATAAAAACTGCATATTGTTTATTTTGAGGGCATATCAATACATTACTGGGGGTTCCAATAGGGAAGAAGTGAAAGTGGGGATTAGGGAAGAAGGGATACAAATATAATAGAGGGTACCCATTTAAATTACTCCTAATAATGTGCTCTGCACGTGGTAGCTGGGGACCTACTGCAATATACACTGAATAGATTGGACTGGATGAAAAAGGGAAGAGAAGCCACATTTCAGAAGACACCAGAAGGGAACCAGTGTGTGCACTATGACATTGAGATGATCCCACACCATTTACCCCGAGAAGTTCCTTGAAGGTACACTCTTTTTATTTTGAGCAAGAATAAACTAGTTTATTTTTCACTGTGTAAACATGTTAACTTAGATTAAAAACTAAAAATTGAAAGAGTGATCTATTGTGATTAAAAAAAAGTTGTGATACATTGAAAAAATTCCCTTGCTCCTTATTTTGCAGAAAAACACAGTAAGAATGTCTGGAGAAAATGTAGGTCAAGACTTCAACGTGCAGATCTCTACAATCTTATTTATTCAAAAACGTGATTTCTCCTCTGCATGTATCAAGAAAACCACTCAGAAGACACAAAGCACGTCTCCTGAGAGCGGCTCCCCTCAGGCAACCATTCAAGACACTTGTCTGGGCTTCCATCCACCTTGGGACTTGGGTTTCTTAGGCTGTCAGGGTCAGTGAATCTTTTGTTAACCGAAGCCAAGCCCACCTTCTACTACGTGAAAGGAAAATACTGATTAACTGAGCCAAGCGTTAAATTGGAGAACATCTAGAACTCCAGTGGAAAAACAACTTTATTGATTCCCCATGTCTGCCACGGACCTACCAGCAGCAGGTCCCATGATGTTACACAGGAAGTCAGCTCAGGCGGAGTGTTTGCTGTGTGACATGGCCGTTGCAGCCAGACCTTCCTGTCTAGATGAAGATACCATCCAAATCCCAGGAAAACAAAACAGAGGGTAAAAAGCCTAGCAGCTGCAAATAATTTCTGTCCAGTCATCAGGATGGCTCTTTGCTTTCACCGCGATTACCATACAAAAGCTCAGGGCCAAATAGGGAAATAACACGAAAACACCGACTTGGGCAATACTCAGACAGTTGGTAGATTCTATATACACTGTAAGTTGAGTCAAGGAAAAAATTAAGGCTTTTAGAAACGAAGCGGTGCAGTTGTTTCACTGATCAAAGACAAAATGGAAAAATCCTTAGGGCACTTTTTCTTTCTTATCTCTAGGCTATTACTGGGTGCTAGCTCAGGGGGAACATTCAAGCATCATTTAAAAATGTTTCTAGGGAAACTTGATTCCTTATTTCCAAAACAAGAACTTAAAGTAAGAGAACTTCACAATCAGCTGAGAACAGGAAAATAGCAAATTAAGGCCACATAAAATGGTGTGTGTAAATATATCTACCTTAAGGGTTAAATTTGAAGAGTTGACTTACCATTTAATATGGGGGTGCCTGAGCATTCGAGATTCCTTTTACAGTCTTACAATTATCATGAGGTAGGAAAGGGTGAGAGAAGAATTTTTACAGAGAGGTCTGAAAAATACAGTTACTGCAATCCTATGGATTTCTTCAGTGTTTGTAAATAATGATAAATAATACATCTTCCAAATAAAAACTCTTGGTTTATCTCAGTTCAACTAGAACACATTGAGTAGAATCAGTTTAAATAGCTATGTTTAAGATAGGCAATTTTATTGTTTCAAGAGAAATGGACATTTCTGTAATTAAGGCTTAGAATGAATTCATGTTTTCTGTCAGCACACCTTGAGGCATTTTTTCCCCTTTGTTTTGTTTTGCCTTTTTTTTTTCTTTCTTTCTTTTTTTTCATTTGTTTGAGGTCCTGTTGGAACAAAATTCAGGATGGTGAAATTTGGGGATTCAGTTGTGATTCTTCCTTGAAATCTGATCTTTCAGAGTCAAACCAAGTGGAAAACCAAGTTTTCCAAAACCATGAGTACTTTTGTGTTGGAACCTGATTTCCTCAGTTCCAAAGACAAATTAATCTACTGATTCGAAGCAACTCAAACGTTGGCCCAGCTTCTTACTGATGATCCAGCCTGCCTGAAGGACTTTATTTTCAGGCACGGAGATTGTAATTGTTGATGGACACAGCAGACAGCCCTGGGGGTGTGTACCTTAAGATTATGACCAGAGTGGAGTTATCTCAAGGTCAGGATTGGAAGGCTATTCACATTAAGTGAGGAACCATCACAATATTTACACAGTTATCAGGGTAAATTGAAATCAGATCTTCTGCAACAGCATTGTAAGATGTTTAATCACCAGGAAAGTTATAACTCATGGTAAGCAGAGGATGTCTTGGCAAACAGTCCTGGTGCACAGCTCTTAGAATACCATTGAGGGGAAGGCTCTCAAGATTGGTTTTAGTTATGCCTTTTGAATCTGCTGCTGATGCTGGGGGCATTGACAAAGACAATCAGATGGGGACTAAAAACAAACCAATACACTTTTGACTGTTTTTAGTACCCAGTGATGTGTGGAACAGATACGCACATGTTATCTTAAAACCTCACTACATGCTTTAGAGATTGGGGATTGACTAGAGCTTAGGAACCGGCAAGAGTGAAAAGAAAATGGGGTTGGGGTAGGTGGACGGGTATGAAAGGGACCAACAAACACTCAGCAAATATCAAGGCACTGTTCTCTGTGCTGCGGCAGAGAAACTCTTCTTCCTATCATGTAACTGAAGCGTTGTTTCTGGCCTCTCCCTAATGCCAGGAATGCTCTCCAAGCAGGACAACCAAAAATATCTCCAGACTTCGCCAAATGTCCGAAATTCTCCAGCTGAGAACCACCAGCTCATGGAGGGCCTTAGAAGCAGGAGTAATGGGCAAAATATGTAACACCGCATGGGGCATGAACAGCAGCCAATCAAGATGGGCATCGTCTATAAATAATACATATGGCTGTACCACTGGATCCTGGATGAGTATCAACTCTGATATAGATCACAGTAAAGAGTCCAGATCTTCTTATTATTGTGACTGAAAGCTTTCATAGCGCTTTAAGAAAGGGAGCAACACAGGTCTCGATCTCAGTGTTAAGAGATCAAGCCCGAGCCGCGCTCTATGCTTAATGGGGAGTTTGCTTGACAGTCTTTCCTGCTGCCTCTGCCCCAGCTCATCTGTCTCTCTCTCTCTCTCTAAAATAAATTAAAATAAGAACTTGGAAGAAAAAAAAAAAAAAGGAGGGAGCAACATGATTTTTTAAAAAATTGTTTTCAAAAAGATCGCCTTAGCTGCTAAGCAGAGACTAGAAGTCAGAGCAGGGCAACATGAGATGAAGCAACAACGCTAGTGGGAGGCTGCTGGGAAAAGTCTGTATTCAAGACTGTGGTGACTTGGAGTAGAGTCACAGCAGTGGAGATAAGTCAAAGTGATCACAGTACATACTAGAGGTGGAGAGCAACTGAAGAATCAAGGATTATAATGAAGTTTTGGCTTAACAATTGAGTAAATGGTAGTCATTTACTAAGATGGAGAAAACTAGGAGAAGAACAGAATTTCGGGGAAAATCAAGGATTTTATTTTAGGTACCTTAAGAATTAGATGCATATAAAGCACCCACATGAGGTTGTGTAACAAGTACCTGTACCATTTGGGTACTTGTATAAATGTGACATTAACCAGCATATGTAATATGGAAATGACTAATACCCAGAAACCTATGTATAAATCTAGGTAATCAATACAGGAAAGGCCACCAACCACTGGGACTGGAGTATCTGCTCATTTACTGAGGAATAACTTCCATAGTTCATGGCCTCCCTACCAGCACTTCTGATTCCCCCCCACATTTAACTAAGATCAGCCTCATTTAATGTTAATCAACAAACATGCTGACCTTTGTACTTAGTTTTCTACTGAAAAATCTTGAGCAAATAACCCTGTGTCCTTTTCAAAGTTTTCCTGATAATGGAAAATTGAATGTAAATCTGTTAGGGACTGGGGTAGGGCAAGAACAGAGGTAGAAACTCACAGAAGATGTTTGGATCACAATATAATTTCTTATTCTTAGTCCCAGACAGTCCAGGAACCCACAATTAAATACCATCTATTCTTTCAATATTCAATACATTTAGTCATCATGCATGTCATTTAGTAATATTAAATTTTTGATTATACTATTGGTATTGGAGGCCAAGTGTCATTCATTAGATTCAAACATGGTGCTCACAATTAATAATAAATGAAATCTTTTATTCTAATAACACACTGTGATTTTCAACGTACTTCCTATGTGGCTAAAATTTTATTTTCACCACAATTTGTGACATGGGAAAGGAAAATATTTATATATTTTTAAAATAAGAAAACTCTTTCCCAACCTGGAGTCGATGATTTGCCCATGGTCCTATGTTGGTAATTATTAAAAACAGAATTGGAACATAAGTGTTTGATAACCCAGTACTGAAAGAAAATACACCACCAGTGCATTCTACAGCCTAATTCATACCATATGACACCGAAAGTGAACTCTTGCTTGACTTTTTCCTGAAGAGAATCTGAACTGGGTCTCAACCCAGGCAAATTTTCCTATGTTCCTTCTCTGCAATCTAATTTTCCCATGCTTGATAAAATTTATGTGGCTGCCTTCTGTGTTAAACATGCTGTTTTTCCTTCTG
This sequence comes from Neogale vison, assembly GCF_020171115.1. NCBI lineage: Eukaryota > Metazoa > Chordata > Mammalia > Carnivora > Mustelidae > Neogale > Neogale vison. The sequence continues at coordinate 183,396,365 of NC_058091.1, read as the reverse complement.
CTCTCTTGGCTCATCCCTGTCCTAGCTGACATCTACCCGAGACTTCTTTGCTGGCACCCTAACTTTTCCATGATTACTTCAATCCTATTATGACTCAAACAGTGGAACAGACTATGAAACTTGAATTATAGTCTCCTTCTCCATGCTTAGTGGGTTAACTTTGGTTCTCCATTATTAATAGACTCCCTTTTCCTAACCTAAATTTTTCATTCTGTATTGACAAATTTTTTTTTACCAATTTCAAGACTAACATAGGTTATTATGAAAATACAGCAAAATGACATACAAGTACAAAGAATAAAATATAAATTATAACACTCCTACTAAAACAAGATGAGTAAAATATGATTGCTTGATTACTTGGGTTCTTTTTGAATTAAATGCTTAGTTCACAATTAAAATTCTTTCTTGTTATTAGTGAGGAGATTCAAGTCTACAGATTTTACTCCAAGTACAACTTTGGCCAGATTCTGTGGGGAAGAGGAAGACTATGAATTCAGAGAGGCAGCATGACAGAGCATGTCAGCCATTGTGAAAATGTTGTCTTTTACTGGAATGAAAGACAGAGTAACTAGAGAGTTTCAGGCAGAGCACTAGCATAATTCAACTTAAAAGACCAATTACGTTAGAAAGTTAAAAATGCCAGAGAAGTAAAAAGAAGTCTGAGAAAATTAATAAGCAATTTAGCCTTTCTGTCTATAATAATGAACCCTGTGATTTCACAGAACCATGTTTTATTCTAATTGTAATAACCAACGTCTAATAAACATTAAATATTAGTTATTAGTTTTTGTGTGATACGAATGTTTTAAATTCATAATATGTGGACTACTGAATCTTCCCTAATGAGTATTCAATAAACACCTGTTAGATTAAAAAAGAGGGAAGGAAGGGAGGGAATGAGATGGAAGTGGGGAGAGGGGATGGGAGAAGACAGAAAAGGGGAGGGAGGGGACAAGAAAATCACTTCGTATACCTATCACCACAAATAGGGAAATACTTCTACTGCTCAGGACAAAATATTGGGCCAACACATCTACTAATTAATCTCTTAATATCTAGGAAATACGTAATACGATAAGCCTATAATTTAAAGACAAAGAACGTAAAAGCTTTTTATTTCTTAAACCTGCTCTTAAACACTTACTGAAGTTGTGTCTGTTCTTACCTATAAAATACTTGCTTGCCCCCCTTTTCTCAGGAATATGGATCTTTTTTTAAGTCCTATTCCTAGCCCCATCCTTCCCCGTACACACACCGAGGGGAAGACAAATTCTCTGTGAAAAACTAAGCCGGCACAAGAAGATGGACACGGAGCGGAGTTTCTTCCCTTCATCAGCGCAGAACAATAAAGTGCTCATTGGCACAATTGGGGTTGGTTTCGTAATCCGCACTTTGAATAGCATTGATTTTTATATTGATGATTGTTTCATTAAAGCATTTATTATAAAGAGTTATCTTACGCATTTACGAAATGAAATGTGACCAGCTTCTCTGTCACTGAATTCAGCCGCTCACAGTATCGCCGGGTAATGAACTGGGGTGGTAAGTTTGCTTTTCCCATGGGAAGCAAATGTACTTCCAGCCCAACTGGCTTCTAAGTCTTTATGATCTAAAAGCACCAAAACGAGAACAGAGATACTGGAACAGAGGTTACAGCTGGGAAGTCTCTTTGTGGGGATCCCCATGTATCCTTTTGTAATGGCTTACACCTCAAATGTATTCCATCTCCACGTGCTTTTCATTTTCTGATGCAAATTCCACCCAGAGCCTCAACACCAAACCGTGTTCTCCCAGGTTCTCTTTCCAATCAACGACAGAGAACAGATCGAGCGGTAACAATTCATCTGACAGTTTTGTGATGAACATGTGAGACACAATCGGATACAGATTGCTCCGACATCACCACACTGACATCGCTGGAATTCTAACCATAAAATCCTCCTTTTGTGGGTTAGGTAGGCAGTTAGGATTTAAGTCTCTGGCCCACAGCTTTATTTGTGATTTCTTTCTTTCTTTCTACACAGAAGACTGACTTGATTAGTAAGACTCGGGCAGGCACAATATAATTTACTGTTATCATATAATGCGCACTTACAAGAAAATATAAATTACTGATTCTTTTGTAGACTAATGTTATATTTTCCATTTCCTTAAATTCGATTATCCTCCGCTAGCCAGATTTATCCTGATTATACCCTGGTAAAAACCACCCGTACTCCTGACTGTCCACATACCTCCCGGAATTTTCACTCTGGGTCCCAAAGAAAGATAACATTCATTTTAGTCTCTGCCATGAAAGCATCCTAAATTTTTTATAAATATAGACTAAATAAAGAGCTTGTCACTTCTCTGTAAGGGTAAGTTAAATCATCTTTTTTTTTTTCCATCATGAGAGTTCTCACAGGGACTATCAGAGAGGGCCGATGTGTGGGAATTAGTTGGCTGCTGTCTTTATTATGGGGGATTGGTAGCAGGGTGTTCTCATAACCAAAACGATATTAAGAAATGAACCACTCAGAGGGCCTCATGTACTTATCAGAATTGGCTTACTCCATGAGAAGAAACTTATGGTAAATTGAAAATTGGATCTAAGATAAGAGTCAAATAATATGAAAGGTGCTAAGGATAATACTTGCCAAGGATGGGTTTGGGCATGGTGCATTTAGGCACGATCACGCCCCTGGGCTGTGGAGCTGAGGAACTTGGCCTCAAACTACAATACACTCAAGGCATTCTCAGGAGCTAAGCCTTCTAACGCCATTGGAGTAACTCCAAGAAAGAAAACCCCTTGAAAAGGGACCTTCTCTGCCTTGTTCACTGCCACAATACATCAGCAAATCTGGCTTTTTAAAGAACAAGTTTCCAAATACTAAATGATTACCTTCTGATTAGTCCATGTATAGTTATAGTTGTGCATCCCCCAAAGGGTCACCTACAACCCTACCCCATTCCTAGGGGGGATGCTTCAGTGGGGGGCATCACCTGACAGAGAAGAGCACCTCTCCCATCACTAGTATCAGTTATGATTAGTATTTAAGTGATACTGGCTGCTGAGTATTCTAGAAATAACCCCCGTCACCCACTGTTCTGTGTATTTCCAGGGCACAGAGCAAGGTCTGCCACATAGCGGCTAGTCAGTCGGTTTTTCTGAGTAAATTGATGGACCAATGACCTGTTTATTTTCCTTATTTCATACCTTATACATTTTCCCAGAAACAGTACTTATTGCTAGTTCAACCCAATAAATACCAAATATCTGCTTTGGTAGTATCCACATTTCTAATGCCATTCATCAAGGCAAACACTGACTGGGAACCTGCTATGTGGTAGAATTCATTCTGGGCCCCAAAGAGACACCCCCTCCCCCAGGAGCCTGAGTTGGAGAAGTGTTTGGATTTGTTTTTCCCCCAAAACACAGATCCATAAATAATTCACAAATAGGAAAGAAAAGGAAATGCCGAAGAGATTAAATGACTCACACGTGTGCTACTATTCTTCAGGCTTAGCTTGACTTCTTTTTGGCTTTGGTCATAGGGTCTGAAAGTTATTTTTATGAGCAGCTAAAGACATAAAAATAGGCACAACCATATGACGGGTTGCATAAGCTTGAGGGGACCTCTAAACAGACATAAAATCCAAACCCCGAATAACTTATACTCATTGCCTACCTATTATGTGCCAAACCCTGTGCCTAGACATATACGTATAGCCTTTCATTTAGTATCCAGAACCATTCCATGAGCAAATACTAGTCTCTATCCCATTTTAGAGATGACATAACTAAGTTGTGAAGGGGTTAAGTAACCTGTCCAGAGGTACACAGCTGACCATTGGCAAAGAGAAAGGTAATCTCTGGTCTTTCACGGCCTCTAGAGTTCAGCTAATAAGCACTATGCCATCTGCCCTATACAGACGTAAATCTAGTATGCTTAACATATCTAAGAATACAAATTTTATGCTAGAATATGCAACATTTTAAGTAGAATGGTCTTTGTACTTTTTTGTCTGCTTGTATTTTTCTTCCCATTTCATGAATTAGTGTAAGTTGTTATGACAACACTCATCGGCCTTTTCTTTTCTCTCTGCATTTATCATACTCTTCTCTCAGATCCCCCCCATTCAGTCTGATGTAACTCCTGCTAATGACTGAATCCCAAATGGGCAAGGGTCTGGCTGGCCACATTTCAAGTGAGCATGATTTACCTATGAAAGCTCTTAATCCACTCAGCACCTTTCCCGTTCTCCCAGTGCCCTTGACGACCAGTCTGTCACAGATCCTCTGTGTGTCCATTTACTGACCCTGACCATGGAGCTTGACTCATAATCTATTCTTCTACACATCCAAAAATGACCTATTCCTCAACTTTCCTGAAAGATACAGATTTGTCTCTCTTCTTTGACTCTGAACTTTCACGGACAACACTTCAGAGAGGATTGAGGTATTTTCAATTTCCTGCTTTTCCAATATCCAAAATACCTCAAGACTTTGCCACACTCTATGATAAGCCAGCATGGGACTATGTACCACATATCATCGTGTCCTTCAGAGTGCCCAGCCCTGCATTTTGTACATGGTAAGGACATTAATAAGATCACAAATAAATGAATGGATAGTTGGCTGGTGGAATGAACAGACTATAGAAGAACTGGTATAGGGTGAAACAATCTAATTTAAGAGGCACCACTTGCATCTCTTTCCTTCTGTACAGAGTGCCTAAGGAATATTTGTCCATTAAGATTACCCACGTTACTTATTTGGTTTACCATATTGTTACTGTGTAAGTTTCAATATATGAAGCACCTGCTATGTATCAGAAATTAATGAATACTTTTATAATTTTTAATTAAGCAGTCCCCAAAATATGGAAGGTAAATAAGTATTAGTATCTCCCCTTTTTACAGTTTGGTAAAGGCAAGTTGGCAAATTCAGAGAGGTTAGGTAACTATGGATGATCTCTTAAGGAATAAGAGAGATGGCCTGGATCCAATGTCACTTTAATTTCAAATAGGAGACTTCACTTTTTCCACTCTACCACACCACCTCATTGAGAGTGTCTCATAAAAACATTCCTCTTTACACCTGTAGGTGTTTTCAGGAGATAGGGAGCTAGCATATTGTCTCTCATCTACCACTACAGACTTGTTGACAAAAGCATCAAGTTATCTCCAGGCAGAAGGAATGACCTCCTTCGAACAGAATTCAGGGTAGGTGCATTTTGATGTGAGAAAGGGATGGTTCAGAAGATTTAAATAGGTATCTGCCCAGATTAACAGGGAAATGATTATAGAGTTCAGGGCCCTAAATGACCAAAAAGTAAGGTGATGACCCCCAACAGCCAGAACAGAACCAGAAGCCAAAAGAAGGAACTAATAGAATAAGGTGAGGAAGCATGGGTGCTGAAAACAGGCTTTCCTGCTTCACAAGGGTGAAGGGTCAATTTCCCAATTTCTCTCTTTTCCCCATTTCTGGCTTTGATTAGAGGGATGGTACTATTATTGCAAAAAGACTAACAAAGTGTGAGAAGATAAGAGACGTAGGACAGATTCTACTCTGAAATACCAGCTTTTACCTAATGATGGATGAGGGCAGCTCATCATTAAATTCAAGTCAAGCCAGAGATGTACTTTCAAAAACTAAAAGCATGCCCAGCTTGATAAAGGAATAGGTGATAAGGAATGCAAGCATCCTTAGGCATCAAAAAGCAAAGATGACTTGGTGGTCATTCGTACTTTCAGATTAGAATTCATTGACAGGAAAAAAAAAAAAAAACCTGAAATGGGAATAGCAGTCAGGTGCAAAAGTAGGCACCAGCCTAAGGGAAATATTCTTATTTCAAACCCCAAAATCACCATAATGAGCTATCTATGCCTGACTTGCTAAGTCTTTAGCTGAAGTACTCATTGAAAAAGGTTCTCAGCCTCTCTCCCTCTGCTTACAGAACACCCCTTTAAGGCAGAACATTTCCACCTTAGGTGGGTAGAGAACCTCGAGAAACTTAAATGTGCAGCCTTCTTGGATATGAACTTAGGAATGTGCCCAACAACGCTTTCAGGGAGTAGCCTTCCTATTTTTGTAAAAATCTTGTTTTTCTCTTTAACTGCTTTTCTCGAACTACACAATCTGAATTAATAAAAGTCCTATATGATGACAGAAGTTAGCTAGACTTAGTATGGTGACCATTTCACAATACATACAAATATCAAATGATTATGTTGTACCAAAAATGTCCTTTTAACTACAGGCATAGCTACCCACCCTGACCGGATACAGCAAAAGCTATGAATCCAGCCTGATGCTCTTGGATTCCTTTGACCTCTTCTGTGTGCCTTTTGCACTGGTTTTGTTGTGCTGTTGCTTTCTGTGGCCTCCTCAGTGGTTTTCTTTTGGGGACCCCCTCAGGCTGTTGAGATGCACACACAGGGAACCAGGCATGCCTGGGGGTTTGCATTCTCCCAAAGGTAGTCCTAACCCAGTGACAGACGGTGTAGGACAATCAGAGTCCAGCTTTCTGGACTCTGGTCAAGGGAGCGCCACCTTCCATAAACTTGACCTGAAGTCACAACTTAGTCTCCTCTTCTCTTAGAGTCCTTTCCCCTCCACATCCTTCCAGCTTCTTGTGGGAGCACTTCCTTAATAAATTACTTGCTCATGAATTCTCATCTCAGTTAGCCTCTAGGAAACCTGACCTAAGACACTAGACAAATAAAGTCTCGCTTGCATGTTTTGGGTAAGACTGCAAAGAAGGCCATGACAGGCATAGGAAAAGCCCCCTGCGTGTTCTTGGAAAATCGTTCAAGAGCGTCTGAGTCTCAGTCAGTGCTCCTCTCCTCAGCACATGTCCGTGTCTCTTACACATAGCAGTCTAGTATCTTTTGTGTGTTTTTCTTGGCATCTAGCTATCCCATTCCCCTCACTGTAGACAGCTTTCCCCAACTTCAGGCAATCATATCCAAGGACACTCAAGTTAGAAGCAGAAGACTGGTTACCTAAGTGTACCCTTTCAGGTGAGGTACACACAAACACACACACAAGCAAACACACATATCCTGTTAAGTTGTAAGGTGCACATGTGAATGAAGCTGAGGGGGAGCAGAAAAAAAGCCATTTATGAAACACAGATAAAAGATTTATTTATTGGGCACCTGGGTGGCTCAGTGGGTTAAAGCCTCTGCCCAGCTCAGGTCATGATCCCAGGGTCCTGGGATCAAGCCCCACATCGGGCTCTCTGCTTAGCAGGGAGCCTGCTTACCCCCCTCTCTCTCTGCCTACTAGTAATCTCTGTCTGTCAAATAAATAAATAAACTCTTTAAAAAAAAAAAGATTTATTTATTTATTTTAGAGAGAGGGAACAAGCAAGAGTGAGTGGAGGCTGGGAGCAGTGGGAGAGAATCTTCAAGCAGACTTCCTGCTGAACTGTGGAGCCTGCCTCAAGGCTGCATCCCATGACCCAGGAGATCACAACCTGAGCCAAAAACCAAGAGCTGGACCCTCAGCTGAATAAGCCACCCAGGCACCCCTACTGTAAATATTTTTAACTTGAAAGTATGCTAGTAATTATATATACTGAAAATTTGTATACGTAAAGAACGATGTAGGCATGCCAACTTAAAACTGTTAGTGGCCTTTCACATAGGTGTAACTACTTTATATTCTAGAACTGATCACTAAGAAATAATCCATTTTGCCCTAGAAAGGTATGTGTGTGTGGCAGGGAAGAGAGTAAAAGGCAAAATGAATTGTGGCCTTTTCTTTCCACCTTACTACAGCGTGAGTGAATATTTATGTTTCTTGGATTTGCCTTAAACTTTGCAGTACAGATAATCACTGAGACCACTCAGACCCTGTCCCCCAATCCTTCCCCTTTCTCTTCTGTCAGAGGATGTAACATACCAACCATTAGTCACATGAACCCTATGGCCATAGTTCTCAAACATTTTAGTCCATAGTAACCCCACAACCCAATATACCACCACACAGGCTCGTACATACTAAACATAAACACAATCAAAACAAACATTTTGTGAAATATTTGTTCTTCTTACCTGTGATGCACTCTATTTTCCAATGTTTTCTGTTATAAATGAATCTATTTCATTTCTAAATGCCAGCAGCAACCAACTAAATTGATTTCAGGGCTCATTAGTGGGTTACAACCAGTGCCTTGGGACATTAAGGACTTGCATCCAAATGCTAATATTACTAGAAGAGTTGCCCTATAAGTGATTATCACCCGCTAACACCTTGTTGTGCATCAGCTCATGATTCATTTAACAGATGTGTTTTGAGCACCTGATTCATTCCGGGCCTTGTTCTGGAAGCCAGGAAGAGTACAAGAGAATAAGCCACCCTCACCTTTAGAAGCGGACTATCAGGGTCCTTAGTTGCAAGCACTAGGCTGTTACATATAGTCTATATACACATATATACATATATATGAAGTTATATCAGCCTATATATAATGATAGGAACTATCTATTATATATAGAATATAATAGTTATAAATATAGTTATAAATATAACTATAAAGAGTTTTATGGTCAGATAGATAGCTAGATAGATACAGATAGACAGATATAGATGGATAGTTAGCTGTCATTCCCAAGTCTATCAAAAGAGACGGAGAATCAGGTAGAGAGTTGCATGACCAAAGCCACAGTCATAGGCACATTCTTGAAGTGGTCCACAACTGCCCTTGCTGGCATTTCAAGCTGCACTGTAGACAGCCAGTACTCTGAGCCAGCCCAGGTCCCACTGTCATTGTTCTGTGAGAGTCTAGGTATTGAATGGTGGCTCTCCCTCATCCGAGGTGGAGTCTCTTGTCTCTGTTTTTCTGAAACACCAGCTCCTGAATTAAAGTCTGCAATGACTATACCTGTTTGAACCTGGACCATGTACCTTTGCATGGTGACTAAGAGCTTAGAGTCTGGAATCGACTCCCGGAGTTCAAATCTTGGCTCTTGCAATTACTTGCGTGTGACCATGAGAAATTTACTTTTTCTCTGTGTGCTTGAGTTTCCTGAACTGCATCAATTTGATAATAGTGCCTACTTCACAAGATTATTGAGGATTGATTGAGTTACTATATGTCAAATGCTTAGAAGTGATGATGTCTACTATCATGAGCAATTAGAGAAGGAAATATATGGACCTTTCAGATTTTATTATGGGAGACAGGCTCAGCACCCAATCAAGACTCAAAAGATGGGGAAATTTCCAAACCACATGATGGTAGGCATAAAAGAATGACCAATGTCCATTATATAACCCGGTAGACTAGTTTAAAAGATGAGCCAAGTGATGCTCTTGTGGGTCAGGGCTCTGACAGACTGAAACTCAGAGTGGGATGAAGAGCAAAGACTATGAAAAGGTCTGCAGCTTTGGGGGCTCTGGACTGGAGAAGCCCAACTACCAGCAATCTTGTAAAGAAAGACTCTAGGGAAAAGAAAAAGTGGAGACAGAAGGAGGGATAAATGCCAAAGGCTTCCTCACTTGACAATTTTGCCATGAGCTACCCCCTGTTCCTTTTCATCTGAGATAATATGACATTCTGGAGTAGCAGTCTTCAAATATTTTTGGTCACACATCTCCTAAAGAATTTTCCCAACTATCTGCGCCCACAGATTTTTAACATCTAGAATTTTTTTCATAAAATTAAATAGTTAAGAAGTTTGTGATTTCTGGCATATAATATGCATGCTTTAAATTTATTTCCCTCAAAACCTTGAAGTCTTGGATTTAGCTTTTTTAATTTATAGAAATTGTCATTAGGGGGAAAATGACAAAGTTCTCAGTTTCAAATCAGTTGGGGAAAACAGATTTAATTTTTGTCAGAAAAAAAAATCTGGCATGGTATTTTAATCAAAATGCATGTATTAATCTGCATTCTTTGTTAACCATCTGACTTCTGAATCTCAATCCTGAAAAAGATAATGCAAACAAGGATCCTTAAGTTTGGAACCTGATGAAATAATGTGATTCTGCCTGAAGACTTATCTAACAGAAGCCCTTTCCCACCACCACCCCCCCCACACACACACACACTGCTCCCTATGAGTTGTGAAGTCTCCAATCGTTCCCTTCAGCACCTTGATGGTTAATCCTGACAATACACAATGGCCAAATTTAGGGTGAGTGAAGTGAAAGGAAGGTAGCTGTAAAAGGGGAGATGGGAAGAGAGAACCTATAGACCACAGACACATTCTTAGGTAGACTATTTAAGAAAGAATACTTTTAGAAGTTAAAGAATGAAAGTTTATTCCTGAAACGATACCGATTTATATACTCACTGGAAAATGTTCACGTACCTCCTGGTGTATGTGTGTCCCAGTTTGTGTTTTTATAAAGATTTCATTTTTTTATTTGAAAGAGAGAGAGAGAGAGAGCAAGTGAGCGCATGAGAAGGGGAGGGTCAGAGGGAGAAGCAGATTCCCCGCTGAGCAAGGAGCTTGATGTAGGACTTGATCCTGAGACTCAAGGATCATGACCTGAGCCAAAGGCAGTCACTTAACCAACTGAGCCACCCAGTTTAACATACATACATACATACATGGGTACCTGAGTGGCTCAATGGGTTGAGCCGCTGCCTTCAGCTCAAGTCATGATTTCAGGGTCCTGGGATGGAGTCCCGCATTGAGCTCTCTGCTCAGCAGGGAGCCTGCTTCCCCCCCCCCCTCTCTGCCTGCCTCTCCGTCTACCTGTGATCTCTCTCTGTCAAATAAATAAATAAATAAATAAATCTTTAAACACACACACACACACACACACCCCTATCCTGGAGCAATATCTAACACGGCACTCTTTAAATCATTATACATCTACTTCCCATTAGGATAAATATAATAAATGTCTATGTTTTCTGTCTAGATTTAGAGCCAACCAGGCCACTATGGTAGAGTGGTTAACACTCTTCCCCCCAGCCCTTCCCCAATAAAAGGAAAAGGATCATTTAGTAAATGGAAATAGTAGTTTAGATGATACATTGATTCCTACTGCCTTTGCAAGTAGAAATAACACCATCCCGTGCTCAACACTAAACCAATCACAGGCAAAAGGAATGGCATTGTTGTGAGTGACTCATACAGATCCTGCTATATTCCTGAGCTAGGGTTGGCACATCTGTCCTGAGGTACACACTGAAGCCGATGAGATTTCCCTTTACAAGGAAGAGAAGGAAAGGACTACTGGGTTGATGAACAGGTAGCTAGCAGTGAAAGCTTAAATTTTTATGGGGTCCTACGATGCCTTTGGTTCCAAATTAATCTTGGCAAAATCTTGCTCTTGTAAAATGATATGAATATTTTATAAATTGCTATGTCTTTTGGAGCAAGTATACAATCCAAAACGAGGCAAACTTTAAGAAAGTAAGGGATTTTGCCTTAGCTTTTTAAAGAAGACAGCCAATGGATTGAGGCGGGAAGGAGTCCTTAGTCCTCCGCCTACCCCAATGGCCAGCCTCAGGGCCTCAGGAGCCAATACCAGCAAACCACGCCTGCAGAGGTCTGGCTTCCGGTCAAGGACCTTTCCTCACCACATGCTCTAAGGAGCTTGTGCTGACCATGCATATTTAGACGCTGTTAAGCTAGATATCCTGATTGCTGTCAAATTGATTTAAAAAAAAAACAACAAAATCTTTCTTTTTCTTAACATGTGCATGACTGATGCAGAATTCTATAGGAAATAAGAAATCTGCACAGCAATGTTCACACATTTTCAGGGCTGGCAAAATCCTTAGGGAATTAATTCCGTGTACTGGAACTCCCATTACTCAATTTGTCAAGGCATTTCCTGTGTGGCAAATAACATTTTCCACCCCCAGTCATTCACTTGCTTCTTGAGTGACTGGAAACTGAAGCTTTTAGGTAGACTTCAAGCTAAATAAGTGAGTGCTCGAGTGAGGGAAGGAGGGAAGGAAGGGAAGGGGAAAGAGAGGAAGGAAGGGAGGGAGGGAGGGAAGGAGGGAGAGAAGGAAGGAGGAAAAACCTACTAAATGCAAAGAACCCAACCGAATTCCTTTGAACTAAGCAAGTTTGGCTTTCCTCTCAAAAGGGGCAGATTATTTTTGCTTTTTCCTCTCCTTTCAGTTCCCCTGAATTTGTCTCAGGCAGTTGTCCAGCAATTGTAAAACTCCATGAAATGACTAAAACAGATTAAAGCTGAGACATGACAAACTGCTGGGGAGATTCATTTTGGGTGAGCACCTCAGAAAACCTGAATAGCTCTGCAGGTCTCAGGAGCATGGAGGGGAGAGAGCAATGCCATATGCATGGCTCTGATTTAGCAAGACTACTGAGGGGTATGAAACAGAGGGGAAATAAAATATAAGACAACCAATTCAATACCAGGCCATTTAATACACAGCTCAAGATTTCTCTTTCAATGTTAGGTTTCCATAAAGACAAATGGCAAATTTTACTCTGTTACGAACTCCAAATGAGAAGAAATGGAGCCTCCCCACAGCCCTAATGATATAATGGTCCCATTCTGAGTGGTAGATTTATTTTAATCCATAACCCCTCTCTTCCAACAACACTGAATATTATTAAAGATGTGTTTTGAGATGATGTTTTCTGAAATCTTTTTTACACTTTTTACTAGGAAGAGTTTTATATAAACAACTAACAACTTTATATAAATAATATAAAGGGTTCCCTAGACTTGGTCTTCTGTCTAAAGCGTAAACCCTTATACTCTACCAAGGAGGTGATGGTGCCCTGTAAAAATGGCATGGTGACTGGAGACCATTATGGACAGAGCTGAAGGATCCACAGTAAGCCACCAGCTCATTGTCAACACAGTAGTCATTTCCCACTCTTCCTTTTCAAGGGAACTCTGATCTGTTTCAAGATCACCTTGAGGGCACATACCCTGACCCCAAGTCTATGTAAATCTACCTAAGTCATTCATGGCAATCCCACTCCTTTTGCTTGTGACTGGTTCAGTCTTGAGCATATGATGCAGTTCTGATCCCCTGACAAGACAGGAAGCCACCGAGAGATCCACAGAAAGGTTTCTCAATGGAAAAATCATGTCACAAGAAAGATGCAATCCATTTGTTCTTCTGGATATTGTTGTGACTGGACATGAGAGCCAGTATTTGTGCAGTCATCTGGCAACTATGTGGGGAACTAACTTGAACACAAAGCCAAGTCAGTGAGCGTGGCAGAACAGAAGATGGAAAGAACTTGGATCTTTGATGATGGCACTCATCTGCTGAACTAAATCATCTAGGCACTGCCCTGTTTTGCCCCTTCTCATGTCCTTGTTATTGAAACCTTCCGTGGTAGCTTTAACCTATGTCCACAATTCTTTCATTCTTTTCTGTATAGGAGGTGAAGCCCAAATCTCCTCCCGAGTGTGAGCTAGACTCAGTCACTCACTTCTAGCAAAAAAAATAAAGCAGAAGTGACATTATACAACCTCAGAGACCATATCTTGAAAGACACTGTGGCTTCCTCTTCCCTCTCTCTCCTGAATTGCTCATGGTGGGTGAAGCTAGCTATCAGGCCGTGAAAATACACAAGCAACCTAAGGTGAAGTACAGCTGGTGAGGAACTGAGGTCACCAGCCAACAGATGAGGAGGTGCGCCATCTTGGAAGCAGAACTTCCAGCCCCAGTCAGTCCTTGGGATTTGCAGTCTCTGCCTACCTCCTGACTCCAACTCTGAGCTAGAACAATCCAGCTAAATAACCCCTGAATTCCCAAGTCACAAAAACCATGAGACATTTTTCATTTTAACCCACTACATATTAGGGAAATTGCTGCACAAAGGTAGACAGCAGAGACACTTTTTTTTTTTTTTTTAGATTTAGTCTAACATTTTCAGACAAACATGATTGATAAAATGATAAAGTGTTCTAAAAGACTACATTCTAGAATCAGGGAGTTATAGGGTCTTCTGGTTCATTTTCCTTCTTAAAAAGACTGTATAATGGTATCTGAGCTAAATAGACATCTTTTTCCCAAGGCCTTCCAAAAATGGAGCTAACAGTTGCTCCTGGGGCCTTACTTTCACAACCATCTGGTGAGAGGCTAAAATCCCTCTGGTCATGATTAAACAATTGCATCTCATTGTATGCTTAGAATCGAGTAGCTTTCCCAAACTGTCTGACAGAAAAAGTCGTCTGCATCATATTAACAGATAGCCTACCAAAAAAGGAAAGGGGGAAGTAGAGATTCAAAATATACACACAGCATATTAGAGACTCTAGGGAAGTCTTTCAGCACAGAAATCTGCTTAACTTTTGTTTAACCCAGAATTTTTCAAATTTAAGATGACTAGAGACTGTCCCCTCCATACTCCTCCCCCCACCAAGAAAAATACCTGAATTTCTTGGGACATCGATATTCCTTAGAACCCAGGGAAACATGAGTGTGGATGAGATACAGCACATCATAATACGCTGAATGAATGTATTAACATGAATGATCAAAATAATCCAGCACTCTACTCAAAATATCATAGCCATCCTACAGAGACACAGCTACATCCACTATGTGAGTAATCCAAAGTATCTAAGTTTAGACTTGGATTTCAAGTCAGAAATGGTACGAGTCAAGAATTACTGATGCGCCATCAGTAGCAAAATAGGACTCATGCACATTTACTCAAAGATGAGTGCTTTTCTCCAGGAGGAATGGTTTCTTCTTATCCATTAAACAAACAACAACAACAAAAAACACTGCCCCCACCCTTTTTAAATTTTTTGTTTTAATATTTCAGGTGAATATTTCCTCTCACATATTTGGTATAAGGGGAAAAAAAAGCCTCTGACAGGGAATTCTGAAATCTCACTATCTGGTCTTTAAGACCCCAAATTAGCATGCCAGTGCTAACTAAAAGTTAAATAATTCACCAAAGTTGCAGCCAACACAGCCAAGGAAGCCAAGACCTCTTGACTAGCAGTGCCAGTCCCTGGATTCTATCCTTCTGTTAAGCCCCACAATGATGTGAAGGAAACCCCACACTCATAACCAAGTAGGACGATCACACAGCAGTCAGCCCCAACCAGACAAGGTCACATAAGGTAGATGGTTCTGTCCTGGGGCTGGACCAAATCTGACATGCCCAGAATACTGCTGACTTCTTAGTATTATAACATTTTTGCCTCTTCAGATCAAACCACCAGCCACTTAAGGTTTTAGCAGAAATGGGATCTATGGGAAGAAACATATGCAAGCAGGTATGTGAGGCGCCCCACCTTCCCCCTCCATCCCCATAGTTCTATCTTTGATTCCTGCTGCTTTACTGTGCCCACTGGAAAGGAGACCGCTTTTTAAACTCTGATTCAAGAGAGGACATGAATGCTTTTTCTTAGTTCCCTTAGTACGAATGAGATAGGCTATCATTTAGGAAAGTATTTGGTATCTAAAAAGGGATCCCCAAAGAAAATAAATCAAGTAATTGTGGAGCAATTTTTGAGTGGTCAAGTTTCAAAAGGATAGAATTCTGACACTAAAACTATGCAATGCCCCTAACAGCTGGTAAATCTATTTAGACTCCTTCCTGGTTTCTTCTATTAGCTATCCCCTTATGTGGTTAGTCCATTACTTATAAACCTTCATTGGGAGAGAGTATTGCCATCTGGATCAAGGACAAATGACTTCATTCTTTCTCACCCACACCCATCACCCTCAACTGTCCAAGCTCCATATTTTCTCTGATAAGAGAGATTCTCATCTACAGCTTCCCTAACTTCCCATATCCAACTGGTCTGCAAATCCATGAAGGGTATTGCTCAGTCCCAGAATTTTTAAGAGCTTAAGGGCACCTCCACCTTTCATGTTCCTTTGCTTGAGGGAAAGAAAGACATGGCATGGTAGGCTGTACTCATAAAGAGAGCCCACAGCTACTAATCTAGAAACTAGGGAACACTTAGATGGATTCCAAAAACAGAGAGAGTCCATGAGAGGAGTCTACAGTACCAAAAAGTCCTCAGCTGCCTTCACCGATCTTCCCCCTTCAGCCAGAGGTGAGTGGCTCCAAAGACTTTTCCTTGACACTCAGGTGAAAGAAGTTGTGCCTGCAGTTCTAGGATGGGAACCAGCCCATGCTGCCTACTGCCTTAAATAATGAGCTGCTTAGTATCTGATTTATGTGAAACCCAATGGAGGTTTATCCCAGGTGGGACATTGTGTGAGTCATTGCAGGTGGCTGAGCAACCTGGAAACAATAAGACCATCTTGGAAGGACAGAGAACCTCCTGGAGGAATAAACAACAACTCCCGGAAGAGAGAGGCAGTAACTTTAGCCTGACTTACCTACACAACTTTGAGAGGCTGGAGAATAGATCACCCACATGGCCAGATGCTGCTTTGCTTGTGGGAGTTACTGTCCTCGAAGAACACATTCTGGATGGAGACCCAAAGCATGGTGAGGTGGGTGGGTAGGAGGAGCATGAGAGGGCCACCTAGAAAAGAAAGAATACTTATGTAGGTATTTTTTTGGGGGGGGTAGTTTTAGTAATTCTTTTTCTAGAAGAGAAATGTAGATATATGGCATTTTTTTTCAAACTAATAATTTCCTAATATTTCCTCACTTTCTACTTCCCTCCCTGACTCTCAGAGACACCAGGCTGTGCTCATAACCACTTGGGAGGGAGGTGACAGCAGAAAGCAGAGATTAAAAAATATTATTCCAGCCAATCCCTAAACACACACAAAAAAAGGAACTGTTTATTAAGTATAGAAAATAGGACCTTAACAGCACCGAGATCTCCATATCCTTGTATGGTTTGTACTTAGTAGAGAGCACCAAGGGACCTGGAGGTCCAGGAGCAAAAGAACAAGACCATCTAAACATTGACCCACAGAGATCAAGGACTGAGACCCAGAGGGGAGGATGGGCAATCCCAGCAGGGGAAGATTCTGCCCAACGACAGCCTTACCTCCTTCTAAATTGCTGTACTTACTACATATGTACTTTGAAATGTAGCTGTAAATCTTGGGGGATGATGGAATGAGGGAAGGTTACGTTTCTGCCATCTCAATGGAATAAAATAAAAATTAATTGAAATATGGGGGGAAAATAAGCTCACACCTGGTTTGAGATAAGATTATTCCTGCAATGATTACATTAAAATATAGACTACAATTGTATTGTCCACCCCATATTAAAAAAATTCAAAATATACATCTTAGAATAAGAAAATATAGTCCCCTTTCTATCAGTTTAATGGTATTTTCCAGACACATGTGACTAAGAGTCTGTATTAGTTTCCTGCAGCTGCTATAACAAAGGACCTCAAACTGGGTGGTTTAAACAACAGGCATTCACTGTCTGATAGTTCTAGAGTTAGAAGTTAGAAATCAAGGCATCTTCAGGGCCATGCCCTCTCTGAAGGCTATAGGAGAGAATCCTTTCTTGTCTCTTCCTATTTTCTGGAGTTTGCTGGCAATCCTTGGTGCCCCATTGCTCATAACACATCACCCTAATCCCTGCCTCATCTTTGTCTTCCACGCAGTTCTCTTCCATGTCTGTCTCTGTGCTTCTTCTCATAAGGACACGAGTCATACCAGATGAAGGAGTGTGAGTGACCATCTTAACTAATTATATCTACAATTACCCTATTTCCAAGTAAAGTCACATTTGGAGGTTCTGGGGATGACATGAATTTGGGGGCACTGTTTGACCCAGTACAACAGCCATCACCATACTACCTTCACGGTTGTGTCCCCAGTGCACGACTCTATATCTCCTTAATTCCCTGCAGAGACCAAGGGACAACTTTTGACAATTTTTCTACTCAAGGTGCATTAAAAAAGTCACTGACAAATAGCAAAGAAAGTAAATTACAATCCTACTAGCTATGGATTCTTTCAAAGTCAGCAGCTCCAGGCCCATTCAGGCGTCTCCCTGACAAACCCATGAGCTGCTTCCATGGACAGGAACTATCTTATTCCCAACAGTGGAAGAATTCTTAACTCTTTGGCCTTGGAAACTACACTTACATGAGCAACCCCCCCTGCCCTGCCCCATTCTCAGAAGGAGAATGGTTTCTCCTTCCCTATGGTCCGGGGTCTACTTCCCTGTCATTTTCTATTCTAGGACCAATTTCTTTATCAGATAACTGGCAATAGTAATGCTCCTTCTGGAGAATAGTACCTTTCACCTCCAGAGGAGAATAATCTTATGCAGTTTTAATTATGGAAGAAAGTCTTACTATCATCCATGATGTAATTACAGCAGAGCTTAGAAGTTACACTCCAGTACATGAAGGTTTTCAGTTTTAAAGGACACAAAAAATTAAGAAGATAACTTTATTTGGTTAACTTCACAAATCAATGTATCCTCTAGGAGTCCAGAGGTCTTGTCCTATCTGTCTTTCTCACAAGAGTAATTCCCACAGTTAGCAGAATCCTGCATGTGATAAGTGTGTTCAACCACAATTCAGTGAGGGGGTGAATCAAAGAAGAATTGTGCAAGCCTTTTCAACGCTTTTTATGATCTCCTCCCCAGCATAAAGTAATGATCATTCCTATCCTCCTTTCCAAATACAAAATTCCTGTACAAAGTTCTCAACATTTACTCCCTTCTCTACCACTCCCACCCCCTGCTCCGAAATCATCTATTACCCTGGGAACAAGTATCCCAGTAAGGTACAGCTAGCTTACTGCATACAGAGGAAGGAAACATTAACCATCTTCCCTCCCAAGAAAAGCAACAAAGTTTTAAGAGACATAGCTCTGGTTAAAGATAAAGTATCCACATAAACTATAAAATACAACTCTTGGGTAACTGAGTTTTTATTTTCCAAACAAAGAAGTAATCTCTTTCCAGGTTCCTGGTTCTATCTAGAAATGTGTAAAGGGCACTTTTCAGTCTTCTCTACTTCCATCCTGTGACCATCCGCCCCTCTGCCCATCTTACCACATAGCTCTCCATCTGGTTTGGCACTAGCCTCTCACCCACGCCACTGTGGGCTCAATGGGCCCACCAGTCTTGGGCTCCAATTCACCTGCCTGTTTCAGATTTAGGTTGACCAAGGCTGACCTCGGACTTCTGACCTGCCTTTTGACTTCATAGTCCTCCCTTTTGAAATGCTCCTTGTACTGACTTCTGTACCCATTTCTGGCTACCCTGTCTTTCCGGTGTAATCTAATCTCCGTATCTATCTTCCCTTCTGCCTTCTGACTCCTCTCTGGCTCAGCTTTCCCTCAGGGTTTCCCCAGGCCTTGTGTCTATCCAGCCCTTCTTAGATTACCAGTCACCCTGGCTGTAGCCTCTGAGCTCTTGTAGTAACATGCTCCTCCCTGGCCATCCTCCCCGAGGGCGCCAGACTTTTGTCCCTCACTGTCTGCCTCACTGGATGCTCCACTTCTTCGTCCATAGTCCTCGCCTGTGATACGAAGACCTCCACCAACAGATCCTTACATCCTCTCCCAGTTCTCCTACTGCTGCACAAGAGGGTAATCATATGGGTCATCAGATTACTGAACACTACTGCACAAGTATTTTATAAACCCAAACTATCCAAAGCTACACAGTGAGATATTATTGCCAATAACTGCATCTGATTTTTGCCTTATTTTATAGATCGCACAGCTTTTAGTTCAATTTAAAAAATTAATCTTAGCATCCGGACAATGAAATTTGAACTTAAAATTTTTCAAAGTTCACTTCCTCCTTGAGAAAGAACAGTCTAAGAACATTGGTTCTGTAAGAAGATGGCCTTGTTGGAGTCTTAAATCTGCCACTTACTCTATGTATGTCTTCTAGAGAAAATTACCTAACCTAGGCCTCATTTTTTTCATGCACCAATTGAGAAGGATACTATTTCTTTTTTTTTTTTTTTTAAAGATTTTTTTTTTTTTAAAGATTTTTTATTTATTTATTTGAGAGAGAGAGACAGGGAGAGAGAGCATGAGCGAGGAGAAGGTCAGAGAGCGAAGCAGACTCCCCATCGAGCTGGGAGCCTGATGTGGGACTCGATCCCGGGACTCCAGGATCACGCCCTGAGCCGAAGGCAGTCGTCCAACCAACTGAGCCACCCAGGCGTCCCAAGATTTTTTATTTATTTATTTGACAGAGAGAAATCACAAGTAGACGGAGAGGCAGGCAGAGAGAGAGCGAGGGAAGCAGGCTCCCTGCTGAGCAGAGGAGAAGGATACTATTTCTAACCTCAAAGGCCTATGGTAAGGATGAAATGCCTTCAAACATGTAAAGGGCTTAGTACAGAACTTAAAGCATCAAAAGCCTTCCAGGAATACTCGCTACCATTATTGTTGCTTCTGACCGAAGACTCGTTCTACCGCAGTCAGCATCCCGCAGATCATACTCTCAGAACCTTCAGACAAAACAATTAAGAAAGATGATGGCATCTCTGTAACAATTATAAGGAAACAGAGTCCTCGCTGGGGGGAGAAAGAGAGGAACCCCACTGTTAATGCCTTATAATAGCTGGAAAAGCAGTTTGGATTAGTACATCCCTAGAGAGGCTCTGATCTTACTATTTTACTCATAATCTAACTAAGAGACACTCCCAGATTTTTATTTTTGTCAACAGTATACCTAGAAACCACCCCCCCTCTCCTTGCAACTACTTTTATTCCTGACAAAGAGACCACGGATCTCTGGCCCCCAGTGCAGAATACCACCTAGCAAACAAACCAAGTTCCTCACCAAGACCGAGGACTTCTCAGAGCACAACTTTGACACATTCAGTAGGTCAAAGGGGGCAGAGACTCTGGCCTTGTTCCCTTTGGAATGATGGGGGAAAATGTGAGAAGCTCCCATTTCTTATGCAGACATGGACATCATAACCAAAGTACCAATCTCCTTTTAAAGGTATTTTACAACAATCAGCATTTTCCTCAGATATTACAGTCAATCCTCATTATTTGTGGATTTGCCTACTTGCTAAAATTTATTTGTAGGCCCCCAGTCAATACCCGCAGCACTTTTGTGGTCATTAGTGAGGATGCACAGAGTGCAAAAAATTTGGGTTGCCCCATGTGCAAGTTTCCAGCTGAGGTCAAACCAGGCAATGTTCTACCTTCTGTTTCAGCTCTCACACTGTAAGGAAGTAACCTTTTCGTGATCTATTTAGTGTACGTTTTTCACAGTTTTGTGCTTTTTCTTGATGATTTTGCTGTTTAAAAGGGCCCCAAGAGTAGTGTCAAAATGCTGTCTAGTGTTTCTGGGTGCGAGTAGGCTGTGATGTGCTTTACAGAGAAAATAAATGTGTTAGATAAGCTTCTCTCAGGCACAAGTTAGAGTGTTATTGGCCATGAGTTCGAAGTTACTGAATCAACAGTTTATTAAATAAGATGTCTTTATACAGAAGTATACATAAAACAAGGCTATCTACTGATATCAGTTGATAAAATGCTGTGACCAGCGGTTTGCAGGAACCTAACCATCTATTTTCCTTCAGGGCAATGGTTCGATATTCACTAATTCAGTGGATGCGACAACTTTATAAAAACACAAATACGACGTGTACAGCACAGAATACAACAGCAACCATGGAAATCAACCATATATCCAAGTCCAAATTCATTCATTCCAAGAATTTCCATTGCACACCACTCTGCAAGCACGGTATACTAGTTTTCCATAATGAAGTTGTTCCACCAAAGGAAATTTACTTTTTACACAAATTGAAAAATTGGTTTCAGGCATCCAGCCTTTTGCAATAAAGCTGTCTAATACACCTCACCTGAAAGAGGACTATGAGATACCAAAACCAGGATTAGTTAAAGGATGGGGACCAAAGAAAAAATCAAACAAACAAAAAATTGAAATACTGTTCCCTCCCTGTTCCACTTCCTGATTTGAATGTCATACTCTCCAGCCCCTCAGCCCCCCCAGGTAGCTGCCATCCTCTCCCTGCTTAGGAAGCTGGGGCAGGCATGAGGGTCTATATATAGATCATAGAGCATCTCTTTGTGTATCTCCCCATGTTCTAGGCTTACAAGAAAAGAACTCAGGAGTTCCCTTACAACTTACAGAAGCCTTGGAGGGAAGAACAAATATAAGGATGACTCTCCCTATCACCCACCATCAGCAACTCCATCAAAGGATGGGCCCTGGTTCTGAGAGAGAGAGAAAAGGCAAATGACCTAGTGCAAAGATTGGGAGTACTTAAGACCACCTTGACTTTTGATATCTTGTGCAAGGTCGGGGATGGGGGTGGGGGAGGGGGTCCTGAAGACCATCTTCCAGCACCAACTTCCAGTTTCCATTTCCCCAAGACTAACCTCAGGTTCAGTACTTTGCTAGAAGACTCCGAGAACTCAGCAAGACCATTATACTTGTGTTTATAGTTTATTCTAGTGAAAGGCTATACGTCAACAAGTGGCCCAGGAGAGAGGTAGACAGGGCAGTGGTCAAGAGTTCCAGGCATGAGTTCCCACGTTGTCCTCTCCCAGTGGAGTTGTGAAGATAGTGCCTATTTCTCCCAGCAATTGCATCTGATGACATAGAGAGCACGGAGAATCACCAGCCAGGGAAGCTCACCCAATGCACACCACCATGTACATTTATGTTTTATGAAATGAGGCTTTTGTGGGGGGATAAGGAACAAATGGATCCTGCCTCAAGGTTGCTGCTGGGGAAAACCGGAATTACTATGGGATCCTGGCAACCTCTGGGTTACAAGCAAATAAATAAAAACTGCCCTTTTCCAAAGCAACTGCAAATTGTGGAGGACTAAAATCACCAAAAATCATCTGGGAATTATCAGGCTTGTTTTCTGGTCGTTTAATTACCTGGTTATAATCAAGAGTTTAATACCTGGAGTGCAAGCTCAAAATCATACCTTTTTATACTAGTTTGCTAGGGCTCTTTTATAGAACACAGCACCACAGAGTGGGTGACTTAAGCAACAGAAATTTATTTCCTCACAATTCTGGAGGTCCAAAGTCCAAAATTAAGGTGTCAGCAGGGTTGGTCTCTTCTGAGACCTCTCTCCTTAACTTGCAGATGGTGACCTTCTCCCTGTGTCTTCACATGGTCTTCCCTCTATGTCTGTGTCCTAATCTCCTTTTCTCATAAGGACACCAGTCACATTGGATTGAGGCCCACTGTAATGACCTCATTTTAAATTAATTACCTCTTTAAAGACCCACTCTCCAAATACAGTCACCCTCTGATGTACTGGGGGCTAGGATTTCAGCATCTGAATTTGGTGGTGGAGGATACTATTCAGACCATAACACTTTTTGCAATTAATGAATATAAAACTGGTATTAGAATTTTATGATAAGACATCTAGGAATGGGATTAACAGCTAAAAGCCTTAGTGATTCTGACCTGGAGCATGGGATACATGTCTCAAAAGGAATTTAAGAGGTTGACCTAAGAGAATACAACCAATGGGAAGTAAATCTTTAAGTTCTGTTATTATCTACATAGATTCTATCCTACTTAGTTATATCTTCCTTCCTAAACATATTTAACTTTTACATGAACTCAGTAATATGCTCCCTACTGATTAAGTTCCACCATGTATGGGATTTGACTCTTGGTACATGCAGTCCAACATTTTGTAGACTAACAAAACTAATTTTTCTCTTGTTTTGTCTTCATGTTAAGAGTACCTGTCTCACAAACCATAAAAGACTTTTAATCTCACAAAATAAAATGAAGGTTGTCCGGGGGAGGGGGACCTGGAGAGGGTGGTAGGGTTATGGACATTGGGGAGGGTATGTGCTATGGTGAGTGCTGTGAAGTGTGTAAGCCTGGAGATTCACAGACCTGTACCCCTGGGGCTAATAATACATTATATGTTTATAAAAAATTTTTAAAATTATAAAAATAAAAGTACCTGTCTCAGGGATCAATTCCAAAAGGCATTATCATATTCTCATAAAAATCATTTTATTAACCTAGCCTCACTACAGACATTTTCTTTATTTTCTTATGGTAATCATCTAAGGAAAAACTGCCAGTATTGACAGTTATTTGTTAATAACATTTTAATTCTGATGCTTACCCTAAAATGTTTAATATCATTTAATATTTTTTTTTATTGAGGATGACATCAGATAACACTAAAATAAAAATGATTCATACTTGCTTCAATTGTGGGCACTCTGAGTTTTCTCACTTAAAAAAAGTCTCATGAGATTTGCATTCCCATCTGATAAGTGAGAGTCATGATCACATGTGATGGAGTTATTACTCAGATCCCTGATGCTGGTTGAAAACAGTCTCTAAAATAGGCTCTGTTGCTTTTCCTGGTGTCTTGGCTGCATTGTACTACATCTGCAACTCTGCAGGGCCTTTGATTCACGGCAGAGCTGTCCTTGCTATCAAGTAACAGCAAGTAAGCATGTTCCACTTTCTGTACAGCTTTGACAACTGGTTCCCCTTTGCCATCTCCATTCTGTCCCCTGGTGAATTCAATACCACATTAATAAAGCACCCTACAATTGCTCACTCTTCAACAATAATCCCAGCTAACAGCTGTGACTATATACTAGGATTCAGTTATGCTTCTTTTTGCGAATACATTCTGCTGCCTAAAACATTCTCTTCCAGTCCACAACATCAAAGATCACTTCGAATAGGAGGACTTCCAAATTGGTATTTTCAGCAATGATGTCTATGAGTTCCAAACCTGTTTCTTCAAGCCCATACTCAGATTCAGCAAGAACAAAGCTCAGCTTTCAAGGAGTTCACCATCCCTGCCACTTCTCTATTTAACAATAATCCTTTTTGCATCGAAGTCCCGGACTTTACGTATGCAAAACTTCAGAATCATCTTCAACTCTCCTTTATCCCTCTTACTGATTAGTTAGCAGTTTCCACCGATGTTTCTCTTAAGGATCTTTATTATTACTTGTATCTATCCCTATATCTCTATTCCAATAGACCGACACTCCAAAACAAAAACTCTTCCTTGTAAGTTTGGACTCTTGGTCTATGTATTCCCTTCACTCATCAATGTTTACTGTTCACTTCTACCAGCGTAATCATCCTAATGTACAGCCCTTATCATGTTGTATATTTCCAAAATAAGACATTAGGATATACATGGTCAAGTCCAACATTTATCCCAGTTTTCAATGACTTGTATGACCTGATCCTATTTGCTGTCCTTTCTTTTGAGGACCTTTTAAGAAAAAGGAAAAGGAAGAGAAAAAAGGATAAAAAACAAAGGGAAAGAAAATGGGAAAAGAAAGGTAGAAGAAGAGAGGAAAATGGAAAAGAAGAAGAGTATTTTTGTTGGAAATGACAGACACCAACCTCAAAATAAATTAACAAAAATGAAATTGTTGACACATACAACTAGGAATTTAAGAGCTGAATTTGGCTTTGGAATAGTTGGATCCAGGGTCTTACATGATATCATTAGGACACTGTGTTTCTATTTCCCAGCCCTGTTTTCCTCAGTATCTGCTTTATTGTCAGTCGGGGTTTCTGTAAAAAGATGGAAAAAAATCCAAACCGGTTTAGCAAGCCCATTTAGATAGCATTAGCTTCCTTTGGATCCTGTGACTAACTCTGAAACAATCACTACCACTGAGGACGGGTGGTATGGTCATTAATCTGATTTGAAATGTATCCCCATCTCTGGAGTTTGCAAGTGTGAGCCCCACCTGAACCAAATGGATTGAGAGTGGAGGAGAGGAAAGCTTCCTAAGAGACTGTGATGTGACATAACATGCACTTATGTAAAAACTAAATTTCTAAGAGTTAGTAAGGAGAATCACTATCCCATCTTCAATTGCCAATTCTACTAATCATCCATTGGAGACCTTGTCAACTTAATTCGATTTCTTTTGTGCTGTAGTTTCTTTCATGACAAAATAAGCATAGAATTTATGCCAGCAGCTGCTTTCCCCCAAAAAAAACAAGATCCTCAAATGAACCTTGACAAAGTACTGCCAACATCACAAATGACAAGTACGTATGGGTCTTACACTGAAGTTCTTCACGATGTTAATGTACACATGTGTAGAACTATGGATTTTAAAGCATTTTCATGTTGTCTTCTTTTCCCTTTTTTTGGTGGGAGGGGCTTCTACTTGTTTATTTATTAAACTTACATCTTAATGAAAGGAAGAGGTTAGGTGAAATCGGTGGTATAAGCACAATGAATTTTCCATGAGAAATCTATAGAGCTTTTCCAATTGCTTGTACTTAGGAATTTTATTTTTGTTTTTGATAGGTTTATTCAGGTCTAGAACAATCCTGCAATTTGTACAGAAACATGAAAGACCACAAAGAGCCAAAGCAATCTTGAAAAAGAAAAGTAAAGGGGTGCCTTGGTGGCTCAATTGGTTAAGCGTCTGTTTTCAGGTCAGGTCATGATCCCAGGGTCCTGGGACTGAGCCCCACATCAGGCTCCCTGCTCAGTAGGGAGTCAGCTTCTCCCTCTGCCTGCCTCTCTTCCAGCTTGTGCTTGCTCGCTCTCTCTCTCTCTCTCTCTCACACACACACACACACACACACAAGTAAATAAAAGCTTTTTTAAAAAGAAAAGAAAAGAAGAGCCAGATGCATCATAATTCTGGACTTCAGGCTCTATTACAAAGCTCTAGTCATCATGACAGTATGGTGCTGGCACAAAAACAGACACATGGATCAATAGAACAGAATGGAAAACCCAGAAATAAACTCACAACTCTTTGATCAATTAATCTTTGACAAAGGCGGAAAGAATACCCATGGAAAAAAGACAAGCTCTTCAACAAGTGATATTGGGAAAAGTGGACAACAACAAACAGAAGACCGCTTTCTTACACCATACATAAAACTTAATTCAAAATGGATTAAAGACCTAAATCTGAGACCTGAAACCATAAAAATCCTAGAAAAGAACATAGGCAGTAACCTCTTTGACATCGGCCTTAGCAACTTTCTACTGAATATGTCTTCTGCAGCAAGGGATACAAAAGCAAAAATGAACTTTTGGGACATTAGATAAAGGGTTAAAACAGATAAAGGGTTAATATCCAAAATAAATAAAGAACTTGTCAAACTCAACACCCAAAAACCAAATAATCCAGTTGAAAAATGGGCAGAAGACATGAATAGACATTTTTCCAAAGAAGACATACAGATGGCTAACAGACACATGAAAAGACACTCCACATCACTCATCCGTCAGGGAAACACAAATGCAAATTACAATGAGTTATCCCCTCACAGTTGTCAGAATGGCTAAAATCAACAACACAAGAGACAACAGGTTTTGGTGAGGATGTGGAAAAAGGGGAACCCTTTTGTACTATCGGTGGAAATGTAAACTGGGACAACCATTCTAGAAAACAGTACGGAGGTTCCTCAGAAAGTTAAAAATAGAACTACCCTCCAATCTAGAAATTGTGCTACTAGGTATTTACCCAAAAGATACAAAAATACTGATTCAAAGGGATATACATGCCCCAGTATTTATAGCACCATCATCGACAACAGCCAAATCATATTAAGTCTGGTGTGATCTGAATAACACCACCGTGAAATAGGTTTTTTTTGTTTGTTTTACACACAACGCATTCATTTCTCAGGTCATAGCAAAAGAGAGTCCCCTGAAATCTTCTCAGTTGTCATGTGGAGTTGGTCATTCCTCTCCCTCCACTCCTCCTATTCTCATTCTTTCCAGAAAAGTCCCCTGTGAAGAAAGCATACAGAGGTGCCTCAGCACCACCTATTGAGCTTTTTTTTTTTTTTTTAAGGGGCTGACTAGTATCCAGGGGACAGTGTATTTCCTCTTTACTCCCCTTCCCAACTAAAAATAAATTCCCATTAACCCTACTTCCACCCAAAGAGTAGCCCCAATTTCCTCCAAAATTATTTCTGCTCCTCCTTCCAATCACACATCCTCTAGAGTTTTGTGGTCAACCAACTGGGAAGCCAAAATCAAACCCAACCAACCGAGAAACACATAAAATTTCTTGTAACAAAGGAAAACAAGAAAATGCTAATCTCCACACTATTACTCCAGATATTTTTCTATGATATAATTTAGTGAATAAACTTTAATTCTCCTATGGCAGTGGCTATTTTCAGAAGCACAGTTTATAGTTTAAAAGTTCCCAACAAGCATAACCTTGGCATTTTAAAAAGTATAAATTCAAAGAAATAATGTAAAATACGGAAGTCCCTGTTTTTGTATTTCTTCCTACAAAATATTTCATAGCTATTTGCATACAGTGGCTACTTTAAAAAGCTTTCTTAACATTAATTGAAATATTGTCTTTGGAAATCTGAAATGCCAAATTTGCTTGAGGAAAAACTTCTTTAATTCAGATCTCATTAATTCACATTCTGTGCTCTTTCAATTAAGAACTGAACTAAATTGTCTACCCTAGTACTATTAATAAGAAATGTGACATTACAATTATATAATGTAATCATAATAGATATTAATTGAGTGTTGACTGGCAGTGCAAGGAATTACACTGTTTTATATTATCTTATTAAATCCTTAGAACAAATCTGTGAAGTAATTATTATAATCTGTTCTGATGCAAAAACTGAGTCTCAGAGGGAAACCACCAACATGGTATCTATAGAGGTTAGAACCAAGCTACAAACATTAGGCTCTTAATCAATACATTATACTCTTCCTCCTTCTAAGAGGTGACTGCATCTTGGAATAGTGCGTTAATGTGGTTTTCTTTTTTATACATACTTTAATGTAAGGCATCTCAGCAAGCATTATTTCTATAACATTTTAGTTATCATGTATGTCTGAAAGTGATTAAACACATTTCTTTCTTGATATCTTTTAAATATGTCTTCTTATGAGTTGCTGAGAATTTTCTAGACCCCTTTACTCAATTACCAGTTCATATGTTTACACTCTATATCACAGACTGATGACCCTCATTCTCATTACTCATAATTTCTAATTCAGTATTTGCTGCCATTTCCGTTTTTAAGAGCCCTGTTAAATTCTTTGAATATCAAAGTTAAATTTGTTGAGGGCGCCTGGGTGGCTCAGTGGGTTAAGCCACTGCCTTCGGCTCAGGTCATGATCTCAGGGTCCTGGGATCGAGTCCCGCATCGGGCTCTCTGTTCAGCAGGGAGTCTGCTTCCCTCTCTCTCTCTCTCTCTGCCTGCCTCTCCATCTACTTGTGATTTCTCTCTGTCAAATAAATAAATAAAATCTTAAAAAAAAAAGTTAAATTATCTTCATTAATAATGAAGATAAATTGCCATTGAGAGAAGTAGGAAACTAATCTTCCCTATAAATCCAGAAATATTGAATTTCCCACAAAAGCCTTACTCTAATAATCTCATCTTTCCTGTAATGATATTTCCCCAGTGGGAAGTTCAGGTCAATGTGTTCCACAGTTTTTGGACAAGTTTGTATTTTGGATCAGAAATATATGGCAGTGAACAGCTGTGGAGAAAATAGAATGCAGTGTGCTGGATAAACACTGGCCGATTCACACTGAAATTAATTCTCACTGTTTTAGCACAACAACCATACAAAATATATGCTTCCAGTCTTTGTTGTAACTCAACCCTGCCCGTATAGGTTACATCAGAGATGCCCTGGTGATATTTACTTCTATGTCAACAATCAGTGGGCTAGAATCTGTCCTGGATATTTCCATTCTATCAAGTTCAAAGACCCTTTGTCTTGTGTGCCCAGCAGAAACAAAAACAAGAGTCCTTCCCAGACAGCTGTGCCTAAGGGCCATGCAAAAGTGAGGGGTAGTCCAAGGCATGGCTTCATGGAAAAAATTCCTAAATAATAAAACAAATCCAACACTTCTCTCTCCTGCCCTGTCAGTCTGTCACCTTTCCCAAGGAGGGAACAGCTCACTGTAAGTGGACAATATGTTCCCAGCTGTGGCTGACTCATATCATGACTATGAATCCAAATCAGCATCTTTCCAGTGTGGGAAAAATCTGAACTTAATCAATTCCCCATGTAGAAGGCATTTCCAATTTGTCTCATCCTCTCTGGAGGACAAGCAAGTCACCTGACTCAGAGGACTTGGTGACCTAAACTCTTCTAGCTAAGATGTGAAATAAAGGGCAAAGACTGTTGGTGAATCTCTTACTACAATGTTCAAAGAGGAAAAAAACAAAAAACAAAAAACAAAGAACAACAATGAAACTATGGAATCTAGACAAGAAAACTGAAGTCATGGTAAAGTAAAGATGGATAAATGAAAAACGAAATGCTAAAATCCCTGTTTCCTCTCAACCAGCAATTTTCCATAGCAACCTGTTCCAATTACAAATCAGAGTGTCGCTGAACAACCAATGCTACGGAAAGCATTTCATTGTCCCACACAAATGTTTTTATGCTTAAAACGTGCTATCGAACAGACCCCATGGATGGAATATGTGGGCCACACTATTGAATGAGACAGTAAGATACATGGTAATTGCGGCCACCTATCAACAATGGGTCAGAAGCTGCAGTCCAATGCAAAAGCATTTGAAATTAAAAACCCTGGAAGTTTTTCCAGTCATAAAATATTTGAGACCTCCAAAAAAGTCTAGAATATAGTATAATGCCTATGTGAGCTTAAGAAATAAAACATAAAATTGCAATTTAAGTCTCCAATGTGTCCTTCTCTGGCAGCACTACCTTACCCTCCACATAACCTATCATTACCCTTAACTTGGTGTTTGTCATTCTCAAAGATGTCTTTATATTTTTACTATGTGTATGTATTTCAAAACAGTATTTAATTGCTTTGTATATTTAAAACTTTATTACGTTAAATTAGCCAACATATAGTACACCATTAGTTTTTGATGTAGTGTTCAATTCCTTAGTTGCATAGAACACACATTGCTCATCACCACATGTGCCCTCCTTAAAACCCATCACCCTGTTACCCCCAACGCACCACCCTCCAGCAAACCTCAGTTTGGTTCCCAGAGTCCAGAGTTTCTTATGGTTTGTCTCCCTCTCTGATTTCTTCCCATTCCGTTTTCCCTCCCTTTCCCTGTAGTCAAATTATGTAATCCTGTCTGCACCTTTCTTGTTTAAACATTATGTGAGATTTATCCACAATGATATAGTTTTCTTGTTCACTTTTTAATGTTAAGCATTTTATTGCACATGTATATAACAACTTATTTGTTCATTTTTCTAATGATGAACTTTAGGTTGTTTCTAATTTTTTTTAATTACCAGCAATGATGTTATGAACATTCTTGGACATTTATCTTTATTTATGTTTGTTTCTTAAGGACTAGAGTCAGAAACCATGCCCTTAGGCCAGATCCAGACTGCCACCTGTTTTTGTCAATAAAGTTATTGGAATAAAGCCATGCTCTTTTGTTTAAGTATTATCTATGTGTACATTCATACTACAGTGGTGGAGTTGAGTAGTTGTGACAGAATGTATGGTTTGCAAAGCTGAAGCTATTTATTATCTGGTCTTTTACAGAAAAAGTTTGCCCACCCCAACTTCAGGATATAAACTTAGAAGTGATGTGTTTGGGTCAAAGGCTACATGAGTATTCAATTTTACCAAATGTTGTTAAATGCTCTCCAACACAATGTACCAATTTACCCTCTCCCCAATCTCATGGCTCCTCATCTTCACCAATGCCTGAAATATCAAAAATTTTCAAGTTGTGTCCATTTATTTTCTGGTTTCACTTCAAATAACCTGAAGTTGTTAGAATGGGTCATACCTATTTGCGTATACATGTTTTAGAGCAGCAATTGAAATGATAGAGCAAGGGTGTAACTCCAACCCAACATCAGGCTGAGGCACAAAGATGCCAAAGGACACCTCCCATCTGGTTCCAAATAGAGTTCCTCCTCCCCAGACCCTACATCCTATGCTCCTTCGTGGCACCTCTACCGCACTCACACTATCCCTAGGGATCTGTTGGTCTGGATTATGTGTATGCCTTCTTCTATAGCTCTTAATTTACTACCTGCCAAATACAATGTCCTACTCTTGCTTTTGACAGACAAATTATACTGCTAATCAAAGTCCCAGAGGCTTTTTTTCCCCTTTTTTCTTTTTTTTTCTTTTTTTACTTTCTTAAGTAGAGAGAAGAAAGAAAAGAAGCTCCCCTGTTTTCTGTATGGGACACCTGGTCTCCACATTGGACCACCGGAGGGCATTTCTTATCGCCTGCACATACCATCTAGGCAGGAGCAGGAATATGGTGGTAAAAGAAGGAAAGATTAATCTGTGCCTCTGCCTGCTCCAAGGCTGAGGCTCCCTGTCTAGGTACCTCTGGGATTACCTGATTATGATCACATTCTTTGATGGAAGGAAATCAGCTTTTTAAAAATTTTTTTTTATCTTCCTAGGGCCCATGATATTGTTCTGGAATACAAATATTGATTTGTAAGAGTCTAGATTTTATTTCATTTATGTAGTTGGTTATGGTAAAGGAAACTCTCTTCCTTGGTTATTTCTGTAACTTGCATGGGTAAATGAGGCAAGGAGGTGGCAGGGGATGGTCATTATTGGAACAATCCCAGAGCACTGAAACCACCAATTATGCCTTAGTTTGATAGTAAAGACTGTTGATCTAAGTGAACTTAGGGAGAGGGAAGGGCAAAGGGTAAGGGAAACAGAAGAAGGAAAAGTCATTTGAGGAAGGAATAGAGGAGATCGTGATGAAGGAAGAGAAAACCAGCATGAAGAAATGTTGAAGAAGAGGGACATTTAATAAAAGATATGATAAATGACTAGCTCAATCTCAGCCAGAGTGAACCACAAGCTGGACTATTAAAATACAGGTACATGTGCTGGTACTTAGAGGACAGGAAGCAGGGGCTTCCCACCCTGGGGGTGAGTGACTCAGGCAGTGTAACTCAAGCCTTGTCAAGTACAAACTTCGCAGAAGAGCAATGTACAGGCAGGTGCTGACGCACTACGAGGTTACTCCATGGCAGACATAGCCATGGCCATGATACACCTTGGCACCGATTTAATGAGCTTCCTTTTAAATACTCTATGCATGGAGATGGAATCATTTACTGTCAACCTCCCCCATTATTGTCTTTTTTTCAATCGGACTAGTTGTCTTCCAAAGATTTCTGGCTTTTAAGCTTTATCTGAGCATATACTCATTCTCCAGGCATCATGAGTCTCACAAATTATTTTATTGAGGACCAATTCAATAAATGTTTTTAAGTACTAAGAATACAAAATTTCAAAGAGACATGGCCCCTACCCTCAAAAACCTCATGGACACTTAAGTCACATTACAGAATGGAAAGAAGGAGGAATAAACCAAGTGTCCAGAGAAGAAAACAGGGGACAATGAACTCTGCCTGGGGGAAATCAAGGAATATTTTTCACAAGATTTGAGCTGAATTTTGAAGAATAATGATGAAGGGGGAGGATAGGCTAGGGAGAAGGATCAACACATGCAAAGGCACAATGTAGACATGCATAGCATGTTTAGGGAAAATATTCTGAAATAATCACTCACAAGGAATGGGAAGTCCCAGCCTCATGTCCTCAAAGTACAAGCACAAGGACCCGTGGAAATGTCACCAAGTTGAGGATGGATTAGGGGCACAGAGCGAGATATGAGCCAGCTAAGGAACTGTGACATTATTCTCTAGAGCCCTACACATCTTACTAACTTGAATTTAATTAAAGTGAATTGACATCTAACTTTCAGCTAAGCACATGATTAAGTCTCTCATGACATTTTCTGGACAAAATGAAAAAAAATATGGGCTCTATGATGGCACATTTGATATATCCTGTGATCATCCTCAGATACTTGAAGAACTGTCAGGTAGAAGAGAGATTTCCCATTTTATGCCCAGGTCCAGGGGAAGAGCTAGAACTAATAAATAAAAGTTAGAGGGAAGCAGATTATTTCTCTGGGTCAGAAAAAAGAAAAATAAATTTCTATGTAGTACTTAATTCATTCACAATCTAGTAATGCAAAATAATTATTTCCTTTCCCCCATTAACATATTTCACTGTGCAAGTGTTCTTGGTTTGGTAGAAGTTTTCAATTTTATCATGACTTGAGTAGCAATACATTTTGGTTTGATTTTTTTTCTGACCTCACAAAACTATCAAAGAATGACATCTTTTAAGAACCCTAAAGAGGGACGCCTTGGTAGCTCAGTGGTTAAGCGGCTGCTTAACCAGGTCAGGTCATGATCCCAGCGTCCTGGGATCAAGTCCTGCGTCGGGCTCCTTGCTCTGCAGGGAGCCTGCTTCTCCCTTTACCACTCTGCCTGCCTGTGCTCACTTTCTCTCTCTCTCTGACAAATAAATAAATAAAATCTTTAAAAAAAGAACCCTAAATAGATGCATTTTAGTATCATTTAAACTACTTGTTCTGACAAATGACAATTTATCTATACTTCAAAGTAGTGTTAGATTAGAGAACAATATTTTCTGCTTAGCTCACAAATATATATTAAAGGGTCAAGAGGAGGGAAAAATAGAAAAAGAAAGTTGAGAACAGGAATGCAAAGCAAGAAATAATAAAATACATAAAATGAAAAGTAACAGGGTCCCTTCATGTTACAAGGAGGACAAGGAGGCCATAAGCAATTAAATGCTCAGCTCTGTTTGCACAGAGCTAGAAGCTCGGTCCCATGTTGTCTGGGGTCTTGCCCTCAGACCATGCTGTGCCCATTTGCTAGAAACAGAGAGAGGGCAAGAAGAAGATGTACAGTACCTTATTGAAAAATATATTTTGATGAGCATTGGTGACCTACAGGAAAGTTTGGCTAAGTGCAAAATGTTGCAGATGATAGAAAGACTAACCTACTACCAGAGCAGATTAGATATTAAGAAGAAAGAGATGTGTATTAGTTAATGTTACCATAACAATACTATAGATCGAGTGACTTCATCAACAGAAACCTATTTTCTCATAATTCTGAAGGCTAGAAGTCCAAGACCAAGCTGCTGACAGGATCTGTTTCTTGCCTTTCTTTTTGGCTTCACCTTAGGGTCACCTTCTCACTATGTGCTCACATTGGCTTTCCACTGTGTTTATACCTGCTTGGTGTCTCTCCCTTTTCCTATGAAGACAAAGTCCTATTGCATCAGAGCCCTACTCTTATGGCCTCACTAAACTTAAATTACCTCCTTAAAGGTCCTATCTCCAAATACTGTCATACTGAGGGTTCCTGCTTCAAAATATGGATTTTGCTCAGACATAATTCAGTCCAGAACAATATGTAACACCCAAGATATCAAGCCCAGACGAAAGACAGTAATGCCTGCATTACTGTTTCAAAGATTTCACTCTAACCTGTATTTTGCATGCCCTGTGGCATCTTACTGACCTCAGATGCTCCACTTTTGCCTTTTAGAAGTTGTCAAAAATAACTATTTCTTGACTTTAAACTCAGACTCAGCTTTTTAACTCTCACCTTCAAAATTGTGAACTCTAGTCAAGGGTCTGGTACCAAGTGATTTCTAACACAAAAACTTCATTGCCTTAACTCCTTCTTGTTCGTGCCTCAATATGACCTTTCCCTATATAGTGACTTACGTATGGTGGTCTTTCTCACCCAGCCCCATCCATATGTACTTCGTCTCAGGCCTCTGAGTGAGCCGCATCTGCCAGATCAGCTTCTCAATGGAGCTTAAAGGATTCTGCCAGTAAGTGATCCTCCACCTACCAAACTGGAAGGTCTTGAGTCAAGGACAGTGTCTTCTTGTTCATATTTGTGTACTTGAGGCCTACAATAGTGCTTGAAGATGTGATGATTTTTTTTGAAGTTTTTTTTTAAATAAAGAACAAAGACATAGAACAAATAAAGAATAAATAAATAAATAAAGAGAACAGAGAGAGGGCAAGAAGAAGATGTACAGTACCTTATTGAAAAATATATTTTGATGAGCATTGGTGACCTACAGGAAAGATTGGCTAAGTCCAAAATGTTGCAGATGATAGAACTAAATAAAGAAAGAAAGAAAGAAAGAAAGACATAGAACAAATAAAGAATAAAGACAAAGAACAAATAAATTTTCCAATGAAACTACAAGAAGAAGTCATCTAAGTGAATTTGAGAGTGATTCTGGGATTTTTGTTTACTCTAGAAAGGAGAATGTTTGCCCATATAAATGGACACTCTCAACAGACAAACTTACACTTTGCCTAGTTGGCACATAAAAGGCAAAGGGAAGAGAAGGAAAGTGTTATGGTAAGAGTTATTCTCTGTCTCATTCCTTCAGTCAACCAGCATTCACTGAACACCAGCTACAATCTAGAAACTACACAGTCATACATATTCAAAGAGGAATGCAGTTCTTATACTTCTTGAGGACATGATCTTTATGGTTAAGAGCTATAAACAGACAATGATAAACATAGTTGAGTGTTTTACTTATATGCCACCTCATTCTACAAAAGAGTGGAGAAATTTTACAAAAAATCATAAAATGCAGAAGTATAAAATTAAGAGTTGAAAGCATCAGAAAAAAGGAAAATCTCACATAAATGCAGGCTATTCAGGACTCTAACTGGAGGTGCTAGAAGCAACAAATTGTAACATAAACTACCTAGTGGCAATACAATTTTAAAATTTTATCTTAGATAGTCTACTGGGTTTTATTATATTTGTATCTGACTCTTGTATACAGTTCTCATGAAAAATAATATCGGACATCTTTTCACATGCCTGTTTTCTTTCCATGTATCCCCCTTGGTGAAGCATCTGTTCAAGTTTTTACTCTTTTTTTTTTCTTATTTTGATGCAAAGAAGGTGGTTGAGGTTTTTGTCTTATTTTTGGGTTTTAGGAATTTCTTATTTGAGACAGGAAATCTTGAGCTGTCTGGAGTAGGAGAAATGGATTTCATGAGGTGGGAAAATTCTGTGATGAAATCCATTCTCTTGGAGAGCAAGGCTTTGCTTTCAAGAATGTTTTGGGGAGGGAGACAAACCATAAGTGACTCTTAATCTCATGAAACAAACTGTGGGTTGCTGGGGGGAGTGGGTTTGGGAGACAGGGGGTAGGGTTATGGACATTGGGGAGGGTATGTGCTTTTGGGTAAATTGGAAGGGGTGGTGAACCATGAGAGACTATGGACTCTGAAAAACAATCTGAGGAGTTTGAAGTGGCGGGGGGGTGGGAGGTTGGGGTACCAGGTGGTGGGTATTATAGAGGGCACGGCTTGCATGGAGCACTGGGTGTGGTGAAAAAATAATGAATACTGTTTTTCTGAAAATAAATAAATTGGAAAAAAAAAGAAAAAAAAGGAAAAAAAAAAAAAACTACCTAGTGGCTAATACAGAGAAACAACATTCATTTTAAGAATTGTGGTAAGAAACACAACTTGTCCTTTTATAAGTACCCATAAGTATTTTCTTTCTGAGTCTGCATTAGGGGAACACTGTGGAGATTTCTTAGTCAAGAGGACATATTAAGTATATATGAAATCCTCACTTGCACTCAAATAACCAGAAATACTAAATAAAATATATTAAACTACACTTATCTTTATTAACATAACCCGGATGAAGGGCATACAGAGAAATACCCAGGTGTCAGAAATGTAGTGATTTTGAGCTGAAGTCTGGCAACTCATGGGAGAAGAGGCGGATCCTGGGAGTAAAGAGAGCCATAGGGGCTGTTCGTCAACACCAGCATGCAGATGAAAGGTGCAATTGCTTTTCTTACCCCTGTGGTGGCAAACCAGTTGGTCTTCCACTGAAAAAAACAGGACCTGTTAGCAAATCAGCTACTCTAGCCTTGTGATTCCAGAATCTTGGATTTGTGTCACATGATTGTGGAGGCCCAGTGACACTAAGTCTGAAAAATCTAGAGCCAAAATACAAACTAAAGAACTTACTCAGCCACAGGAAAACCCCCTAGGGAAAGCTGAAAAAGGGGAAATCTCTACAATCCAGAGTACAAAGGAGTAAGCACAAGGGGAAAATAATGCCCGGAGAACATGAGCTCACAGACAAGAAGGTCTGGGGTGCCTGGGAGGCTCAGTCAGTTAAACGTCTGCCTTTAGCTCACATCATGATAGTAGCACCCTGGAATCAAGTCCTGCATGGGACTCAGGGAGCCTGCTTCTCCTTCAGCCTGCTGCTCCCGCTGCTTGTCCGCTGTTTCTTTCTGACAGATAAATAAAATCTGTTAAACAAATATTAAAATGTCTGCATCAAGATAATAGAAAACAAACATAACTCACAGCAAAGAAATAAGAGAATGAGTAAGGGATGTTTAAATGAGTACATTTAAATTCTTGAAAGATAGGGCGCCTATGTGGCTTAGTCAGATGTCTGCCTGGGGTTCTGGGATCAGGTCCTGGGTCCTAGGATCAAGCCCCCAAGTAGGGTTCCCTGCTCAATGGGGAGTCTGCTTCTCTGTCTTTCCATGTACCCCCCTCATGCTCTCTTGCTATCTCTCTCTCTTTCTCGGTCAAATAAATAAAAACGTTAAAAAACTTTAAAAAAGTATTCAAAGATAAAAAGTAATCTTTTTGTGAAACAAAAACAGAAAGTTATGAAATGGTACATTGATATTAAAAAGTTCAAGAGAAGAGATATAAAAGTAATTGAAAAAACAATAAATTTGAAAAGAAACCTAAGGACATTTTTTTCAGAATAAAACAAAAAATTGAGTAGAACATTTTTTTTTAAATTAAGAGAAATGAAAGGGAGTATAAGGAAATCCAAAATACATCAAAGAGGCATTCAGTAAAAAGAGTAAAATTGAGGCTCTCCTCATTTTTCAAAAAGAAAATAGTTGGGGATTTTCCAGAGGTGAAGAAAGATTGAGTCTTCATTTTTAAAATGCCAGTTAAGTACACTTATGTGTAATTTAGAGATACTGCAGAATATCAGAGTTAGAAAGAAAATTTCAATTTCCCAAAGAGAAAGAAAGAGATTGCTTCCATTAAATAAACATGGGGTGGTAGCACAGAAGAAGTACACAGATTAAATATATCAGGAATGAAGAGGGGCAATATCATACTTAATTTTGATTTAACAAAATAATACAGGTACTTTCAGCAATTTAATATCATCAAATTTAAAATTTGATAAAATGGAAAATTCTCTAGGAAATGTTGAATTACCAGTAATTGACTCATAAGAGATTTTTCAAATTGCAATGGGTCAATACATATTAAAGAAATAGAACATTTCTATATCCCTTCCCCAATATAACTTTATCAAACTTAAAAGCCCAGATCATTTCTATCTTATATTCTTCCAGATAATAAAAAGAGGAAAAAAAGACTAAGTTTTATGGTGTTAGTGTATATATGCCAAACAGAGACAGAATACAAGAAAGTAAAATAAGAAGCTAATTTCACTTATGAACACAAATGCAACAATTTTATTTACTTATTTTTAAAGATTTGAGAACGTGGACACATGCATGGTGCAGAGAGGGCCCAGAGAAAGGGAGAGAGAGAACCTCAGATTCCATGGAGCTCAACCCCACTACTCTGAGACCATGACCTAAGCCAAAATCAAGAGTGGGGTGCTTAACCGACTGTGCCACCAGGTACCCTAAATGCAACATTTTAAAATAAAGTATTAGCTAAGCAAGTCTAACTTCATATCTCTATATCTTTACATAACAAAATACAATGCTCGAGTAGACTTGGAAGTATCATTAGAAAACTCAGGGAAAGACAGAGACTTACAAACTCAGAAGAGAAGCATAAAGGACAAGATATATATATATATATGTTTGACTACATCAAAAGATCATAAAACAATCATCCCAGCAGATTTTTTAAAAACTCGATAAAAATGGAACAATATTCATTCACGATTCAAAGAAAGAAAAAAGTCCAGGTAAGTAATAAGAAGAGAAAATGTCCATAAGGGGAGCTTTAAGAAAAATACCAAATATCTTAAGTAATGACAAACTTTAGAAGCATTCTTGATGAGGGAGCAGGAGGCTGGCTGAGGAGGGAGCAAGGGCTGGCACCTTGCACCCCCTCTCCACCCACTCCCCTTAGTAATATGTATGACATTCCTCAGGCACCCCTGACTGCCCTAAAAGAAGAACAAATGGTTATATTGCAGAGATCACAATCCTGTAAGGCAGGAGTCTCCCTTTGTTTGCAAATGTCCTTGAGATTTACAAACAAAGAAGCTACCTTATCAGTAGCCCAATTTCCAAGGACACATAACTCAGTTCCTCAAGCCCTAATGCCACCCTCCCCTCCATAAGAAACCAAAGGAGGCGCAGGTAAAAAGAAATGTAAATAAAGTTAAATTTCTTCTAAACCCAAATCTCACTAACTAGGACACTTGATAGGAGAAATGTGAAGCTTTATCTCTAGATCTCCAAGATAATGTTGAGAATCATTCCCAAGCATATGGCCCATTGATACACATCTAAAGGGACTCACAAGAAGATTTTTATTACTAGTAATAAATAACCTTTCTCCCAACAATAACTAGCCCCTCAAGGTCCTGCAGACCTTGCTTCCAAAATTCCTTAGAGACTAACATCACCCCCTTTGTCCTCACCTACCCAACTCCTGTGTATATAACCAGACACTCCTCACAGGCCCTGGGCAGCCGCATCTCTGCCTGCCCACGGGTCCTGTCCCCGTGCTCTAATAAACCACCTTTTTGCACCAGAGACGTCTTAAGAATTCTTTCTTTAGCCGTCGGCTCCGAACCTCACCCCACCGAACCTCACCTAGGTTCGAGAACTTCATCATTCTCATGAAAGGAAAAATAAGACAATTTTCATTATGTAGTAAAATTTGTGTACAGAATTGGGAAAAAAATCGTGTTTCAAGCGATAGTAATATGACATATACTCTTTTGTTAAGTTTTATGTATAGTCTAATAAATTGTTAAGAATTAAAATATTTGACAAATTCTAATACTACCATTTTTTAATTTACATACATAAAGCTAATTTTCTTTATCTATAAAAATTTTAATAGCTAGCCTATCTAGTGCAAAAGAAAAGCAAAGGAGATATAAAGATGAGAAAAGAAAAAATAAAATTGTCATTATTTATAAATGATATAATTTACTACGTAGAAAACCCAAGAAAAACAAAATGCAATGATTTAAAATGAAGATAATTCAGCAAAGTTACTGGATTCAAAATTAATATTCTAACACTAGTATTTATTTTTACACTTTATTTTACAGGATCATGAATTGAGCCTAAAACAGATGCCCAGCTGACTGAGCCACCCAGGTGTCCCTGGAAGGAAAAAGTTTTCTCAAGCAAATCACCAAAAAAAGAACTAAGGAAATATAAACATATCTGACTAAATAAAATACATAATGGCCAAATACCAAAATTCACTCTAACTTTATAATCTTCTTTGCACAAATCTTAAAAGCAGACAAAATTAAACTATGGTGATTGAAATCAAAACAGTGGTTACCTTTGAGGCAGAGATAGGTGGGTAGTACTTCAAAGAGTTTATAAGTGCAGGGTGCGGGGGGAGCAGGGAGGGAGGCTTCTCCTAGTGCCAGTGAAGTTCTTTCTTCTGATCTAGGTGAGGATTACACTTTTTGAAAATTTATCGGGCTGTACATATGTGTGTACATCTTTTCTGTATGTATATTTACTAAATATAAAATTTAAACACAGATATCGAAGCATGACTAAAACACAAATGCAGTGTTGGAGACTATTAAAATATAAAGGAAAATGAATATCCATAACACATATTTTTCTAAAACCTCATAAAAACAAAGTAAAACAATATACCACTTTTTACAG
The DNA here is from genome assembly GCF_020171115.1 of Neogale vison. NCBI lineage: Eukaryota > Metazoa > Chordata > Mammalia > Carnivora > Mustelidae > Neogale > Neogale vison. The sequence continues at coordinate 183,354,807 of NC_058091.1, read as the reverse complement.
AGTATTGACAAGAAATTTATGCCCTCAAACATCAAGAATTAACAAAGTAGGGAAAACTGTGTTCTCTTATGAAACCGTGCAAAAATAAACTAGTTTGAACATACCAAAGAGCAATTTAGCATCATCTGTATGAAATTTGAAAGTTCCTATGTCTCACAGCTCAGTAATTCCCATTTTTGCATATACATCACAAAGCACTATTTTTCAAACTGCATTTTGACTCATGAAGGGATTTTTAAATCAACTTTATGTGTTATAACCAGTGTGAGAGTGTGTGTCTGTGTGTGTGTCTGTGTAACAAAAGTAAATTACTTAGAATAGAAAAATACCAAAATGTTGGTTCATAGACAGCTGCCAGTCCAAAACATGCTTTCACAATGAAGAAACAAGAGTCAAGTTTTCATAAAACTAAATTTGTTAATTTAATACGACAAATATTCCAAGATTATCCATACAACATTTTTAGTACCAAAAAAAAAAGTTCATTCTATTATAAATTATGGATGCCTCTTAATGCTAATGGTGGCTATGGGTTTTTTTAATATCTGTACCTAGCAAAATCAAGTCCGCAAACCTATGTGTATCCCAAATTTTTGTTTTTCTGAAATTTTATTCATCACTGACATCCTCAACTCCGAGAATCATTATTCTACTCCATACCTCAGCTGTTCCAAGTAGATCACAGTCAGAATGAACTTTTTACACTGTTAACTACTGAACTAATCACTCATTCCTTCTTCAACCCAGGCAGTAGATGAATGCTGGGGTGGGGGCAGGGAGGGAGACAGGGGTTGGGGGAATGGTTGAAGCCTGTAAGTCAGCTTGATTTAATTCCTCAGTGAGCCCTTTTAAAAATATGTTCCATTGTTCAAAAGGGTATGGCAATAGAGGTAGAGGTCTTATTGTAAATCCATCATCTCTGTGAAAAAACAATTCATGGGTCAAAAACCTTATCTTTATTTGATTATGATAGTACCTAAGTACAATACAAAGTGCTCAGACTGGGCAAGAATGCAGGGGATCAAAGGTCAGGAAAGCCTGGAGCCCACTTCAAGTTAGCACACCAGAGTGGTTGTGAGAAGCAGGAACGAAAGGAGCTTAAATGTTAAGATGGAAGCTACACTTAACTCTCACTCACTCTCATCATTTCTAAATTTAAGCTCATAGTTTAAATGTAGATGTCTATGTATTGTTTAGAAGTTTATTTTTTTTTTAAGATTTTTATTTATTTTTTTTGGCAGAGAAAGAGAGATCACAAGTAGGCAGGGTCGGGGGAAAGCAGGCTCTCTGCTGAGCAGAGAGCCCGATACTGGGTCGATCCCAGGACCCTGAGATCATACCTGAGCCAAAGGCAGAGGCTTAGCACACTGAGCCACCCCGGCGCCCCATTGTTTAGAAGTTTAAATTCTTTGAGCTTTATATTAAAAATATAAGGGTCTATATGAGGGTCTATAAAGCTTAGAAGATAAAGTGGTCCTTTGGTTATGTTAAGAATATAAAGTGATAAAAAGTCAGCTGATGTGGGGCACCTGGGTGGCTCAATGGGTTAAAGCCTCTGCCTTCGGCTTGGGTCATGGTCCCAGGGTCTTGGGATCAATCCCTGAATCGGGCTCTCTGCTTGGCAGGGAGTCTGCTTCCTCCCCTCTCTCTGCCTGCTTCTCTGCCTACTTGTGATTTCCGTCTGTCAAATAAATAAAAAATCTTTAAAAAGAAAAAAAAAATCAACTGATGAGCCAAAATAATCTCCAGTGATATCAAGTTTTTTTTTTTTTTTTTTTAGTTTATGGAGTCATAAAATGTTAACAATAGGCATTTGCATGGCACAAGTCCTGGCTTGGTCATATTTTAAGTTTCTCCCCTTTGACAATTGCTTTCCAATGCCAGTTATAAACTTGAGATAATTTATCTCAGTCTTTCCCACTCTACAGATGAAGAACAGACCCTAAAGGGGACATGACTTTTCTATGATCACACAGTACTGAGGCCAGAATCAAGGCCCCATGGTTCTCAGTCCAGTGCTCTACTACCTACAGAACTTTCCTTCTCTTAGATCATCTGTCAGGAGGACATCATACCCACGTGAGAATAATGCACTTCACCAGTCAGCAACCGCGACCCACTGAATATATGTTTTAAATGGAAAACAAACATTAATCCTCAGCCACTAAGTGCTGTATTTTTGTCCATAAGAAAGCAATAGATACTATACTCCATTGATCTTTGGCCCAGTTAGAAGAGATTTCCTAACCTAATGGTAGAATGAAGTAATAACACTTGATAGGAGACAATTCTCCTTATAGTTTGCTTTAAAAAATGATTTAAAAAAATGTTCAAAATAGTTAACATTCATCTGTAACATTCATTTTCTGTTCATTTGAAGGGTTTACATTATGTGTTTTATATTTATATATATTATATTATATTAGGAGATTATGAGTTCTATCATATTTCTATGGTAACAAATACTTGCTTTTATTTACTCTACATTTATGATTTTTCAAGTAGCCCTATAGTTCTGTGTTTAATTTCTTCTGTAATTTCTTATGCAATTTCTGTACTTCAGGAAGCATTGAATACTGCTAATACCATAATCTCTCCTGATACCATCAATAAGCGGTTCCAAATTTGAATGCTTTTAGGGACTAAGCAAAAACAAACATGCAAAGTGACAATTTAAAGTGGTGAGAAACTGAACAGAAGAGCTCAGGTCTTTGTTTCCATTCTACAGGGATATTGAGAACATGTCGAATTCTAATGGAAGTGTGAGTTTCCATGAGCCATTAGCTAGAATCCAAAGGAAAAAGGGGAGAGAAATTGGGACAGCCTTCTAAAAAGAGAGGTCTGCTTCTTTAATTTAGGACTCCTGTCCAGTGCGGAATCCAATCCTCTGTAGGGTGGCATGACTCACACCACAGTGGTCTCCAAAAGGACAACACTCAGGTGGTCCTGGCAGCTCAGGCCTCTTTTTAGCTCATTACCATGACTCTTCTGTTCTAGTTTTGACCAATAATGACTTACCTTTGTTTTCAAACCACCTACAGTTCTTTTTGTACACTTCATTTTGCCTGAGAAAACCCCTTCATTCATTATCTTTAGTGAAGAGACTATCCTAAACTTCTGTCATTAGAAAAGAAACCATGGATATAATCAGTGGATAAGCCGAAGAAAGGTAATTCCTGTAATAAAATGGATCTAGAACATTTCTGACCTTCTCTAACCCTAAACACCACTAATCTAACCTACAAGAGGAGGGGAAAAAATCAGTATCAAAGAAGAAATTGTTGAATACTTTTCCCTTTGAGGAGATGTTTCCCCTAAATACTCAACGAATCTCTCAGGAGAATGACATCTCAGAGAAATTCTCTGAAGCACAAGCCACAAACCTTGGACCAAAGCATCATTCCGCCAAGAACAAGAGAGATTTTCAAAGGACCATCAAGCCCTACCTCGGAATGAGAGGAAAAGATGAAAGCAACCTGAAAACTGAAAGCAGGCAACTCAAGGAGACAGAACTTCTTCCCCAAGGCCCTGTCTAGTGATAGATTTCAGGGTTTTCCAACAGGCTCTGTTCTTTTCATAGCTGTATTTGCTACACAAGTTTCAATAGCACACTGCTCAAATTCACAAGTGTCACAAGTTGATACCCAAGACCAATAGCTAGTAAGTTTGAAAAAGAGAAAAGCAGAATGAAGTGATAGCTGAAGAAAAATAGAAAGTGACCCTAGGAAGTGACTCCATTAGTTTAACTTTCCCTTTTACAGAAACAGTAGTCCTTGGTAGTGAAAAGCTCAAAGCAAGACTAACGTGAGTAGCAACCTCCACTTATGTTTCTTTTTTTTTTTAAACTTCATATCCAGTTCATTTCTAATACACAACACAGTTTGTATTGGTTAAGACAAAAAAATAGTTATTGAAGTATCATCAGTGCATATAGAAGAACAAATTAAACAGATGTGCATTTTTTAAAATAACAAAACAAGCACTTCTGAAACCACCATGAAGGCAAAGAACAGGAACACCACTGCTAGTCCCTTGGAAACCCCCACATGCCCTAAAAAACCTTTGTACTAAAAACTTTATCTATAAAGAAAGTGACTCTCTTAGGTGGTAACTGTTAACTGACTTTATTATATACTTTCCCTACTTAGATATGTATTCCCAAGCAATGTATTTTTTTTAAAGATTTTATTTTTTTATTTATCTATTTGACAGACAGGGATCACAAGTAGGCAGAGACACAGGCAGAGAGGAGGAAGCAGGCCCCCTGCCAAGCAGAGAGCCCGATGTGGGGCTCAATCCCAGGACCCTGAGATCATGACCTGAGCCGAAGGCAGAGGATTAACCCACTGAGCTACCAATGTATTTTTACTTTTATTCATTTAATGTAATCACATCATTATATGTAAATTTTTATGTCTGACATTTTTCATTTTCAATATATACTCGTGAGATTCAGCTAGGTTGACACGTAGAGCTGTAGTTTGTTGCCTCTATTGCTGTATAATATTCCACTATAAGAATATATCCGATTTCATTCATCCATTCAACTGCTCATAGACAGCTAGATGTATCCAGTTTGGTGCTATTATCAAAAAATATGGTTACAAACATTCCTAAACATGTCTTCTGGCTTACATGTGCAAGAGTTTCTTTAGGGTATATACCCATACAGAGTAAAATTTCTGTGTTAAAGAGTGTGCACATAGTCCACTTAGAATGCTTTCAGCCAAAAAAAAAAAAATGTAACTTAAAATGCCTAAATAATGAGATCATTTACTATTTGACATAATAAACTGAGAAAAGGAAAACTCAGTATTGTTTGTTTTAGTGGCCCAACAAGGTCATCAAGGATCTGGGAAATTTCCATCTTTTGCTTTGCCATCCTGAATGTCTCTCTCACTTTGTTCTCAGGCTAGACCCCCTCAGAGTTACAGAACAACTATAAAGCTCCAGACGTCATGCCCAATCACCACATCCAGAGGAAGAGGAGGCTAGATTTCTGTCCTAGTTGTGAGAAAACCTTTCCTGAAGCCCCCAGCCAACTTTCCCACCTCATAGGTAGCAATCGCATCACATGCTCTCCCTAAGCCCATCACTGGAAAGGGCAAAAACACTTGCATTAAACCAATCGAGATATTGAAGATATTCCTAACAGGCTGGAAAGCAGTCACTTTCCTAAGTACCCAGCTGTGGGGAGGTAGTTATACCCCTTACCTTTTTCCCTTAACTTCAGCTATCATTATAAATAATGTTTTATTGTGGAAAATGAAATTTTATACATAGAAATAAGTAGAGAGAAAAGCGTAAGTAACAGTAATAAACCCCATCCCATTTACCCATCTTCCAGCTCTATAATTAACTCGTGACCCACCTGCCTTCATCTATATCCCTTCATCTCCCTATCCCCTCCCCTAGATTGTTCTGAAGTAAATCTAGCTGTCATGTTACTTCACCTAAAAATATGTCAGTAGCACATCCTTAAAAGATAAAGATTCCTAAAAACCAAAACCACAATGCAATGATCACATCTCAAACAACAATGGTCTAATGATCTCTCCTTTGCTATCCTGCCCACCACTCCCTTGTGGTGTGTTCAATGAACGTCTATCTCCTTTGTCCTGCCTCAGGGGCTCCTTTCACCACCCAGGCCTGATCGGATCACCCCACATTCGGTGGGTCCCCGCACAGGGAGCCTTTGCCAGCTGGGGCTCTCCCCTGATTCTCCGGGAATTTACTGGGACTTTCCCGCAGGGGACTGATTCCAGTACTCCTTGGGGAACAGAGGAATTCAGGCCCAGGTTACTCCTCAGTGAGGATCCAAGGCCCCAGGAGGAACCCACTAGACATCCCTTGCTTGAAAGGGTGAGGGATTTCCCCTCTTTGCCTTCAGAGGGGTCCTTCCCTCCCTCTCCTTTTGGCCTATTCTAAGCCTAGTACTCCTCAGACTGAAGGCTCCTCAGACTGAAGGCTCTGGCCCTGTCAGCTTCCTGGCCATACCTATGAGGGAGAGGGACTCCTCTCCTTTCCTCTCCCACTCCATCCCCCTGACCTCCATTCCCAACACAACTGACAGCAGCAGCTCATCCAGGGTAATCTGCACATGTTACAGACTCATTTGCAACCCTTTTCTGACAATGGCTGACTCTCCACCACCCTGCTTCTTTCGAGCTTCCGTTTTATCCCTTATTCCCGCAGATCCAGCTGCCGTCTTGATCTACAGGTAAAATATGTTACTACCTGTCTGATTGAATCCAACAATTCCATATACGAATGATGGTTCAACAAGGATTCCAGTCCATAATCAGAGGATCCCCTCCCGCTAAACTCCATGGACCTAGCCACCAGCAAATTTCCCTCAAATGGCCTACCAGCACACGGATATAATACCACGTTCTGGTCTCTAACTGCACAAAACCCCGGATGCATTTACAAGTTTAGGTATGGACAGCACACCCTTCTGTCCAGCATGAAGCAGCTACTGAAGGAGGGACATCTGCCTAAATGCCAAACACCTGTCCTTTTCCATTCTGTCAGGGAGGAATGTAGAGGCCATTTTGTTAGGTAACAGTCCTGAGCAATGGAAACCTGAGTAAGATAAAAGGGCCCACAGCAACCCTTGGGCTGAATGCAAACAGGTTCATTAGATGACCCACCTCAAAATATCCATAGGCCCTAGCTGACCAATGGGTGACTTACAACTGAGCATAGGTACCAAAAGAAGAAAATTCTCTACTTCCCATACATCCTCACTTGCCTCCTTAACTACAGCCCCCCACCACTGCCTCCTGGTAGTCTCTCCTTTGCTGCTCTGCCTGCTGCTCCCTTGCAGTATATTCAATAAAATTTTACCTACTTTAAAAAAAAAGAGAGAAACAAAACAGTCTCTATCCTGGCAGTATTCACTACCTCCAATTATCTCAACAGTATGTGTGTGTTTTTGAAAAGTTTATTTGAATTGAAGCATGCCTTAGTGGCTTGGTTGGCTGAATATCCAACTCCTGACTTTGGCTCAGGTCTTGACCTCAGGGTCATGAGTTCAAGCTCGGCGTCAGGCTCCACACGTGTGGCGCCTACTTTAAAAAAATAACATAAAAATAAATATAGTGAGAGCAGGTCAAGATGGTGGAGAAGTAGCAGGCTGAGATGACATCAGATAGCAGGAGGTCTGCTAGATAGCTTACCTAAAGATTGCAAACACCTACAAATCCAACAGGAGATTGAAGAGAAGAACAGCAATTCTAGAAACAGAAAAACAACCACTTTCTGAAAGGTAGGACTGGTGAAGTGAATCCAAAGCGACGGGAAGAGAGACCACGGCAGGAGGGGCCCACTCCCGGCAAGCGGCGGAGCAACGGAGCACAAAATCAGGACTTTTAAAAGTCTGCTCCATGGAGGGACATTTCTCCAGAGGCTAAACCCAGGTGAAGCCCACGAAGGGTCAGCGTGGCCCCAGGTCCCGCAGGGTCACAGAAGGATCAGGGGTGTCTGAGTGTCGCAGAGCTCACAGGTATTAGAATGGGGAAGCCAGCTACAAAGACAGAGCCAAGGAGTGAGCTCTCAGCTTGGGGTTACCTTTAACCAGTCACAGGCTCGTGAGCTCAGAGCACGGTTGGAGGCCAGGGAGATGGGCGTTATTAGGCACTCTTCTCTGAGGCGCACTGAAGAGTGGGGCCTGAGCTCTCGGCTCCTCCAGGCCAGAGACTGGGAGGCCGCCATTTTCATTCCCGTCCTCCAGAACTCTACAGAAAGCATTCAGGGAACAAAAGGTCCCGAAAGCAAACCCGAGCAGATTTCTCAGCCCAGCCCCTGGTAAGGGCAGTACCATTCCCCCTGGGACAAAGACACTTGAGAATCACTACAACAGGCCCCTCCCCCAGAAGATCAACAAGAAATCCAGCCAGGATCAAGTTCACCTACCAAGGAGTGCAGGGTCAATACCAAGGAGAGCAGAGGAATTCCAGAGGAGGAGAAAGCGAAGAATGGAACTCATGGCTTTCTTCCCATGATTCTTTAGTCTTGCAGTTAATTTAATATTTTTTTCAAAATTTTTTCTTTCTTCTTCTGCTAATTTTTTTTAACTTTTACCCTTTTCTTTTTTAACATTTTTAAACTAGATTAGCTAACATATAAATTTTTTTCTTTTTTATATTTTTTCTTTATTCGTTTTCTTTTTTTAAATTGTTTCTTTTTTTTTTTTCCTGAACCTCTTTTTATCCCCTTTCTCCCCTCCATGATTTGGGGCCTCTTCTGATTTGGTTAAAGCATATTTTCCTGGGGTTGTTGCCACCCTTTTAGTATTTTACTTGCTCCTTCATATACTCTTATCTGGACAAAATGACAAGGCGGAAAAATTCACCACAAAAAAAAAGAACAAGAGGCAGTACCGAAGGCTGGGGACCTAATCAATATAGACATTGGTAATATGTCAGATCTAGAGTTCAGAATGACGATTCTTCAAGGTTCTAGCCGGGCTCGCAAAAGGCATGGAAGATATTAGAGACCCTTTCAGGAGATATAAAAGCCCTTTCTGGAGAAATAAAAGAACTAAAATCTAACCAAGTTGAAATCAAAAAAGCTATTAATGAGGTGCAATAAAAAATGGAGACTCTCACTGCTAGGATAAATGAGGTAGCAGAAAGAATTAGTGATATAGAAGATCAAATGACAGAGAATAAAGAAGCTGAGCAAAAGAGGGACAAACAGCTACTGGACCACGAGGGGAGAATTCGAGAAATAAGTGACACATAAAATGGAACAACATTAGAATAATAGGGATTCTAGAAGAAGAAGAAAGAGAGAGGGGAGCAGAAGGTATATTGGAGAGAATTATTGGAGAGAATTTCCCTAATATGGCAAGGGAACAAGACTCAAAATCCAGGAGGTGCAGAGAACCCCCCACCTCAAAATCAACAAGAATAGGTCCATACCCCGTCACCTAATAGTAAAATTTACAAGTCTTAGTGACAAATAGAAAATCCTGAAAGCAACCCGGGAAAAGAAGTCTGTAACATACAATGGTAAAAATATTAGATTGGCAGCAGACTTATCCACAGAGACCTGGCAGGCCAGAAAGAGCTGGCATGATATTTTCAGAGCACTAAATGAGAAAAACATGCAGCCAAGAATACTATATCCAGCTGGGCTATCATTGAAAATAGAAGGAGAGATAAAAAGCTTCCAGGACAAACAATAACTGAAAGAATTTGCAAACACCAAACCGAATCTAAAGGAAATATTGAAAGGGGTCCTCTAAGCAAAGAGAGAGCCTAAAAGTAGTAGATCAGAAAGGAACAGAGACAATATACAGTAACAGTCACCTTACAGGCAATACAATGGCACTAAATTCATGTCTCTCAATAGTTACCCTGAATGTTAATGGGCTAAATACCCCAATCAAAAGACGCAGACTATCAGAATGGATTAAAAAAACAAAACCCATCTATATGTTGCCTACAAGAAACTCATTTTAGACCCGAAGACACCTCCAGATTTAAAGTGAGGGGGTGGAAAACAATTTACCATGCTAATGGACATCAGAAGAAAGCAGGAGTGGCAATCCTTATATCAGATCAATTAGATTTTAAGCCAAAGACAGTAATAAGAGATGAGGAAGGACACTATATCAAACTCAAAGGCTCTGTCCAACAAGAAGATCTAACAATTTTAAATATCTATGCCCCTAACATGGGAGCAGCCAACTATATAAATCAATTAATAACAAAATCAAAGAAACACATCAACAATAATACAATAATAGTAGGGGACTTTAACACTCTCCTCACTGAAATGGACAGATCATCCAAGCAAAAGATCAACAAGGAAATAAAGGCCTTAAATGACACACTGGACCAGATGGACATCACAGATATATTCAGAACATTTCATCCCAAAGCAACAGAATACACATTCTCCTCTAGTGCACATGGAACATTCTCCAGAATAGATCACATCCTTGGTCCTAAAATCAGGTCTCAAAAAGTATCAAAAGATTGTGATCATTCCCTGCATATTTTCAGACCACAATGCTCTGAATTAGAACTCAGTCACAAGAGGAAATTTGGAAAGAACCCAAATACATGGAGACTAAACAGCATCCTTCTAAAGAATGAATGGGTCAACCAGGAAATTAAAGAAGAATTGAAAAAATTCATGGAAACAAATGATAATGAAAACACAACGGTTCAAAATCTGTGGGACACAGCAAAGGCAGTCCTGAGAGGAAAACACATAGCGGTACAAGCCTTTCTCAAGAAACAAGAAAGGTCTCAAGTACACAACCTAACCCTACACCTAAAGAAGTAGGAGAAAGAACAGCAAAGAAAGTCTAAACCCAGCAGGAGAAGAGAAATCATAAAGATCAGAGCAGAAATCAATGAAATAGAAACCAAAAAAACAATAGAGCAAATCAATGAAACCAGGAGCTGGTTCTTTGAAAGAATTAATAAGATTGATAAACCCCTGGCCAGACTTATCAAAAAGAAAAGAGAAAGGACCCAAATAAATAAAATCATGAATGAAAGAGGAGAGATCACAACTAACACCAAAGAAATACAAACTATTATAAGAACATACTATGAGCAACTCTATGCCAAAAATTTGACAATCTGGAAGAAACGGATGCATTCCTAGAGACATATAAACTACCACAACTGAACCAGGAAGAAATAGAAAACCTGAACAGACCTATAACCAATAAGGAGATTGAAACAGTCATAAAAAATCTCCAAACAAACAAAAGTCCAGGGCCAGACAGCTTCCCAGGGAAATTCTACCAAACATTTAAAGAAGAACTAATTCCTATTCTCCTGAAACTGTTCCCAAAAATAGAAATGGAAGGAAAACTTCCAAACTCATTTTATAAGGCCAGCATCACCTTGATCCCAAAACCAGACAAGGATCCCATCAAAAAAGAGAACTACAGACCAATATCCTTGATGAACACATATGTGAAAATTCTTACCAAAATACTAGCCAGTGGGTTTCAACAGTACATTAAAAGGATTATTCACCACAACCAAGTGGGATTTATTCCAGCGCTGCAAGGTTGGTTCAACATCTGCAAATCAATCAATGTGATACAACACATTAATAAAAGAAAGAACAAGAACCATATGATACTCTCAATAGATGCTGAAAAAGCATTTGGCAAAGTACAGCATCCCTTCCTGATCAAAACTCTTCAAAGTGTAGGGATAGAGGGCACATACCTCAATATCATCAAAGCCATCTATGAAAAATCCACCGCAAATATCATTCTCAATGGAGAAAAACTGAAAGCTTTTCCACTAAGGTCAGGAACACAACAGAGATGTCCATTATCACCACTGCTATTCAACATAGTACTAGAAGTCCTAGCCTCAGCAATCAGACAACAAAAGGAAATTAAAGGTATCCATATTTGCAAAGAAGAAGTCAAACTATCACTCTTTGCAGATGATATGATACTATATGTGGAAAACCTGAAAGACTCCACTCCAAAACTGCTAGAACTTGTACAGGAATTCAGTAAAGTGTCAGGATATAAAATCAATGCACAGAAATCAGTTGCATTTCACTACACCAACAACAAGACAGAAGAAAGAGAAATTAAGGAGTCAATCCCATTTATAATTGCAACCAAAACTATAAGATACCTAGGAATAAACCTAACCAAAGAGGCACAGAATCTATACTCAGAAAACTATAAAGTACTCATGAAAGAAATTGAGGAAGACACAAAGAAATGGAAAAATGTTCCATGCTCCTGGATTGGAAGAATAAATATTGTGAAAATGTCTATGCTACCTAAAGCAATCTGCACATTTAATGCAATTCCTATCAAAATACCATCCATTTTTTTCCCAAAGAAATGGAACAAATAATCCTAAAATTTATATGGAATCAGAAAAGACCTCGAATAGCCAAAGGAATATTGAAAAAGAAAGCCAAAGTTGGTGGCATCACAATTCCAGATTTTAAGCTCTATTACAAAGCTGTCATCATCAAGACAGCATGGTACTGGCACAAAGACAGACACATAGATCAATGGAACAGAATAGAGAGCCCAGAAATAGACCCTCAACTCTATTGTCAACTAATCTTTGACAAGGCATGAAAGAATGTTCAATGAAAAAAAGACAGCCTCTTCAATAAATGGTGTTGGGGAAATTGGACATCTACATGCAGAAAAATGAAATTGGACCATTTCCTTATACCACACACGAAAATAGACTCAAAATGGATGAAGGACTTCAATGTGAGAATGGAATCCATCAAAATCCTTGCAGAGAACACAGGCAGCAACCTCTTTGACCTCAGTCACAGCAACATCTTCCTAGGAACAACGCCAAAGGCAAGGGAAGCAAGGGCAAAAATGAACTATTGGGACTTCATCAAGATCAAAAGCTTTTGCACAGCAAAGGAAACAGTTAACAAAACCGAAAGACAACTGACGGAATGGGAGAAGATATTTGCCAATGACATATCAGATAAAGAGCTAGTGTCCAAAATCTATAAAGAACTTAGCAAACTCAACACCCAAAGAACAAATAATCCAATCAAGAAATGGGCAGAAGACATGAACAGACAGACATTCCTGCAAAGAAGACATCCAGATGGCCAACAGACACATGAAAAAGTGCTCCACATTACTCGGCATCATGGAAATACAAATCAAAACCACAATGAGATATCATTTCACACCAGTCAGAATGGCTAAAATTAACAAGTCAGGAAATGACAGATGTTGGCGAGGATGCTGAGAAAGGGGAACCCTCCTACACTGCTGGTGGGAATGCAAGCTGGTGCAACCTCTCTGGAAAACAACATGGAGGTTCCTCCAAATGTTGAAAATAGAGCTACCCTATGACCCAGCAATTGCACTACTGGGTATTTACCCTAAAGATACAAACGTAGTGACCCGAAGGGGCACGTGCACCTGAATGTTTATAGCAGCAATGTCCACAATAGCTAAACTATGGAAAGAACCTAGATGTCCATCAACAGATGAATGGATAAAGAAGATGTGGTATATATATATATGGAATACTATGCAGCCATCACAAGAAATGAAATCCTGCCATTTGTGACGACGTGGATGGAACTAGAGGGTATCAGGCTTAGCGAAATAAGTCAATCAGAGAAAGACATCATATGATCTCCCTGATATGAGGAAGTGGAGATGCAACATGGGGGTTTAAGGGGGTAGGAGAAGAATAAATGAAACAAGATGGGATTGGGAGGGAGACAAACCGTAAGTGACTCTTAATGTCACAAAACAAACTGAGGGTTGCTGGGGGGAGGGGGTTGGGAGAGGGAGATGGGGTTATGGACATTGGGGAGGGTATGTGCTATGGTGAATGCTGTGAAGTGTGTAAACCTGGCAATTCACAGACCTGTAGCCCTGGAGATAAAAATACATTATATGTTTATAAAAATAAATAAATTTTTTAAATAAATAAATAAAGTTTATTTGAGTTGCAATCCAAGTAAATCCCAAACATTGCAACTGGCTGATAGGTCTTCTAAGCAAGACCAGGTACTCTTGTGGCGGGGTGGGGGGCGGGGATCAGGGTTCTGTAAATGAGGAGGATGGGCAGTTGAGGAAATAGGAGTGCGGTCTGGATTTCCCAAGATAATAGGCCCCAAGCAGGCTGTGGATGATCTTTCCAAAATGCCCAGTGATGGTCAGTGGTCACATCTGGAAATACTGTAGTGAGGAAGTGAGCTTACTATCTAACAGCTCTTCGTCCTCAGAGAGCAAAAAGTAAAGATTCCGGTCTCTTGGGAAAAGCATACAACAAAAAAACGAGGATCATTGAAAACTGGGTGGTAAAGAGCATGGAATTAATGCTAATTCCATTATAGAAGGAATTTGCTTTTAAGAGATCAGAATGAGCAAGAGATAAATAAAGATGACAAAAGACCAGACAATTACAGTTCCCTGGCAAATACCTATTGATTAAAATAAAAACACATAAAAGAAAATGGCTTCAACTCACCACTTCTTTGTAATCAATTTTGTTTTTAATCTACACTGAGTTTTTAAAATTAGGTTATAAATACTTGAAATGATTGGTACTGAATTTGAAATTGCGATTCTTTTTTTTTAATGTGGAGTTAACCTATTAAAAAAAAGTGATATAGTGCTATTAAGGTTGTTTCATGTGGTTTATTAATACTTCTGCTTCTGAAAATGATTTGTAGTAAAAAAATAAAACAGAAATATTTGATAAGATTGGAAAAAAGTCAAACACAAAAAGGCAAAATTCAAGAAATGAGAGGAGGAGGAAAGAAGGATAATAATTAAGCAGAAAATATGGGCTAAAGGAAGGAATTAAATAGAAAACAAGGGCAAGAAAAGCCTTATAACTGCAATAAAGTAAATATTACTTTTAGTTCACAAGACATTTACTATTTTTAAATAATAAAACTTTAAAACATGTGTTGTCATCTTTCTTCATTTTTTCCAGGCTTTTTTCTCCTGCCGACAATCAGAGTGGTAGTTCAATGAAGGAAAAAAAAAAAAAAAGAGTGTCAGCACAGCTTCTCCATGGCCTGGATGTGGCAGGGTATGGTTCCAAATGAAGGGTCTAAGGCATCGGTTCTCCTCTAGGGTGATTTTCCTCCCCCCAACTCCAGGGGACTCTTGACAATACCTACAGACTTTCTGTTGGTTACAACTGGGGGGAGAGTACTATTGTCTTCTAGGGCTAGAGGCCAAGGCTGCTGCTAAACATCTTACAATGCTCAAGACAACCTTCCACAATAAAGAATTATCCAACCCCAAATGCCAAGGGGGCCAGGTTGAGAACCCCTGATCTGGTGGATAGGGATAAACAACTCTGATGCGCCAGACCATTATGCACCATTAACATGTAGAGAATGATTCTCCCTCCTTTGCCCAGATTTTTTTCTCTACAACTCCTTCCTGTCATTACCTATGCCACAATTAAAATGTGTGTTTTAATATCTCACTTCTAGTTTCCTGCAGGCTCCCAACTGATCTGACTCACTTTGGTTTGTGGGCACACAGCTGTCCATTTAATGATTTTTCCCAACGTTATAGTTCATTCCCTTTCCCCTTATGTGGTGCAATGGCTTCTATTTTCTCTATGATGTCAAGGTTAAAGACCTCATCCTGACACCAGACTCATCCATCAATGGCTAATTCATCCCTTTTGTAATCTTACTTGAAATCTTCATAGCTCCTTTACTCCAGCCAAGACATCAAGAGATCTTTCTCCCTATCTCTTTCACCTGTTTCAACCTGCCTCATGATTGACTCCTGCTGCTTGGGTAAAGGATAATCTGAAAAAAAACAGGTTGCTTTTTAACTGTCTCCACTACAGGTAAGTAGGACAACAGCAAAATCTACTACAAAATTCATGAACAGAAAAGAACTTAAATATACTCTTTCTAGAATATCTTCATAGCATATCTACATCAGGAAATGGTTTTCAACATTAAAGGCCAAAATTAAAAAAAAAACATTTTTCAGGCAAAAAATTTCAGTTAATCATAATTTTTCCATTTTCCAAAAGATTTAATTAGCAGAGATTTTCTTTCATGAAAATCTTGGCTTGGACACAAGGAAAATTAGATATCATTCACATCTTTTAAAATCTGGGTTTTCTAATCTTAAAAATATGATGCTTCAGGGGAATTTCTTTTTTTTAACATACTGAACCCTACTGGCACACAAAAATATTAAAACAAAATATGAAAATTGAATTTACACTTTTCCAGTTGGATGTATTGCATTAGAGACTAACTCCCATATTTCAGATAATGCTAAGTCAGTAACATTTCAAGTACAGAGATTAGAAATGATTGGCCTGAGTAAAAGAAACACTACTTAAAATATTTAAGAAGTTTTTGTTGAGAAAAAGGACTAGATAAGCTTTCAAAGTTGCTCACAAAGAGAGAAGCAGAACAAAGAGGAACAGGAGCTGGGAGTAAGATTTTTGGCTCAAAACAAGAAAGAAGTCCTACAATCCCTCTGATTTTGAAGGAGCTTCAGCAATGTCTCAAGATCAGTTGGGAAAATATTCAAGACCATCACTGCAGTTAGGGAAATATGCCCTCACCAAAATCCAATGGCCTTGGCTTCAGAATTCCTGCTTTGATGTATTAAACACATACTAGCCCTATTACTACATCTTCTCAGTTTCTCAGACCTCTGGGTACCAGCTTCTCCAGGCACCTGAGCAACCACCATCCCTATACAGCCCATTTAGATGTAATGGTGTTGCTCCTTCGTTTACCTGCAGGAGTCCCCTAAGGTCTGCAGAATAGTCATCTCCCCTCAATATGATTTTTAAGACCCTTCACAATCCCCTCACCACTATCAGCTCACTGTCCCCAGGTAGATAAGTAAAGACTTTGAAATAAAATAGGTTGGATTTGGTTATTTATTTATTTAATAAAGGACTGGCTTAGGGAAATGTTACTGATACAATGCATCCAGGTAGTATAAAGGAACTAAACAGTCTCCCATAAGATCATTGCAGTCAAGTTGGAGATATGAACCAGACCCTAGGACATTTAGGAAAAACTATAACTAGAACTGGGAACCTCAAGTACCGATTACTGGGTGATTGCTAGCCTAAAAAGAGATGGCCACTGATGGAACACAGAATGTTGCCTATGCAACAACCTGGGTAAAAATATCAAATTCATGGTCATCACATTTGCAGATCATGATGCTGAAAAGGAAAACAAATAGAGAAGGACAGAAACAGACAAAGAGCTAAGAGTCCCAGACACTGGATGGTGCAAAAAAGAATGAAATTCAACCAATTCAAAAACCAAACTGCGAAAGTACAAGACAAAGAGCTAGTGACAACTCAAAACCATTTGTGGAAAAGGCATAAATATTTTATTCAATTGCAAGCTTAATATAAGTCAACATGTGACTCTCCCTCCAAAAAAGAAACTAATATGACCTTGAGTTGTATTAATAGACATACAGTAGCTATAATAAAGGAGATAAATGTTCCTCTGTCTTCTACAACCTAAATGGAAAAAAAAAAAAAACCCGTGATATTTAGCCTGAAGAAAGACTGTAGATTGATTGTTCTCTTTTAAATATTTAAGTAGGTGTCATGTAGAAGCAGCCCTCAAAAGTTCAACATACAAGAGGTAAAATATATGAGGAGATAAATTTGGATTTTTCTCCTTTAGAGTGAAAACTGCATGGGAGAGTCTCCATTACTAGCCTGGGCCAGTTTTATACAGGCTGTAGGTCCGATTCTGGAAAGCTTATCAGACTGTTCGGTGTTTGGAACGCAGATTCTACAATATGGAGTAACCCAGAGCGGAGGCCAGGGAGGTGGGGCGTGGTAGGGGGTTGGTGAAGGGGGTGGAGGGAGGTGGTCACTGGGTAAAGCTGTGATAATGGCGGCCTGAGTGAGAACTACAAAACCAAATTCTGGCTGCCTCTGAGCAAAGTTTTATTAGAGATAAATTGCACCTCCACCCTCATTTGCTACAAAAATGAATAACAGAATTAAAGGGGAAGTTCTCTTTCCATTTTATGCTTTATAAAAGCTTTAAAATGTTTCCTCTTCCTAAACCTGCACCGCAAGATCTCTTTTCTCAGTTGTATAAAATGTAAATTTGTTAGGCATTTTCCAAGAGTAACTTTTCAACTATAATAAGCAAAAGGCTAATAATAAATTATAAAATAAATCTGGTCCTTAAAACTAAAACCTGTGGCTCTAAATTTGGGGGGTTTTTTGGTTTGAATTTATCTTGTGCCTGAGACATCAAGTAGAATAAACTTACGTGCCCATACAGATGGAGCTCCTCTTCTTGCATCAGTATCAAAAGGATGGCTTCAGTTGGAGTGTTTTCAGCTCTCCAAACTGGTGACAGACACTTCGTCAACATTCCATCAGGATTTACCTGCTCTGGGTTTGCACCAAAAGTCCAAAGACACACTTTTTCTCTCCAACTCCTAGGGATCTCCAGGCTCTAGTCTGCATTTGTTTCCCATTCTCAGCATGTCACCACACATTTCTTCAAGGCAGTGGATATATCTAGAAGTCTGGCTGGCCAGAGCTCTTGCAGTGTCATTTGCTTGCCTCTCCTTCCTTTGGAAGCCGCAGTTCTCAAATTTACCGTGCTCAGAATCACCTGGGCAGCTGGTTAAAAGCATGGATTCCACAATTTCAGCCTCAGGGGTTCTGGTTTAATAACTTTCTACAGAGGACAACACTATTTTTAACAAACCCCTTCCCCCAGAAAGGATTTTTTTTCTAACCAATTTCTTTACATAAGTGGTCAACAGATCACACTTTAAGAAACAATCTCAAAAGGATTCTAAATTGGAGAAGTGTACAATGTGGTATTTTTCTCATCGGACCTGAAAAATATTTGTTGATTATCTACCTCTTTACATGAATGTTTGGTTAAGTTAAAAGGAGGTCTCCCTGGGCGCCTGGGTGGCTCAGTGGGTTAAAGCCTCTGCCTTCAGCTCGGGTTATGGTCCCGGGGTCCTGGGATCGAGTCCCACTTCGGGCTCTCTGCTCGGCAGGGAGCCTGCTTCCCCCTCTCTCTCTGCCTGCCTCTCTGCCTAGTTGTGATCTCTGTCTGTCAAATGAACAAATAAAATCTTAAAAAAAAAAAAAAAGGAGGTCTTCCTTATTCAAGAAGAGATAGAAGTACATACGGTTTCATTCCGTATGGAGCTAGTTAGAAATGCCCCACCCCACACCAGGTGAATCAAAACATGCACACAAACAAGATAGCCAGGTGATTTATATGGACATTAAGATCTGAGAAGCAACTGTACTAGAGCACACAAAAAAGGTGATGAGTAATAGGGGTCATCCTATCAGGATTAGATTTGGCTTCAAATAACCCCAAATGGTAGTAGTTTAAATAAGAAAGTTTGTTTCTCTCATACATCAAGGTCCAGATGTAGATAATTATGGCAGGTATGGTCATTCCTTTCCATGAGGTCCTTGGTGACCCAGGCTTCCTCTAGACCACGTCGTTGTGTTTTGTTGTATAGCCCAACCCTAAGATGAGGCCATTTACATAACAATTAAGACTGTGAATTCATTATGGCAGTTTTTCTGCACGTGGTAATAAAGGATTTACAGAATGGGTACTTTTTTCTAAATAACAAAAACTTGCTCTGGAGGCAGATGGCAGAACAGAATCTAACTTGATGTTCTACCATCCCTTTGTCCTTCTGCTAAGTTAGAGTTCCAGACATCATACTCATTTTTCAAGCAGAATCCTGGAAGAAGGGGCAAAAAGTATACACTGGCTATCTAGTGCTGCTAAATTTATCTGGTGCTGCTAGAGCTTCAGCAAACATCTCAACCATCAGGCTGAGTCCAGAGACACAATTAGTTGTAAAGGAGACTGGGAAATGTCGGTTTTTTCCTAGGCAGCCACAAGCCCAGCTCAAACGTCTATTATGGTGAAGAATGGGAAAATAGGGATGGCAGACAACCAGGGATCATATACTTGGATACAAAGCCATGTACTTCTGAGATTTCTATGACAAAATAGTGTACTCTTTCAGAAACTGTCCCACTCAAATAGTTGGTTCTGGTTCAAAGTTGAGCCTCTGCAAACTGCTCCATTTCTTATAGCAACAACTAAGCGTGTATCAGTGTTCTTTCCTTTGTTGTCGAGAGGCAGTGGGGTAGGAAAGTGGTCAGGAGTGAAGCTAGAAAGAAGAGCAGAAATCCAGGTACCAGAACCAAGGTATAGAAGAGATGATGTTGAAAAGAAAGTAGAAGCCATCATCGAAGAGAGATTAGCAACAAGGAGACCCAATACTGACTCTAAGGGAGTCAGGCTACAGCTTCTTCAATCCTTTGCGCCCGAGGAAAGAATGTCCTAAAAGTAAGACAGATCAAGTGTGCTCAAGGGGAGGTCACCCTCTAAGGAAACAGGGTGCTACAAAAACTGTGGGACCCAGTGCAAAATAAAAATGTAGGGTCCCTTATTCAGAAAAGAAGGGGAAAATGCTGTTAAAGGTACGAAAATATAAAGTTTTTTCCTTTAAAAATACCTTATTACTACTTATAAAATATAATAGGGATAACAACATATATTTACTAATTATAAAAATATTTTGGTGCTTAAGTCTATAATAAATAATATTTTATCAATTTTAAAGTATCCAGAGCCAATGGTTCTTCCAGAAAATCTTTTTGAAAGATTTAATTCCCAGGAGTGCCTAGGTAGCTCAGTGGGTTAAGCCTCTACCTTCGACTCAGGTCATGATCACAAGGTCCTGGGATCAAGCCCTGCATTGGGCTCTCTGCTCAGCAGGGAGCCTGCTTCCCCCCAGCACCCCCCGCCCCACCCTGCCTGCCTCTCTGCCTATTTGTGATCTCTCTCTCTCAGTTAAATAAATAAAATCTTAAAAAAAAAAGATTTAATTCCCAATAAAAATCAGTGCTTTGCACCTGAATTTAATTATAAATGTAAATTAGTACCATGGCTTTTAAATATTTCCTCTAACATTTTCTGCAATGGAGGGTCCACATCCAAAACCAAAAATGGTATCATAAATTTGTAAATAATTCAAAACACCTACTAATACATTGCATTGCTGTATTTTTTTTTTACCATTTATTTTTTAAAGTTTTTAATTCCAGGTAGTTAACATAAATTAACATAGTTAACATAACATAGCTGTTATATTAGTTTCAGATGTACAATATAGTGATTCAACAATTCCACACATCACCCAATGCTCATCACAAGTGCACCCCTTAACCCGCATCATGCATCTCACCCACGCCCCCATACCCCCATCCTTTCCCCTCTGATGGGTATCAAGGCAGTGGATATATCTAGAAGTCTGGCTGGCTTCCCCTCCAGTTTGTTCTCTGTAATTAAGAATCTGTTTTGTGGTTTGTCTTTCTCTCTCTCTTCCCCTTTGTTTTCTCCTTTGTTTCTTAAATTCTGCATATAAGTGAAATCATATGGTATTTGTCTTTCTCTGACTGACTTATTTCACTTAGGATTATACACTCTAGCTCCATCTATGTCATTGCAAAAGGTAAGACTTCATTTTTTGTGGTTGAATAATATTTCAGCATTTGTATGTATGTGTGTGTATACATGTATATGTGTAAATATATGTATATAAATATATATACATATATATACACACACATATATATACACCAAATCTTCTTTTCCCCACTTTTTTTTTCAAGAAGACTCCACACCCAGCAATGGAGCCCAACTCAGGACTCAAACTCACAACCCCGAGATCAAGACCCAAGCCGACATCAAGAGTCAGATGTTCAACAGACTGAGCCACCCAGGCACCCCAATATACCAAATCTTCTTTATACATTCATCAATCAATGGACACTTAGGCTACATTCATATATTGGCTATTGTAAATAATGATGTTAAAAACATTGAGAGCCATGTATCTCTTTGAATTAGTATTTTGTAGTTTTTGGGTAAATACGCAGTAGTGCGATTGCTGGATTATAGGGTAGTTCTATTTTTAACGTTTGAGAAAACTCCATAGTGGTTTACAGAGGCTATACCAGTTCACATTCCCACCAACAGTGTACAAGCATTCCTTTTTCTCCACATGTTTACAAACACCAATTGTTTCTGTTGTTGCTTTTAGCCATTTCTAACAGCTGTGAGGTGATATTTCATTGTAGTTTTGATTTGCATTTCCCTGATGATGAGAGATGTTGAATATCCTTTCATGTGTCTGTTGGCCATCTGGATGTCTTCTTTGGAGAAATGTCTGTTCATGTCTTCTTCCCATTTTTTCACTGGATTATTTGGTTTTGGTGTTGAGTTTTATAAGTTCTTTATATATTTTGGATACTAATCATTTATCAGCTATGTCACTTGCAATTATTTTCTCCTATTCTGTAGGGTACCTTTAAGTTTTGCTGATTGTTTTCTTTGCTGTGCAGAAGCTTTTTAAATTTTCCCCCTTCTTACATTTAAATTCAATTAATTAACATATAACATATTATTACTTTCAGAGGTAGAATTCAGTGATTCATCAGTTTTATATAATACCCAGTGTTCATTAATTCACATGCCCTCCTTAATGTGCATCACCCAGTTAACTCCTCCCACTACCTACCTCCCCTCCAGCAACCCTCAGTTTGTTTCCTATGATTAAGAGTCTCTTATGGTTTGTCTCCATCTCTGATTCCATTTTGTTTCATTTTTCCCTACCTTCCCCTCTGATCCTGTTTTTTTCTTAAATTCCACATGAGTGAGATCATTTAATAATTGTCTTTCTCTGACTGACTTATTTCACTTAGCATAATACTCTCTAGTTCCATCCATGTTGCTGCAAATGGCAAGATTTCATTCTTTTTGATGGCGGAGGAGTATTTCATTATATATATATATATAAAATATATATATGTGTGTGTATATATACATATATGTGTGTATATATATATATGTGTGTGTGTGTGTGTGTGTATCATATCTTCTTTATCCATTCATCAAGTGATGGACATTTGGGCTCATTCCATAGTTTGGCTATAGTGAACATTGCTACTATAAACATTGGGATGCAGTTGTCCCTTTGGATCACTATATTTGTATCTTTGGGGTAAATCCCTAGTACTGCAGTTGTTGGGTTGTAGGATAGCTCTATTTTCAACTTTTTAAGGAACGTCCATATTGTTTTCCAGAGTGGCTGCACCAGCTTGCATTCTCACCAACAGTATAGGAGGATTTCCCTTTCTCCACACACTCGCCAACATCTGCCATTTCCTGACTTGTTAATTTTAGCCATTCTGACCGGTGAGAGGTGGTATCTCATTGTGGTTTTCATTTATATTTATTTCCCTGATGCTAAGTGACGTTGAGCATCTTTTCATATGTCTGCTGGTCATATGGATGTCTTCCCTGGAGGAATGTGGAGGAATGTCTGTTCGTGTCATCTGCCCATTTCTTTTTTTTTTTTTTTTTTTTCCAATTTATTTATTTTCAGAAAAACAGTATTCATTATTTTTTCACCACACCCAGTGCTCCATGCAAGCTGTGCCCTCTATAATACCCACCACCTGGTACCCCAACCTCCCACCCCCCCGCCACTTCAAACCCCTCAGACTGTTATTCAGAGTCCATAGTCTCTCATGGTTCATCTCCCCTTCCAATTTACCCAAAAGCACATACCTTCCCCAATGTCCATAACCTTCCCCCCTTCTCCCAACCCTCCTCCCCCTAGAAACGAAATCTTGCCATTTGCGACAACATGGATGGAACTAGAGCGTATCATGCTTAGCGAAATAAGTCAAGCAGAGAAAGACAAATATCATATGATCTCCCTGATATGAGGGAGTGGTGATGCAACATGGGGGCTTAAGTGGGTAGGAGAAGAATCCATGAAACAAGATGGGATAGGGAGGGAGACAAACCATAAGTGACTCTTAATCTCATCTGCCCATTTCTTGATTGGATTATTTGTTCTTTGGATATACCTTTTTTTTTTTATCTTTTTTTTTTTTACTTTTATTTTATTTTTTTTCAGTGTTCTAAAATTCATTGTTTATGTACCACACTCAGTGCTCCATGCAATATGTGCCCTCCATAATACCTACCACCAGGCTCACTCAACCCCCCCACCTCCCTCCCCTCCAAATTTGATAAGCTCTTTATTGATTTTGGATACTAGCCCTGTATCTGATATGTCATTGGCAAATATTTTCTCCCATTCTCTCAGTTGTCTTTTGGTTTTGTTGACTGTTCCCTTTGCGTGCAAAAGCTTTTTATCTTGATGAGATCCCAATAGTTCATTTTTGCCTTTGTTTACCTTGCCTTTGGAGACAAGCAAGAAGTTTCTGTAGCTGAGGTCATAGAAGGTGCTGCCTGTTTTCCCCTCTGGGATTTTGATTG
Organism: Neogale vison; assembly: GCF_020171115.1. Classification (NCBI taxonomy): domain Eukaryota; kingdom Metazoa; phylum Chordata; class Mammalia; order Carnivora; family Mustelidae; genus Neogale; species Neogale vison. The sequence goes on along the minus strand of NC_058091.1, from coordinate 183,330,954 downwards.
ATTCCTGTCTCACATTTAGGCCTTTTATCCATTTTGAGTATATTTTTGTGTATAGTGTAAGAAAATGGTCTAGTTGAGATGGCAGGGTTGCTCAGTCAGATATGCATCTGTCTTTGGCTCAGGTCATGATTCCAGGCTCCTGGGATCGTGCCCCAATCAGGCTCCTTTCTTGGCAGGAAGACTGCTTCTCCCTCTCTCTGTGACCGCTGTTTCCTCTGCTTGTGCACATGCTCTCTCTGTCAGGTAAATAAATGTATTTTTAAAAAGAAAGAAAGAAAGAGAGAGAGAGAGAGAGAGAGAAAGAAAATGATCACATTTCATCCTTTTGCATGTCTCTGTCCAATTTTCTCAATACCATTTGTTGAAGAGATTTTTCTCCCATTGGATATTCTTTCCTGCTTTGTCGTAGATCAGTTGACCATAGAGTTGAGGGTTCATTTCTGGGTTCTCAATTCTGTTCCATTGATTTATGTGTCTGTTTTTGTGCCAGTACCATACTGTCTTGATGATTACAGCTTCGTAATAGAGCTTGAAGTCTGGAATTGTGATGCCACGAGCTTTGGTTTTCTTTTTCAACATTCCTTTTTGGTACTTCGGGTCTTTTCTGGTTCTGTACAAATTTTAAGATTATTTGTTCCAGTTTTGTGAAAGAAGTTGATGGTATTTTGATAGGGATTGCATTGAATGTGTAGATTGCTATAGGTAGTGTAGACATTTTCACAATATCTGTTCTTCCAATCCATGAGCATGGAATGTTTTTCTATTTCTTTGTGTCTTCCTCAATTTCTTTCATTAGTATTCTATAGTTTTCTGAGTACAGATCTTTTGTCCCTTTGGTTAGATTTATCATAGGCAATTGTGAATGGGATTGACTCCTTAATTTCTCTTTCTTCTGTCTCATTGTTAGGGTATAGGAATGCAATTGATTTCAGTGCATTGATTCTATATCCTGACACTTCACTGAATTCCTATATGAGTTTTAGCAGTTTTGGAGTGGAGTCTTTTGGGTTTTCCACATAAAGTATCATATCACCTGCAAAGAGTAAGAGTTTGACTTCTTCTTTGCTGAATCAGATGTCTTTTCTTTTTGTTGTCTGACTACTGAGGCTAGGACTTGTAGTACTATGTTGAACAGCAGTGATGATAGTGAACATCCCTGCCATGTTCCTGACCTTTGGGGAAAAGATGTCAGCTTTCCCCCCATTGAGAATGATATTTGCTGTGTTTTTTATAGGGCTTTTATGATATTGAGGTATCATATCTATCCCTACACTGAAGAGTTTTATTCAAGAAAGGATGCTGTACTTTGTCAAATGCTTTTTCTCCATCTATTGTAAGGATCATATGGTTCTTGTGCTTTCTTTTATTAATGTAGTGTATCACATTGATTGATTTGCAGATGTTGAACTATCCTTGCAGCCCAGGAATAAATCCCACTTGATCATGATGATTAATCCTTTTAATAAATTCTTGGATCCTATTAGCCAGTATTTTGGTAAGAATTTTTGCATCCATGTTCATTATGGATGTTGGTCTGTAATTTTCCTTTTGATGGAGTCTCTGTCTAGTTTTAGGATCAAGGTAATGCTGGCCTTATAGAAATAATTTGGAGGTTTTCCTTCCATTTCTATTTTTTGAAACAGCTTTAGAAGAATAGGTATTAATTTTTTAAATGTTTGGTAGAATTCCTCTGGGAAGCCATTTGCCCCTAGAGTCTTCTTTGTTGAGAGATTTTTGATTACTGCTTACTTTCTGGTTATGGATCTGTTCAGGTTTATTTCTTCCTGTTTCAGTTTTGATAGTTTATATATTTCTAGGAATGCATCCATTTGTTCCAAATTGCTTAATTTGTTGGTGTATAATTGTTTCAGTGTTAGTTGTGATCTCTCCTCTTTCATTCATGATTTCATTTATTTGGATCATTTTTCTTTTCTTTTTGATAAGTCTCATCAGGGGTTTATCAATCTTATTAATTCTTTCAAAGACTAGCTCCTAGTTTTGTTGATCTGTTCTTCTGTTCTTTTGGTTTCTATTTCATTGATTTCTGCTCTAACATTTATTAATTCTCTTCTCTTGCTGGGTTTGGACTTTACTTGCTGTTCTTTCTCCAGCTCCTTTAAGTGTAGGTTAGGTTATATATTTGAGAACTTTCTTGTTTTTTGAGAAAGGCTTGTATTGCTATATACTTCCCTTTTAGGACCCCTTTGCTGCATCCTAAAGATTTTGAACAGTTCTGTTTTATTTTCATTTGTTTCCATGAATTTTTAAAATTCTTCTTTAATTTCCTAGTTGACCTATTCATTCTTTAGTAGGATGTTCTTTAGCCTTCATGTATTTGGGTTCTTTCCAACTTTCCTCTTGTTATTGAGTTCAATTTTCAAAGCATTGTGGTCTGAAAATATGCAGGGAATGATCCCAATCTTTTGGTACCAGTTGAGACCTGACTTGTGAACCAGGATGTGATCTATTCTGGAGAATTTTCCATGTCCACTACAGAAGAATGTGTATTCTGTTGCTTTGGGATGGAATGTTCTGAATATATCTGTGAAGTCTATCTGGTCTGGTTTGTCACTCAAAGCCCTTGTTTTCTTTGATCTTCTGCTTAGATGATTTGTCCATTGCAGTAAGTAGGGTGTTAAAGTCCCCTACTATTATTGTATTATTATCAATGTGTTTCTACCAATGTGCTATTAATTGTTTTATATAACTGAGTGCTCCCATGTTAGGGGCATAAATATTTACAATTGTTAGATCTTCTTGTTGGATTCTTATTACAGTCTTTGGTATAAAATCTAATTCGTCTGATATAAGCATTGCCACCCCAGCTTTCTCTTGCTGTTCATTAGCATGATAAATTATTTTCCACCCCCTCACTTTCAATCTGGAGGTGTCTTCGGGTCTCAAATGAGTCTCTTGAAGATAGTATATCAATGGATATTGCTTTTTTTAAAATTTTTTTTAAAGATTTTGTTTATTTGACAGAGATTACAAGTAGACAGAGAGGCAGGCAGAGAGAGAGAAAGGGAAGCAGGCTCCTTGCTGAGCAGAGAGCCTGATGCGGGACTCGATCCCAGGACCCTGGGATCATGACCTGAGCGGAAGGCAGCAGCTTAACCCACTAAGCCACCCAGGCACCCCAGATATTGCTTTTTTATCCAGTCTGATGCCCTGTATCTTTTTATTGGGGCATTTAGTATTTATATTTGGAGTAACTATTGAAAGATATGAATTTAGTGTCATTGTATTACCTGTAAAGTGACTGTTACTGTATACTGTCTCTGTTCCTTTCTGATCTATTTTACTTTTGGGCTCTCTTCCCTTAAAGGATCCCCCTTTAATATTTCTTGCAAGGCTGCTTTAGTGATCACAAATTCTTTTAGTTTCTGATTGTTCTAGAAGCTTTTATCTCTCCTTTCATTTTGAATGACATCCTTGCTGGATAAAGAATTCTTGGCAGAATATTTTCCTTCCTTTCCTACTTTTTGGAATAGTTTGAGAAGAATAGGTATTAACTCTTCTTTACTGTTTGGTAGAATTCACCTCTGAAATCATCTCATCCTGGACTTTTGTTTGTTGGGAATTTTCTGATTGGTGATTCAATTTCTTACTGATTATCAGTTGTTCAAGTTTTCTATTTCTTCCTGTTTCAGTTTTGGTAATTTATACATTTCTAGGAATTTATCAATATCTAGGAATTTTCCAGGCTGTCCAATTTTTGGCATATAGTTTTTCATAACATTCTCTTATAATTGTTTGCATTCTGTGGTGTTGGTTGTTATTTATCTTCTTTCATTTTTGATTTTATAATTTGAGTCCTTTCTCTTTTTCTTGATAAGTCTGGCTAGAGGTTTATCAATATCATTGTTTTTGTTTTTGTTTTTGTTTTTTCAAGGATCCAGCTGCTGGTTTCATTGATGTGTTTTTTTTGTTTGTTTGTTTCTATATCATTTATTTCTGCTCTAATACTTATTATTTGCTTCCTTCTGCTGGTTTTAGGTTTTGTTTGTTGTTTGTTGTTTTTTTTTTCCCCCTAGTATAAGGTTAGATTGTTTGTGATTTTTCTGGCTGCTTGAGGTAGGCATGTATTGCTATACACTTCTCTTAGAACTACTTTTGCTGCATTCCAGAGGCTTTGGACCATGGAGTTTTCATTTTCATTTGTCTCCATGTATCTTTCATTTCTTTTTGGATTTCCTGGTTTACCCATTCATTGTTTAGCAGCATGTCATTTAACCTCCACTTATTTTTGATCCTCCCAGATTTTTTCTTATGGTTGACTCCTAGCTTCTTAGCATTGTTGTCAGAAAAGATGTATGGCATGACTTCGATCTTTCTGAATTTGTTGAGACTTGTTTTATTGACTAATATGTGATCTGTTCTGGAGAATGTTCTGTGTGCACTTGAAACAAATGTGTATTCTCCTGTTTTAGGATGGAATGCTCTGAATATATTGGTTAAATCCATCTGTTCCAGTGTGTCATTCAAAACCACTGTTTCATTGATGATTTTCTGTTTAGGTGATCTGTTCATTGATGTGAGTGGAGTATTAAAGTCTTCTACTTTTATTGTATTAAAATCAATTAGTTCCTTTATGTTTGCTATTCACTGTTTTATGTATTTGGGTGCTCCCATTTTGGGTGCATAAATATTCACAACTGTTATATCTTCTTATTGGATTATCCCCTTTATTATTATATAGTATCCTTCTTTGTCTCTTGTTACAGTCTTTGTTTTAAAGTCTAGTTTGTCTTATATAAGTATTGGTACCTTGTCTTTCTTTTCACATACATTTATAGGTAAATTCTTCTCCATCCCTTCGTTTTCAATCTGCATGTGTGTTTAGGTCTGAAATGAGTCTCATAGGCAGCATACAAGTGAGTCTTATTTTTTTCATGCATTTTGTCTCTTCGTGTCTTTTGATTGGAGCATTCAGTCCATTTTCACTCAAAGTAATTATTGTTAGATATGTATTCATTTTCATTTTATTACTTGCTATATGGCTGTTTCTGAAGATTTTTTTCAGATCCTTTCTCATCTTTCTCTCTTTCATGGTTTGCTGATTTTCTTTAGTGATATATTTGGATTTCTTTCTCTTTATTCTTTGCATTTTTATTGGTAGTTTTTATATAGGGTAACCATTACGTTTGTATGGTTTGTATATAACATCTTCTGCATATAGCAATCTACCTTAAGTTGATGGTCATTTAAGTTTGAACCCATTCTTTTCTTCTGTCCTCCCCATGTTTAAGGTATATGTTACTATTTTATATCCTTGTTTTTTGTGAGTTCCTTGACTAGATTTTTTTACAGAAATATTCACTTTCACTGCTTATTGTGTTTCCTACCTTTATACTGTCACATTTGGTCTCTCCACTCAGAGTTTCCTTTAGTATTTCTTGCAGGGCTGATTTAGTGGTCATGAACTCCTTTAGTTTTTGTTTGTCTGGAGAATTCTTTATCTCTTCTTCTATTCTGAGTGACAGCCTTGCTGGATAGAGTATTCTTAGCTACAGATTTTTCCCATTCAGCACTTTGATAATATTATACCACTCTTTTCTGGCTTTGAAGATTTCTATTGAAAAGTCTCCTGCTAGCTTTATGGATTTTCCCTTGTAAGTTACTGGCTTCTTTTGTCTTGGTGCTTTAAAAAATTTTTTTATCACTTTATTTTGACACTTTATCACTATATATTTGCATAAGTACAATATATCTTGGTGTAGGTCTGCTTTTGTTGATTTTGGAGGGAGTTCTCTCTGCTTTCTGGATCTGGAGATCTGTTTTTTTTTTCCCCAGATTAGGGAAGTTTTCAGCTATTATTCCTTCAAATAAAATTTTTGCCCCTTTTTTCTCTTCTCCTAGAGCTCCTAAAACACAAATGTCATTACATTTGATGGAGTCTGAGTTCCCTAAGTCTATTCTCATTTTGCATAATTCTTCTTTCTCTCTTTTGTTCAGCATGTTACTTTTCATTACTGTCTTCTAGGTCACAAATTAATTCCTCTGCTTCTTCCATCTTGCTGTTGATTCCATCAAGCATGTTCCTCGTGTCAATCATTGAGCCCTTCTTCTCTGCTATATTATTCCTTATTGCTATGTTAGGGTTTCACTCATATCTTCTACTTCCTTATGGTCATTGCTTTAAATTCTCTATCATGGATATTATTTATATCTGTTCCAGTTAGATCTCTGGCTGTGGCCTTGTCCTGTTCTTTCATTTGGGATAAATTTCTCTGTCCTCTCATTTTGTCTTCCTCTCTGTGTCTTTGTATGTTAAGAAAGTCAACTTTTACTCTTGAAAGTAGTGACATTATGAGAAAGAGGTCCTGGAGTGTCCTGCAGTGCATATCCCCTGTTCACCAGAACATGGTACTTCAGGAGAGTATCCTATGTTTGTTGCTTATGCCCTGCTGCTGTGTCTGAGTCACTTTTCCTTTCAGTGCAGTTGTCTGCCCTGTGTCTCTACATGTTGTGGGCTGTGCTTGCTTTCTGTAGATTCAGTGGGACCCAGACAAGCAAGCTCTGGGAGAGTGTACATGCTGAGGAACTTGGGAGCTGAGAAATAGTGTTGGGAAAATTTGTGCTAGGTCAATAGTCCTATGCTGGATCCCCTGAAGTGCTATAGTGGCCAGGGGCTATGTCCTGGGGTGGCTTTGGGGGGGTGCCACTGGGCATGGTACACAGTGGCAGCTGTGCAGCTAGCAGCTGAGTGGGTCATGTGTGCTAACAAAATCTGCTGTGAGCCTAGGGCAGATGCTAGCAGGCTTGGAGTGGGTGAGTCCTCAGGAGAACTTGTGGGTCTGGCACTTGGCTAGCTGGTTAGGTGCCAAGTGTCCATGCAGCCCTGCTTCCCAGGTGGTTCTGTGTTTATGCTGGGAGGTCCAGGAGGAAAATAGTGCTGGCCAGTTCCCTCATTTTTGGAGAAGTACGCCACCATGCTCCAAAATCCATATGAATAGCTCTGTCTCCCAGTTGCCCCCAGCATTGTATAAACTGCTGATTTTATGTTGCCTTTCTGCGCAGGCTGCTGTCTCTTTAAGGGTGGTAACCCAGCTATCACTTGCCCTCCCAGCTCATACAGTGCTGAGTCAGCTGACTTTAAAGCCCCAGGTTCCAAGTCCCACCGGTTTTACAAACTCACAAAATTCAGTCCCTCTGGTTTTTAAAGTCATATGTTACGGGGATTAGTCTCCTCATGTGAGCTCCCTGATACAAGAACCCATTTTTTTCTGCCCTTTCTGTGTGTGGAGCTCTTCCCCTCCTGTAGGCAACTCCCTCTGTTTCTCCATCCTTCCTAAGCTTTCAGATGAAACTTCTTCATATTTAGCTGTGGAGTTTGTTCTGCCAGTCTTCTGATTATTCTCCAGTTTATTGACTTGCATGTAGATGATATCTTGTTGTAAACATGGGATGGAGAGAGCTCAGAGTCCTCCTACTGAGCAATCATCCCCTCGACTCCTTTATTGTATTTTCAATTAAAATTAATTTTAGAATTTTCATCTTCATTAGTAACTGATTCATCTGAAGCTTCATATGAAAACAGCGTTCTTTTCCATCTAATGGGATGATTTTTTTTTTTTTTTCAGAGAAAGAAGTGGAGAGGGGCAGAGGGAGAGAGAGAATCTTGGACAGACTCCATGCTGGGCCTACAGCCTGACATGGGATTTGATCTCAGAATCCTGAGATCATGACCTGACAAAAAAACAAGAGTCAGAGGCTTAATGACTGAGCCACTCAGGTATCCCTAATGCGACAATCTTTACATTTAATTTCTATTTATAAATCTGATATTTGTTTTATAATGTTGCAGCAGTTTTCAAACTCAGAAATTCTAAACTCTTTGAATAGTGATAACTCCTTAATATGCTTTATAGCAATATCCACATGTATGCTTTTATTTTATAATTATTTATAGACAAAATTTACTTCCTTGATGCCAGCATTCCCTATACCCATGCTGTCTAGATAATTAATGTTTGTGTAGAACCTCTAGTGTCCAGCTTCCTATATGGATCACCAAGCCAGTGTCACAACCTGGGTCTCAATTCTGGCCCCTGCCATAGTCTCCTCTTTCCCAAGGCTGCCAGTGCTGTTGTTGCCACCACCAATCTAGACCCAGGTCCAGTCCTAGGGCTAGTCCTCTCCTTGGTGTCTTCTCTGCATCCTAGACCACCCCAGGCTTGTATGTGTGTGCTGGATGGTGATCCATGTATACACTTTTCTCTGCAGCCCCTGGAACATACCCCTCGAGGAGCCCCTCTATTAATGAGCACACTCCTTGTCCCATCAGGCTCCACTTTACAAAACACAAGTTTAAAGGTAAAATTACCAAGCATATGCAAACAGCAACAGCAAAACATTAAAACAAGCACAGAGCTCCTTCTGCGAACAGAGTCATGTGCTACTGGAAGGCTTGTACACCCATTAGGCTGGCCCTCCTGGGGAGGGAAGACTTGCAGTTGGCTAGGTATTAAATGGGATGTGACCACGTTATGCTGTCATCTCAAGAACACAACCGAAAGAGAGACTTCTCTCCTTGTATTTTACTGTACTCATTTCTCAAAAATGTAGCCCTCAGCATTTCTTCTGATCTTACAGTACCAGAAGCTGAAATCTTAATTTATAATTTGCCCTGCATGGCAAAAAAAAAAAAAGTTTCTTTAATTAAGGTTGGAACTTCTTATTAAGATGAAATTCAATGGACCTGCAATGACCTGCTAGCTTCTATCCACATATAATACTTGTAGGCATTAGTTTTTTTAAGGAAAAAATGCTTCTCCACATTTCTGAGTTAGCCAAAGCTATTTTTAATAATACAGATGGCCACAGTCATTTGACCAGGATGAAGGCTTGTCAGAGTTTTCATGAGAGCATATTTTATTCATCCCTCAGAGGCCTTGAATCCTGAGAAAGCAATTCCACAAGTCCCTACCAAGCACTGGGACTAAGACCTTTCTGACATTTCCCTCTACGCTGCTTACCCAGAGGTCATTCTCCACCTTGTTGTCTTCATTAACTAGAATAATGGTCATCCCAGCTCTGGTTTGTAACTGCCTTAGTATTGTGACTAATGGTCTGTTATTTTTGTCATCGACTTTCACCTTTCAGGACCTCTCTCTTTCCATTTTTTTTCACAAACCTATATCAAAGTTCTGAGTTTTGAATCCTTCATTTGTAGTTAGCAAAGAAGCCATATTTGTAAGTTGAGTACATATCTATATATAAGGTCTCCTTTTTATATCCAAATTACCAGGTTTAATGTATCTATCTGTCCTTAAATTTTATAAAGCAATTTGTTTCTTGAGTATTTTCCCAAATCACATACACATGTATCAATATATGTATACTCCCCATTTTGGTTCTCTATTACTGAATATTTCCGCCATGCTATGTGTGCTAGCTATACTTGTAGGCACTCAACCAACAAGAGCTGGGTCACATACTGCAAAAACCACTGCCTCTGAGTATGTTGCCTTGCTCTCCTACAGCAAGCATGTTCTGCAGGGTATCTACTTCCTTGGCCTTTATTTCTGTCAATTATTTTGGGTCTGATCAAGAATTTTTATTCTTAATGGCTAACATAATGTTTGAAAGTGATAGAGTCGGACATGCCCCAAAGAAAGCAAGGAAAATGTCATGCTGGATGCTATAATTATACTCATTGTAAGGCAGCTGGTGTTACCCTCCAAGAAATTGATGTGAAAACACAGGGTGAAGCCCAGCAGACAATTCCAGGATTGTGGAAATATGGTGACATTAGAATGGCATCATAAATATCTCTGTAGCCTGGGATAATTGGACCTGGTCTTGTTTGAAAAACACCTAGAAGAAAATTGGGCCAGAAGCATGTCATGACTTGAAGTGGTTTGAAGAGAATGGAAGCGGCACTGTCAATATAAAATGCCAGGAATGCATGGTCTTGACAGTTGAGCTGTAACAACCCTGCATGACATTGTTAGCAGCCCTATTTCCCAAAACACATCCTCCTTGTCCAACAGGGTATGTACATCTTATAAATAATATCTCTATACAGAAGTCATCAACAAAGAACTATTTCCATTCAATGTAACCTAATCCTAAAATAATTACTCAGCTAACATGAGTTCATTATATTTAAGTTAATTTTCCATTTAAATGATATCATCAAGATTATCATCTAGCTATAAAATCATAGCTAGTAACATCACCTCTATCAAAACCAACCACTTACAATATTTAAGGTCGTGGAGAGACACAAAGGTAGGATAAATTGCCTCAGCGCTCAAGGAGTTGAGCTCGGTTTGGAAAAAAAACAAAGTGCCAGTGAGCATATAATGAGAACAAAGGCTACATGAGTTCTGAACATAGAGAGAAAGCACAGGTAGTTAGAGAAAGATGTTCAGGGGCAGGCAGAACTTGGGCTGGATGATGTTAAGGATTGGGCTTCCATAAGGGGAGAGAATGGTGAAGATCTCAATGCAGGGGTGTGACCACAGGACCACAAAAGAGGTTTAGAAAGTACGATGAAGAGGGGCACCTGGGTGGCTCAGCTGGAAGAGCATGTGACTCTTCATCTTAGAATTCTAAGATCAAGCCCTACATTGGGTGTAGAGATTATTTAAAACTAAAATCTTAAAAAAGAAAAGAAAAGAAAGTAGGATGAAGAGCCTGAATTAATTGAAGAGTTCATAAAGGGCAGTGAGAAGAGTGATTGTGCTAGTCAGGAACTGCTTGGTTGCATATGATAGAAACCCAACTTGAACTAGTTTAATCAAAAAGGGGAAATCAGGATAACAGGGTGTCTTACACAATTCAAGAACAGAAAACTGGCACTGACCCTGGGAACAACTGGAACCAAGGCTTTTGTTGTCTGTCCTCCTGCTCCTCTGGGCTCGTGCTTCATCTTCTCTTGGACTCTGCAGACCACACCACATAGTAAGAAATAAGGATGTTAACACTGCCCCCTGTACCACATTTTACAGCCTCAACAATTCAGAGCCAGAGGGGCAGAAGGGGCTTTATTCCCATTTCTAAAATCCCTGAAGAGGACCTTAATTAGGGTATAGGATCAGTAGATTAACATGAAGACTCCTTCAGGAAGTCTAGGGACTAATGTAAGGGATGCAGGATAATTCAGGTAGGGATGTAGTTCAAAAAAAAAAAAAGTGCTTGAGAAGGAAAAATGGTTATACTAAAAAAATACATATTACATGTCAAAACAGTATGCATAAACATAGAAATTCATACCCAAAATGAAAAATGCCACATTTTGTGTTTCTTAACTTGGAATTACAAATGCTTAAAACCTCACATCAAAATGCTAATTTGAAATAGAATTGACTCATTCCTATTATTCTCCCCCCAAAAATAGTTAATTTCACCTGCAATTATTAGAGTGAAATACATTCATATTAAGGATTCACTGCTGCTTTATATTCTATGCCAGCATTTCACCAAATCCACATTCCATCCTCCTGCTTTTCTGTCTTTGTTTAACTAAGGCAGCAGCATATAGAACTCTTACAAATTAAGCTGTTCTTTCTTCTAGTTGGAGTGAAACCTTTTTATAATGATAGTTCAGGGGAACTGAGCTAACCCCCAAAGTATAGATGAACTATGTTATACCATGATTTTATGGTGCATATTGTTTTGAGGCCTAAGATTTTCCTAATTTCATATAATAAGCTATATTGTAAGGAATCACTGCTACCTTCATTCAGAAGAGATTGTATAACAGCTTCTGACTTGAATAGGAGCTCTGAATATTTCAATGTTAGAGTGAAATGTATAGAAGGATAGAAAAACTGGTATTTGTTTTATGGTATCCTTGACACTTTAAGAAATGTAGGTTTTATATCCAGTGTTCCCTTCAGAACAGTTTTGCCATTTGTTTCCTGGAATATTCTCCTTTGTTGCACCTCAGTGCCTTCAACCCAAGTGTGTCCTACCATGTACCCCAAGCTCAGGGCTCAGCCTCCTGGGAGCAGGAACCTTACAGTATCACAACACCTAAAATGAAGTGGGAACCATAGTAGGCACTCAGCAAATATTAAATAAATGAATACGTAAGGGGTTTGTATTCATAGACACAGCTTCATAAACACAGAGTAAAAACACCCCTCATGTAAAAAGAGCAAGTTAAAATAGAGAGGTCAGTGAAGGCAGGGACAAAACATTCTACAATTGCTTCCTTCCTTTAAAAATGTCCCTTCGTATGCATAAATAGTAAGCTATTGTGTACATACCAAAGACGAAGAATTCCAACTTCTTCCGTTTCAATTCTGTTAGTGCTTGGGGATAAATCTCAGTCTCTAAAGAACAAAGAAGTTTCTTGCCGAGAGTTGGCCAGATGGGTCAGGACAGAGCTCTGAAGTCCATTCTGATTGTCCAGTGTTTCTTTTGATAAATAGCATGATTGCACTGCCTGGAAAAGTAATTCCTCCTATCAGAAGATGCTGGCAACAGAGTCATTCTGGACCATAAAAACTGTAAAAGGAAATGATAAGCGTGTCAGCAAATTCAATCAGTAGGATGAGATCAGCTTTTATTGGGTTCCTTGGATAACCAGACAGCACATAGCATACTCTGTGAATTAAATCTATCCAAGCCCAAACATCCAGTTTCACACAACCCATGCCACATGTCTTTCTGCTGCATCCAAGACATTTTTTCTAATTAGCAAAAATGAAGAGCATATGGTGGGAAGGAGAGGGAGAGCAGGCACCAGGGGTCTGAGGTGTGTATGGGGCAATCCAGAGGGAGATATGCAAGAGAAGACATAAACAGCTAAAAGATCAGTGATGGTCTAAATCATAGCTAACATATGTTAAACATTTGCTGGGCCCCATGCTAAGAGCTTTACCCATGTGAACTCACCTAAGTCTTGCAACAACGATCCTCTGAGTGTGTTCTACTTTAATCCCCATTCTACAGACAAGGAAAGAGAGGCTCTGAGCGAGAAAATAATCAGTTCACAACTAACCAACGGTAGAACTGGGAGGTAAGCCAGTATCTTTCTGAATCCAGAGTCTACTCCCTTCACCGCCATATATACTGCCTTGTAGAAGAAAGTTCTAGGTTTAATCTCATCTTTCTCTTCTTTCCTTCACAGCCAAGCCATTGTCTCTTTCCTTCACATGCAGTTTAACTGGACCTCAACGATAGCTGGCACTTTCTATCCCCAGCACTCTATTGGACCTGCTCTCACTGTACAGTGAGATGTAAAACAGTTAGGATGTTTTGGGATATAGTTGGCAAAATATCCAACAGAAAGTAGCCTTAATAAAGGGTTTTTGTGTTTTGTCTTTTTGTTCGTTTTGCTTTTTTCACATAACCAGAAAGCTTGAAGGTGGGCAGGCCTGGTATTTGTTCAGTATTCATTAATGTTCTCAGAGACCCACCCTTTTTCCATATTTCTGTTCTGTGCTTTTCTACACGTTGACTTCTATCCTCCAGCCAGTTGCCCCATGATTCTAAGAGAGTTGTATGCCTCCACCCAACTGCACCCAAAGTGTGCAGAAACACTGCTTATACATTTTTCTCTTTACATAACGCAAGAATCACCACATTTCCCTTCATGTCTTATTGGAAGTGTGTTTTAGGGGCACCCCTAGCTGCAAGGGATGCAGGGAGGCAAGTATCTGGCATTTTCATAGTCAGAGTTGTGGACATCAGCTTCTGGAACCTACCAACATGAAGAAAGGGAAGTGGTGTTGTGTAAGCCAAGAAAGTTTCCGCTACCTACCTACTAATTCAGAGGACTCTTCAGCCCTGGCTGGACTGGCCTGGTCTTTTTCTACACATGATACTAGTGCTTGATTTCCTACTTCCTTACACTCTTTCTTTCCAGGCCCAGCTCCTAACCTTTCTTGCCTCCTACCTCTCATGTCACTCCTCATTCACCTCCTCCCAATACTTCTTTCATCACCACCGGTAAAATAAAGACACTCGGGCTCATTCCAGACCACACAAGTGCCTCTAGGGATTAAGCAAAAAAAAAAAAAAAAAGGTGCAGAGTGGGTCATGAGTGGTAGATAGGGAGCACACTGGGAACAGTGGTAAATTGCAGAAAGCATGCCTATTTAAAAACACTCCAAAAAAAAAAAAAAAAAAAAAAAAAACAAAAACCAACCAACCAAACAAAAAACACTCCAGTTCACATTTTAAGAGGACTGGGCTAAGAGAAATTAATCTACAGGCCAAACGTATCCTGTGAAACCTTCACTTTGAAACCTCTGAATGATTTCCATTGCTTCAGTTCTAGTATTTCTACATGTATTTCCCAAAGTATGTTTACATCTCTGTCCTTCTCTTCCTGGACTCTACATTTCCCAGCCCTTCGGTGAATGGAATGTGAACAAGTAACACATCACTTAGGTTGAAAGGGTCTTAAATGGATCCACTTTTCTCATACTTTCTCCTCTAGTCAAATGAAATGATTTGGTAGAAGACTATGGGACGGTGGAGCCACAGAGCAGAAGAAGACTGGATCCCTGAACGACAGCATGGAACAGAGCTCCCTCTTGTACTCTGCTCTGTAACATGAGTGAGAATGTATTCTGTTAAGCCACTGAGACTTGAAGGTTGGTTGTTACAGCAGTTAGCTGTCTTGACTGAAATAGAATGTACATTTTTGTGGAATTGAAAAATATCTTATATAAGCAATAAAGTCTGTTCCTTATGGTTTCATTAATTATATTACCATTTAGGGGTCTATAGGCATCTCAACCTGGGAATAAAATAAAGTTTGTCACTAAAGATTTGTTAATTCTGTTTATCTTTTTTCAAGAACAAAACTCTTAGTTTTATATATCTTTTCTATTGTTTTCCTGTTCTCTGTTTCAATTATTTCTCCTCTTATCTTTAGTCTTTCCTTACATCTCTACTTTGGGGTTTTTCTTCTTTTTCAAATTCCTTGAGCACTAGAAATTTAGGTTCTATTTACATCATTTATCTGAGATCTTTCAATTTTTTTGATGTATGGAGACAAGGTGTACATGGAGAAAGATGGGTTATAACACTAGAAAGTCAAACAAGATTGGCTGTGGAAGCCAAAATTAGAGAAATCAAAGGCAAAATGTGTGCCTGGAGAAGGTAGGGAGAGACTTAGGGAAAATCTATTTTCAGTTTCTCTCGGTGTTGACCCTGGCTGATTCTTTGTACTTTCCTCTTATACTCAATGACCTCTCCTTCTCACTCTGTCTTTTCTATTAAACCTGTAATATCATTTGTACTTTTTACTTTTTGATCTTGAAATATAATTTGAATATTGGAGTTGTTTTATATATTCTCCAGCCACATGAGATGATTCATGGTGTAGCCATTAAGGGTGGTAATGTTAAGACAGACTGTCTAGCTAAGGAGATATTCCATTTGGGAGAAAATGGCTAAAGTTCAGAGCAGGAATTTCAATTAGTTTAAATTAAGGTTTGTTTTGTTTTGTTTTGTTTTTCAAAAAAAAGAACACAAACTCACTCAGGCTAAGTCAAGAAAAGTGGGTTAATTATAAAAAGAAACAAAAACAGATATCTCCTGGGAATCCAAGAACAGAAACTAGTGAATCCCAAGACAGGAGTTGCACTGGGGGAACTCTAGGGACTTCAGCAAAATCCACACATCTTCCCTATAATGGCAATAATGTTGAAGGGATTCAATTACTTTCTATACCTCTTTACTTTTGGTACCAATTCTTTTTTTTTCCAGCTTTATTGAGATATCATTAACATACAACATTCCATAAGTTTAAGATGTACAATGTGTTGATTGGATACACTTACATACAGGTGTACCTCATTCTATTGTGCTTTGCTTTATTGCGCTTTGCAGATAACTGAGTTTTTTTAAAAGTCAAAGGTTTGTAGCAATTCTTGTAGCAAGACTTGTAGAACAAGTCTATCAGCACCATTTTTCCAACAGCATTTGTTCACTTCATGTCCGTGTGTCACAATTTGGTAATTCTCATAACTTCCCAATTTTTTTCATTATTATTCTATTTGAACTGCTACAACCTCAGGATGAAACTTTAATAGATGAGGGGCTGCTTCTCATGGGTAAGCAAAGACAGTGGTTTCTTTAGATAGAATCTAATCCTGGTGAAGATTGTTGAAATGAAAACAAAGGATTGGGAATATTACATAAACTTGGTTGATAAAGCAACAGGAGGGTTTGAGAAGACTGACTCCAATTTTGAAAGAAGGTCGACTGCGAGTAAAATGATATCAAATAACATCACATGCTAAAGAGAAACCATTAGTGAAAGGGAGAACCAATCAAGGTAACAAACTTCATTGTTGTCTTACTTTAAGGCTCAGTGGGTTGAGCCACTGCCTTCGGCTCGGGTCGTGATCTCAGGGTCCTGGGATCGAGTCCCGCATCGGGCTCTCTGCTCAGCGGGGAGCCTGCTTCCCTCTCTCTCTCTCTGCCTGCCTCTCCATCTACTTGTGATTTCTCTCTGTCAAATAAATAAATAAAATCTTTAAAAAAAAAAAAAAGAAAAGAAATTTCCACAACCACCCCAATCTAAAGCAACCACCACCCTGAGCAGTCAGCAGCCATCAACACCAAAGCAAGACCCTCCACCAGCAAAAAGATCACAACTTGCTGAAAGCTCAACTGGTGATGAGAAATTTTTAGCAATAAAGTATTTTTAAATTAAGGGAGCATATTGTTTATTTTTTAGATATAATCATATTACGCACTTAATAGACTATAGTATAAACATAACTTTTTTTTTTAAGATTTTATTTTTTTTTTTGACAGAGAAAGAGTTCACAAGTAGGCAGAGAGGCAGGCGGTGGGGGGGGCAGGGAGCAGGCTCCCTGCCAAGCAGAGAGCCTGATGTGGGGCTCAATCCCAGAACCCTGAGATCATGACCTGAGCCAAAGGCAGAGGCTTAATCCACTGAGCCACCCAGGCACCCCTAAACATAACTTTTATATGCAGTGGGAAACCAGAAATTCATTTGACTCTTATTGTGACATTCACTTTCTTGCAGTGGCCTGCAAGTGAACCTGCAGTACATTCAAGGTATGTCAGTGCTTCAAAATGATTACCACTGTGGTATTAGCTAACACCTCCATCACATCACATCATTGCTGTCCTATGGTGGTATGGATTCTTAATTCTCCTCCACTACTAATTAGCTCAACATCAACTCCATAACTTTTCTACCTCAAAACTTACTGATTCTTTCTTCTTTAAAACTGCTATTTGTTCATGTCCCCTCACAACTCCATTTCCTGGGATCGATGTTACCAAGCTATTAAGTCTCAGGATGAGTTTCATAGATCAGTGGCATGTAGTTTTATCAGTGTTTATGTTGAAACCTGTGTGAATAGGCAAGGCACGATGTGTGCATTCTTTTGAAAATAAGCATAAACATTGGCCACAGCTAAATGTGTGAGAACACACTGTTGTCCCTAGCAGGGATCAGGATCTGAAATGAATTTCACAGTGTACCTTCCTACCTTCATCTACCAACCTACCTGACACAGATACATCCAGTAGTTTTTAAAATAGAGGTTATTTTTCAATCTTTTGGATAAAGTAATATAGGCAGATAGAATTTCCAAATATTACACAAGGATACCCAATAAAAAATGAAGACTTCCTGACCTCCTTCCCCAACCTCTTATTTCTTCCCCCTAAAGGTAACCATTGTGCTTCCATGATTTTTGTACAAATGGATTCAGATTTAAATAAGCAATAGTAGCATTAATGGTAAAGTAGGGGAGAAAAGCAATCTTACCCAATTTACTTAGACAATTGTGGACAACTTGTGAACCTGAAAGATGGGCTCTTTTTCTTCTACCAGAAACCCTAATGAGTCTCACTATCCATCTAGAAACCTCGTACATTCCAGTAACACAGAGCTGAGTACCTCCACCAAATCCCAGCAAAGGCTTTTCGTACTAGTCAGGTAGTACCTGTTAGGTTCCCTCCAAAACTTGTGTGAATTGTTAAGTTAAAGCCAGCTGGTACCTATATCAAAGGAAGACCAGATCTTATGGCAAAAACTGTCCCATTATTATATAAAATTGCTGCAGGAAGAAAAGTCTGTGCATTCAGAAGCCCAACCTGATAAATCAGATTCTCATCCACACCTTCTGTCTTCCCACTGCCATTCATACACCCCAGGAAAGTTTTCTCTCTCCAAATAACAAAGGTTGAAGTTCTTAATCAAAATAGATTTTGATGCTCCAGGAAATCCCATAAAACTTTTGATGATATAGGTAATGTCTCCTTCTCTCTACTCACATGACACAAAGATCACTGGAAGTACTAATGACCATGTAAAACCTCTATGGGAGTCCTGTCTAATGTTCTTGCCACCACACAATCCTTTCTCTTACCTTTTGAGTCTAGGTTATATACTTCTCTTTTCATCCCTCCTACTCAATTCCCAATTCTGCAGTAATTTCCTATACTACAGTGTCCCACAAGAGAATACTAATCTTATCTTGCTCAAGAAATAGCAAAAGATGTAGTTAGCCCTCTAGAGGCTGATTCCCTGCTACTTCTTTTTTTTTTTTTTTAAGGTTTTATTTTTTTATTTGACAGACAGAGATCATAAGTAGGCAGAGAGGTAGGCGGGGGGTGGGGGGGTGGGTGGAGAAGCAGGCTCCCTGCCGAGCAGAGAAGCCAACACGGGACCGATCCCAGGACCCTAGGATCACAACACTAGCCGAAGGTAGAGGCTCCAACCAACTGAGCACCCAGGCGCTCCTCCCTGCTACTTCTTAATGAAGATTTAGGTCAGGGGTCCCCCAACTACAGCCATAGGTCACATCTGGTTGTCTGCTTATTTGTGTAATTAACAACTTATTGGAACACAGCCACACTCATTAGTTTATATATTGTCTCTGGCTGCATTTGTGCTATAATGGCAACATTCAGTAATTGTAAACAGACACTCTATGGCTCACAGAGCCTAAAACATTTGTCATCTGACCCTTTACAGAAAAAGTGTTTTGACCTCTAGGTCAAAGTTTTGGCCTCTAGGAAGTTAGATGGGGCACTCTATCTATCGTAAGCATCCTTTTAGCAAAATACATAAGACCTCAGTAGAGCATGCAAGTCTTGATCTCAAAGTCATGATTTCAACCCCACATTGAGCATGGAGCCTACTGAGAAAAAAAAACTGATACATAAGACCACACAGTGATTTTAACTTAATAATATTTATGCTTTCCTAACTTAAATTCCAGAGTTAGCTGGGTTCCAGATTTATAGACTCAACAGTAGCATCAGAGACCCAGGATCTTTACCCTTTTCTATCCTGCTATCCTCAGCAGGTTGACTTACCACTTCAGAGTCTCCAGATGGCTACAACAGCTAAAAGCATCCTCATCGGAGAGCATCCAAAAAAGAAGGAAAGTAAAGGGCAAGAAGACTTTTTCTTGTATAATTCTTTTTTTTTTTTTTCATGAGAGCAAAGCTTTCCCAGAAAATTTTAGTAAAAATTCCCTAATTGGGTTGTGTGAGCATCCTTGGACAATCACAAAGGGATCTGAGATTGCTGTGATGGATTTGGAGCCATGGTTGCCATGCCTGTTTGCATATTAGAATTACCCACAGAGTAACCAGCAAATTAGAAAACACTAGTATTTGTGCTCCACTCATTTCCTGGAGCCATCATATTCCCAGATGAACAAAGGCAGATTTTATTTGTCTGGGAAGAAAACCTAAGAGCTGATGATGGCTTTGGGGGTAGGCAAACAGTGGTGTTTGCCATAGTCATGTACAGGGACATTGAAGTAATTCAGATAGATAGTGGGACTAGGAGGGAAGAGACTGAGCAAGAATCTACCCAGAATCCTCAAAGAAAGAGAAGAAACACCCAGAAAGTTTCTGGGCAACAATTTCAAGGGGAGTAGAGGGCCATGGATTTCAATGGGGGAGGGACATGCATATGGAGATCACAGGAGCTGAGGAGTGTCAAGGGAGGCAAGGAATATAGGAAAGTTAATTCAGTACAGTTAGTTACAGGATACAGTTAGTTCGGTATTGGTGTGTTGAGGGTAAAGTGTCTACGTTATATCAAGGTAGAGGTGTCTAAGAAGACTCATCAGTCTAGAGTTCAAAAGAAGCACTCTTTATAGGGTATTTTTGAGAATGATAGGCAGGGGACTACTAATAATTTCCCCAGAAAGCAGACATAAACTGTGTCTGTCTTGAGAAAATCCTATCTACAGGGATGGTAGAAATCATGAACCTGGGTGAGGTTGTTCTGTGAGGGGTAGAAAATACAGAGAAAGATAAAGGTCTGAACCCTGGGATGCCACAAACAAATCAAGTCTGCTGTCCATCATTAATGGACTGTAGATGTATAGAACTATCCTGAACTTCTCCTAAAGAAAATAGAAATTCAAATGTTTTGCTTGACATATTTTTAAGACTTGATGCTAAAGTGAAATCACACTGTTCTCAACTAATAAGAATATTACAATCACTGAGCCAAACTCAAGTCTTCTAATTCCAGATCCCTTAGATTGAGTCCTCACTTAATCCAAAGCCAGATGTGCACATGACTGTAACTGCAGAATCTGTGTGACCTTTCGGTCTCCAACAAAACTCCCTGGGAAAACTGTTTTCCCTACACTCATTTAAAAACAGTAACTGCTCTAGATCATTTAAGATACTTTGTCAAGGGAATTCAATTAGCATCAGCCTGAGGTCACCCCAGGACTTCATAAACTTTTTCATCCTGTGAACTCCCCTGGGTTTTCCATGACTCATATCAACTGTCTCCAAAAAAGTAAGTTCACTTTTCATCCTACAAATTCTGCAGTAGCTCTGGTCTCCCTCTCAGTATCACAACAGATCTGAAAGGAGGAAGAGCCCGAGGGGAGGCAGTAGGTGGAGAATGTTGGGTCACCCACAGTTCACTGCCTCTTCCCCAAGCAGCTATTCAGGGCGCTGGGGCTGCCATCTCTGTGACTTCCTGACAACAGTCCATGATCTCCCTATGGGTCAACTCCCAGTTTAGGAAACACTGGGAAAGTTCTGAATGGCTATTTGGTATAATGACAAGCTATAAGTTAAATAGAACCCTGGAATGCTAAAATGTTAACACTTGCCAAGTTCGCTACATCAATGATATAAGAATAGCAGCTTCAATCAATGGGCAAATATTTATTGTTTGCTATTTTAGTAAAACTAATTATTCCACCTTCACTGAACTCATATAGGTTTAAAAAGGCATTCACTCACTGAGCCCTTAGTTCAACAAATAACTTGCATGTCCACTCTGTGCAAGTCCTTGTACAAGGTACAAGGTGAGTGAAACACAGTTTCAGCTTTCCAAGAAATTTAAAAATCTAAAAATGTAAATAACATTCATGTTTTTAAAAAGGTAATAGGATATCATATATTGCACAAAGGTGTCAACGTAAGCATTTACCATTAGAATTCAAATGTGCTTGATCATGGGCCTACCAGGAATCCAACCACACGAGGCTCTTCATAAGAAGGTATCATGAAGACAGGATCAGGAAGGTAAACAGGAAAACCTGGTAGAAATGTTTCATTGTCACAATGATGCAATTACAAAAACCTGTGGCTGTCAATAAGATGTTTCCTTTGCCCTTTGAGTAAAAGCAGAAAGGGATGTTTTCATTAACATCTGTAAGATATTGGGCCAGTTAAGAACAGAGCTTGGTATGCTTTTCTCAAAGAGAAAGGTATACAACATGACCAAATCTTAAAATGACCAAATAATAATGTTACCAAAGTAACCCACTCAACAAATATTTATCAAAACAATATTCTACAATATGGCATATCAAAACATTCTACAATACGGCAGAAAGAGCCATAGGGTTGTATGCCCCAAGAAAAATTGGGTAACAAATAATTGGCATAAGTCACAAAGTAACCAAGCTGATATATTTTGAATTAATGAGGTCCTTACTGGAAGGGAGTGTCCAATCGGTGATAAATTTTTAAAGGATGTATAAAGGCTGAAGTGGATTCAAAGGAGAATGGTAAGGATTATTAACTAAGAAAGGAGATCAGGTTCTATGAGAAAAGATTAAATTAATTCAAGCTACTTAACTTGGAGAAAACTAAGGGCTGACTTGATTATTATCTTTCCTTCATAATCAGGAGGGGTTTTATGATTTTCTTTTCCTTAATGGCCTAGACATGAGAAAGGGGGAGAAAGTTAAAGCATTTTTAAACCATTGATTCAATCAATAAACACATCATATGGGCACTGCCTTGCCTAACCCAATAAGAGATTGCAGAAGCCCAAAAATGAAGACAACATAGTCTCTGCCAAAAGAAACCATTTCATGTGGACATAAGAACTCTTATGAACAGCCAGGTGATAAAAACTCAAAAAATGAGTAAAGGAACATGTGTAATATAAATGCCTAGAGATTGTCAAGAAGAATACTGATCACTACTCAAGATAGTTAGGATATGATCCTAGAACTAGATGATCACTAAAGTTCCTTTCTAGATCTGTGATACTAAAACCTATACCCTAGTTTTACAGTCAAAGGTTTCCTAAAAAGTGATGTTAAAAGTGATATATAAGAATAGTATATGTAACTGAATTTATATTTGCCCATTGACTAATGTTTTGATTTCATGCCAAATATTCTTATGTCCATTTTTAACAGATCTTTAATTAAAAGCAACCCCTATGCCTTAGATTTGAGGAAAATTGTCTAATAATCCCTCTGACAAAGAGTTAAGAATTTAAACTCAAATTCAATATCAGGATCAAAATCAATAAATAGGTTTCAGCTATAAAATGAAAAAACTATTCAGAATGTGACAACTTCATCTGAATTTGGGGGTTTCAGGTAGAATATCCAGTATTAAAGATAAAAGACTATGAAAGCTTAATTAAGTCCTTGGCAAGAAGAGTACTGAGGTACTTAAATCCTTGAATCATAAAGTCACATCACACCTAGAATAGTTGTTGTTTAGCTAGAATACTAGAGACAATAGAAATACTTTGAGCTGCCTACTAGATACTTTTCCATTTGGATATACCACTAACATTTCAAATTCAACACTTAAAGAAAAAAGAGTGAGAATGCCAGAGAGAGAGACAAAGACCTTATCTACCTCAACTCAAATTTGAGTTGTACTCGTGTCTTTTAAATATATCATCCTCTTCCCAGTACTCCAGAATAGAAATGTCAGACTTCTTTGCCTCCTCACTCTCTTTCATCTCCAAAATTAATTCACTTAGCAATAATGAGTTGTGCACCCTTGTATGTCTGTCAACCTACTACAGGTTAAGAGTACAAAAATATGTGCCACTGTACTTGCCCTCAAGTATAAAGTCATGTAAACCAATTTTCAGTCCCATGTAATCATGGTTTGTTGTTTGTTTAAATTTCATTGAGATCATTGTAAATCACATATAGTTGTAATACATAATGCAAAGTGACTTCTTCAGTACTTTGCCTCATTTCCTCCGGTGGCAACACTTTGTAATCTATATTAGGTCAAAGTGGCATATTTACATTGATACAATCCTCCCATCTTACTCAGATCTCACCAGTTTTACTTGGACCCACTTGGGTGTGTGTGGAGCTCTACACAGTTGTATCACTCATGTAGGTTCCTATACCCACCACCAGTTAGGATACTGAAGCCCATTGCTACAAGAGTTGTGTTGCCCTTTTACAACCAGACCTACTTCTCTCCCATACTCCTCCCCTATTCTTAAACTCTGGCAGCCACTGATGTGTCCTCCATTTCTAAAATTTTGTCATTTCAAAACCGTTAATAAAAAGAATCTTACAGTATATAATCTTTAAGGATTGGCTTTCTTTTTTTCTAAGCATAGTATCTTAGAGATTCATTCAAGTTATTGCATTGATCAACACTTTGTTCCTTTTTATTACTGAGTAGTATTTCATAGAATGATTTACCATAGTTTATTTAACCATTCACCTGTTGAAGGACATCTGGGCTGATCCCAGCTTTTGGCTATTCCAAATGAAACTGCCATGAACGTTCATGTACAGGTTCTTGTGTGAGCCATATACTTTCATTTCTCTGGGATAAATGCCTAGGAGCATAATTGCTGGGTTGTAGAGTAGTTTAATGTTTAGATTTTTTTAATAACTTTTTTAAAGATTTTATTTATTTATCAGAGAGAGAGAGGGGGAGAGAGCGAGCACAGGCAGACAGAATGGCAGGCAGAGGCAGAGGGAGAAGCAGGCTCCCTAGATTTTTTTTTAAGAAGCTTCCAAACTGTGTTCCAGAATGACTGTACCACTTTATATTCCCACCAACAGTGTATGCATGATCACGTTTCTCAGCATTCTCACCAGTATTTAGAGTTGTCTCCATTTTTTATTCTAGTCATTCTGATAGGTGTATGGTGTCAGGTGATTAACTTTATAAAAGACAGGTGAACCTCTTGCCCTAGGAAGCCAGGGAGAGCAACTATATCCAGCAGCATGTGGGGGAGGCAGGACAGGAGAGGTATGGTAGGAAAACATCCATGAAGGAGACATCATTTGAGTTGGGTTTTTAAAAATTGAGTAGGGGCACCTGGGTAGCTTAGTAGCTTAAAACCTCTGTCTTCAACTCAGGTCATGATCCCAGGGTCCTGGGATGGAGCCCTGCATTGGGCTCTCAGCTCAGTGGGGAGCCTGCTTCCTCCTCTCTCTCTGCCTGCCTCTCTGCCTACTTGTGATCTCTCTCTCTCTGTCAAATAAATAAATAAAATCTTTAAAAAAAAATAAAAATTGAGTAGATCTTCAGAAACTGGAGAGAAGAGAACCATACATCTAGCATAGGGAATAAAATATTCAGAATCAGAAGGCGATGTGAGAGCATGAAGAATGGAGAGATCTACCTAGGTGGAGCCCAGTGTGCCATGAAGGGGGAAGAGAAAGGAACCAATGCAGTGGGAGAGGATTTCCGTGGGTCCTTCCAGAGATGTTAACAATGGGCTGCAGGGAAGAGAAAGGCCTCTGCTGTGAGGAGGCAATGGCAGGCTTGTTTCTGGTCTCCATGTGCTCCCACAGTGTGTCCCATATTTCCCTCCCCCGCTCCTTTCTCAGCCACTCCTGCCTCAGAGGCTCACAGGTCTCCCTTGCAGAACCTGGCTTGGCTTCACCCCACCCTGTCTGCTGATACCGGAGCCATTTTCCTAAATCTTACAGCTCACAGTATGTTACTTCTCGGCTCAGAAATCTTTACTAGCTCTCCTCTTGTGCAGAACAAAGTCTGAACTCCTCAGAGCCACGTGACCCTACTGCGCGCTCCTTCCAGGGAAATAAGCTCCAGGTTAATGGGACTGATTTCTAGTCCCCATATGGGAAGTGCTTTATCTAGCCTCCAGGCTGGAAATGCATGTTTCCTCCTCCTTCTCCACCTGCACAAATGTTCCTGATCCTTACAGATTTAGGCTCAGTATGGCTTCCTTTTGTGAGGGACTCCCAGTTCCCTTTCCTTCCTCCATCCCCGAATTAAGGCTATTACTTCTACTTTAGGCTTCACCATCATTTTGCTTGTATTATTACTAAAGTATTTATTTCATCCTAACTTGTGCTATCATTAACAAGTTATTCTCTTCCAACAGACTATAAACTGATTCTAGGCTTGGTGATATAGATGCGAAGTACAACTTGAGTTATCCATTTATCCTTTATCAACACACCTACGTGTCAAGGACTTGGCTACACCCTGAGTAGGACTATAAGCTCTCAAAGGATTTGGAGTCTTGACAAAAAATATGATATGATAAAAATAAAAATAATACAAGGCAGAATATGGTTTGTCTCTTAAGAGTACAAATAAAGAGCTATATTTACTCCACATACATCCAAAATGTGATTCTCTGTTTAACTTCATTTCATTTGTGGTTCCCTAGAAACATTTTCCAACAATTAAAAAAAAAAAAAAAAAGAACAAAAAAAGAAAAGTGCCAGGCTTGTTGAAAATGTGGCAGAGTCTATTTTAGATTTTTAGTCTTTACTTCTTTTTCTTTAACTGTAGTCTAAACTTGCTATTATCTCATAAATAATTAAATGTGATAGTGTGTTCAAAACTATTTCTACACAGTTAAGATTTTAAAATAAGAACAAAAGAGAACATGGCTCTATAGTTTAAAAACCCCTTCTAGCATATTTCTGTGGACATCAAACCCACTCCTGATAAATTAATGAAAATGCAGAAAGTGAGCTACACATCAATAATGTTGCCAGTTCCAGACATTTTTCAAATACAAGGTCTCAAATAACAAGACTCTGAAGAGCAAGGTCAAGATGACCACTTGTTACCTGGAAGATGTGGACCAGACTATTTTTTAATAGTTTTCCCTTAACAATAATAAAAACAAATACATATAAGATGATGGACCAATGAATGTGTTGGTCTAACACAAGTTCAAGTTGGTCTAACTTGAAATTTATCAGGAAAACTTGACAGCTCCGGCTTTTTTGTTTTTAAAAATAATTTACATTAATTACCCTCTAAATCATGACCAAGTAAATGTCACCTTTTTTTTTTCCTAACAGAATCAGTATTCTATTCCCATAGTGTGCTGATGCATTCAATATCTCTTCAGTTTAAAAAAAAAGGAAAAAGAACTATATGTCATCCTGACAAAAGCTAAAGTAGGATTGCTGGGCCTCTCCTCCCCTGGACACACAATTCTTAGAAACTGATCATTAGGACTGTCTTTGAGGTTCTTATGTAAACTAAGTTTTCCCTTGTTTTTATTTCTTAGGTCAAGGAAATCTTCATTAGTTTCAAAAGAAATTGAGAACACTGAGATCATGATTTTTATTAACTCCTAAAATTATCGCCTGTATCTCAACGGCATCTTTTGATAGGCCTTTAATCAGTTTTTAATCACATTCTCCACAAGTACCAGGCACTGTAATCAAAATTTCCCTCTAACTTATTGGACCTGAGAGGAGTATAAGCTTTTGGAAATTCCAAAACATGCTTAGCTGAACACAGACATTTCCTTGGAGCCAAATTTTATTTCAGCCCTGTTTTCTGATTAAAAAATGAAAATGAAAAATATTTAACCATGATGTGTACCAAAGAAATGGAACAGCTATCTGCACCTTCCAGGGGAGGCGTGGCGAGCTGCTCAGGAAGCTCCTCAGGACAGGGAGGTTCAAAACTGATTTATCTAAATGTTAGAACTTTGGGGCTTTTTTTCCTTCTCCTCTAATACTGAAGAAAGTCAGGATTTTAAAAAGGAGGTGAGAGGAAGGGAACAAAGCAGCACACTGGAGGGAAGTCAGAGGTGGAAACAGAGCCACACGGGAAAATGCAACCCAAGCTTTTGATGGATCTACGTCATTTATCAGAGTATACAACCGAAAAGAACTTCAAACGGGAAAGAAGGGAGTGTGCCTTCAAAAGTCCACTGATGCTTTAATAACAACCAAATAAGCTAATAGAAAGGCTTCCCATCTCGTCGGTGTTTGGGATTCACGGCGCACTCTCACCCACACACGTTTTCTTTCCTAACCCTCACAATATAGCTCTTGGCGGTTAAAAAAAAAATCTCAGTTTCACATTACCTCTTACTGCGGTATTCAACTGTAGGAACGGCATGCCTTCTCCCGCAAGGATCTGCATTCTCCATCTAAAGAGGCAAGCGGAGGGGCGGAGTCAGTCGTCCACCGCATGAATAAGGTCTGCTAAGACTGTATTGATCCAGCTGGACTATGGGTTGTTGATTTCCTTGTGCGTCTGGCCTTATTGCTCCGTGCATGTGGCATGTCCCAAACTGTAGAAGCTGCTCCTTAATGTGACTTCTGACGATGTGGGCAGTATGAGACATTCTCTCTTAATGACAAACTTGGTAGAATTAAAAGGCAACTCTAGGGGCTTCTCCATGAATAACACAATTCTGTATGGTTATCTGACAAATCTTTAATTTTGAAATGAATTTAATCTCAGTTAAACCCACCTGCCTAGAATAGCTGCAATTGAATGGCAAAACTCTGGCCAAGCTCTCTTTATCTTATTTGTGAAATTCAAGCCTTCAAATGATTGATGCATCCTAATGAATGGTAACAGTTTCTGACGGAGCTGGATTCACAAAAATATTTTACATCTTTTGTCAGTTGGTCATCTAGGACATGTTTAGTCTAAAACAAAGCAGAGGCCATGAACATTATTTTTGTGGCCTGGGTTCTGGCCACATGAGACACACAAAGACTCAGACAGAGTACACTGAGTCAGCATTGTGGTCTAGAAGGAGGAGGAATGAGTCCCAGACTGGAGTTCATGTCATGGAATGGAGCCCCATGTGGACCAAACAGCTAATGGAGTTGAGTCATCAGTCTCTAGGGGCGAAACCAATTGCTTCCAAACTAAGTAGTTTTTTATAATACAGATTCCCAAACCATGCCCTGGATCTAATACACCCATATCCTTGGAATAGGGCTTATGGATCTGCAATTTTCAGAAGTTTTACAGGTGATTGGAAGACCAGTAAGTTTGGGGAAATAGAGGGCCAAAACTAAAATTATTCTAAGTGGGCATAAAAGTGGGGAGGAGTTCTCCATCTGCTCAGAGACAGAAAAAGCCTCCTTAAACTACTTCTTCAGCATCTAGTGTTGCTAACTAGAAGTCTGACTACAATTTGACTCTTATTCTTTTCTTGGCCATCTGTTTGGTTTTTTGATTGATTGATTTTCTCTCTGGAAATTTAAAATTTGGAGACCAGAAATTCCCTTAGAATGTAGCTATATAAGGACACTCCATTAATTTGAAGACTCAAAACCTTCAGCTCAAAGGAAATTCTTCTGTTTCCTTTTCATCTCTTTCATTTCTTGTGTTTTATTTTCCTAGAACTATTAAGTGGGTGTTTAACAACATGGATTAAAAGTATTGTGTTTTAATTTTTCATTCATTTTTTCCATCACTTTAACTTTTTTCTCCAGATTTTTGTAATATTTTATTGTCTAGAATACAATTTAGACTTCAGCAATGTTCATCCTGTTTTTCATCTCTTGCATCTCGTTTCTACTTCGCCATTAAGATTTTTAATTTCTAGAACTAATTTGGGCTAATTACTCACCATCATAGGAGCCTTTCCTTTCTCCTCCTCCTTCCCCTCTCCCTCCTTTTTGTTTGCTTTTTTTTCAATGAAAATAGCCACTTGACTCTCTCAAGATAGTTTAAAGTTTTTTAAAATTAAGTTTTCATCTGTTCCTTGAATTTTTTTTTTTTAACCTTGGATCAGTGGTTCTGTTAGTTAATCTTGGTCCCTCTATTGCTTTTTATCAACTATCTGGTGATAGGTGGCCATCAATTAGTAGCTGGCATGGGTTACTTCTGAAGTTCTGATATTCCACCGAGCCTCAACTTTGATTGTAAGATTGCTTTTAGTTTCGTTAGCCATAAATGGTTATGGTGGGTCAACTGCACAAATCCCTTAAGGCTCCTTGGGCATGGGTTGGCAGGCCAGTATCTGTCCCCTCCACCCTTTGCCAACTTAGGAAGATGTCCATTTTGGCAGAGGAGTGCTTCAAAGCTTGAACCTCCTGGCAGAGCAGTCTGTCCCCTCTTTTCCCCCTGTGTCTGCCTGTGTCTCAAATCCCCATGTGACCTACTCTTCTCACACAGAACCCTAAAGGATTTATTCTTGTAATACTTTCCAGGCTTATCCTGACACTGAATTCCACTTGTGTCTGTCATTTAATATAGTAGGGGAAGTGAAAAAGCTGAACTGGTCTGTTTTTCAGAATTTTAGCTCCTGTTTAATTACTCTGATGGCTGTTCTTTCACCTCCCTCTCCTCTATATTAGGAAACTCCAAGCTTGGATTCCAATTTACAAAAATCCTCATTAATTTTTTGCCTGCTAATGACATTCTGCTTTTCCTGGATCTTTATGAATTTTCAGCCACCTAAGGGATTCAGGACAAGAGGAAATTCAGGTGTGTGTTGAGTTCAATCTCCTCCTACAATTAACCTCTCTTTGATTCTTCCCATATTACACCACTGACATATTTAACCACAGAAAGGCAGAAACACCAACATTAAACCACATCACTCTGAAAACACATAAGAAACACACACACACAACTCATAAACTAATGGCATCTGTTTCTTCATGAAAGCATAAATAGATGAGTTATCTTATAATGAGCCATCTTTTTTATTTTCTCTTTCAAGTTGAGAAAAGCAGTTTTATCTGAAAAGATATGTTCTCAAGTGAAATACTATTAGAGTTGATAAAGCATGCCATTCAACTACATATAACAATTTCTATCATTTTCCAAATATTAAGTTTCAGAGAAATCTGAAGTGAATTCATCATCATGGCCTATTGTGGCATACAAATGTATAATAGGAATGTTGCCCACAAGGTATTATGAAAATCTACATTGATCCCCAATGTCTTGGATGGTTATAGACAATATGTAGTTACTATTTACAGAAGAAAACTGTTTCTTGGCAAAGTAAAGAAACACTGTCGGAGGATTACAACCTCCTATTCATCAGCTTATATGCTTCCCTTAGAGATGGCATATTGAAATCACGTGATTTGTTATTTGTAAATATCACTTAGGCATTCCCGACTTTTCAACTGCCCAGGGTGAAGCATCAGGAATCACTCAGAAATCACACAGCAGTTCTCTGTGTTCACTACAACATTAACCGTAAGTATACATACCATCCAGTTGGATTGTACACTCACAAATAAGGGCTTTAGAATCTCCTTATCGTATTTCCAATTCACATCTAGACAGAAAATAGGGCATGAAACTTCTTTCAAGATATGTCTCCAAAGGCAAAGGAAACAAAAGCAAAAATGAACTTTTGGGACTTCATCAAGATCAAAAACTTCTGCACAGCAAAGGAAACAGTCCACAAAACAAAGAGGCAACCCATGGAATGGGAGAAGATATTTGCAAATGACACTACAGACAAAGGGCTGATATCCAAGATCGATAAAGAACTCCTCAAATTCAACACTCAAAAATCAAATAATCATGTCAAAAAATGGGCAGAAGACATGAACAGACACTTCTCCAAAGACATACAAATGGCTAACAGACACACAAAAAAATGTACATCATCACTAGCCATCAGGGAGATTCAAGTCAAAATCACATTGAGATATATCTTACACCAGTTAGAATGGCCAAAATTAACAAGACAGTAAACAACCTGTGTTGGAGAGGATGTGGAGAAAGGGGAACCATCTTACACTGTTGGTGGGAATGCAAGTTGGTGCAACCACTTTAGAAAACAGTGTGGAGATTCTTTAAGAAATTAAAAATAGAGCTTCCCTATGACCCTGTCATTGCACTACTGGGTATTTACCCCAAAGATACAGATGTAGTGAAAAGAAGGGTGCCATCTGTACCCCAGTGTTCATAGCAGCAATGGCCACAGTCACCAAACTGTGGAAAGAACCAAGATACCCTTCAATGGACAAATGGATAAAGAAGATATGGTCCATATATACAATATTGTGCCTCCATCAGAAAGGATGAATACCCAGCTTCTGTATCAACATGGACAGGACTGGAAGAGATTATGCTGAGTGAAGTAAGTCAAGCAGAGAGAGTCAATCATCATATGGCTTCACTTACTTGGAGAGCATAAGGAAGAACATGGAGGGCACTGGGAGATGGAGAGGAGAAGTGAGTTGGAGGAAATCAGAGGGGGAGACAAACCATGAGAGACTGTGGACTCTGAGAAACAAACTGAGGGTTTTGGAGGGGTTGGGGGTGGGGGGTTTGGTGAGCCTGGTGGTGGGTATTAAGGAGGGCACATATTGCATGGAGCGCTGGTTGTGTGCAATAACAATGAATGATGGAACACTGAAAAGAAATAAAATAAAATGGAAAGAAAAATAGGTCATGAAATGTGACCCATGACAAGAACTAGTCTATCACTAGTTGCATTGAATGCATTCATGCATTCAATTTGGTCTTGGGTTGATGGGAGATGATATTCTACACAGACAAAAGTATGAAGGGAGAAAATCAAAGAGCATCTGTAATGCTCTTTGGTAAGTTGTCCAGACTGCCTGGAGTAGCAAACCGTAAAACTAACCAGTGGGCCAAAAGGCCACAAAATTAAGTTAAAAGCATTTCTCAATGCCAGGCAATGAAAGCGGAGTTGTACAGAAAGTGGCAAAAGAATTGATTATTCTTTTCCCTGTTAGCTTATAGACATTCTCAAATCAACCACATCATACTAGCTCCCTCTCTCAAATTATAGATTAACAGCAATCCATCACTAAAGTAGAAAAGAGAGAATCTGAAGAAAGCCAATTCTCATGCTGGTGGAAAATCCTACAGTTTATATTAAATGTAGGTAAAACCTGCTTTGAGTCTCAGAGAGCCAGGGATCTGGCTGTGTTAAGGGATCTGTGTTAAGGGATCTGATAGTGTTAAGATGATACATAAAACATATGCAAAGACAATTCTATTTTGATGGTCAAAATTAAAAAATATTTTCTAGTGAAGACAGTGTGCATCATGTCATGCTGAGTTTGGAAATAGAAATAATTGCGTTTTGACCTTTTATTTGTGAATGGATATGTTTTGGACAAATACATCTAAGAATACGTGAGGAGTTTTAGGCAGGAAAATCTAGGAAATCAAGCATTTGTGCCATATACCTTTGCTAGTTCTGCTTTCCTAGGGCCTACACTATCGGTCTTATTTTAACTTAAGTACATCTCTCTAAAGACTATCTACAAATACAGTCACATTCTGAGGTCTGGCTGTTAGGACATCAGTACATGAATGTTTCAGGAGACACATGCTATATATTTTTGCTAAGTTTCTTTTTCTTCAAGAGAGCAACTGTGGATGGGCAGGAAAGCCTTAGCACTTAATTCCAAATAAATAAGTTCACCAGAGCCCACACAACCAAAATAAATGTCAAGCAAGTGCTGACACCACATGACGGAAGGAATTTTAGACATTCTTAATTACCAGGTGGTGGGTATTATAGAGGGCACGGCTTGCATGGAGCACTGGGTGTGGTGAAAAAATAATGAATACTGTTTTTCTGAAAATAAATAAATTGGAAAAAAAAAAGCAGTGGCAACTTTAAAGAGACACACTGGTTCTTGCTTGGCCCTTACTGATTCATACTAAGAAAAATAATATCCAAAGGTGTAGATTTATCAATAAATTAGAGAAACATTTTTAACTGAAAAGTGAACAGCTAATTTAGGATTATTTAAGTTGAGATCAGAGTTAATTATGTATGAAGCTCCTCTACTGGAAAACATGGTAATATCGTTTGTAATGACATTATAATATGGGATATAAAGTCAATGATGTTGTCTAGCCAAACTTTTTCCAGTTTTCTGGTATGTTTATAGAGGGTGACTTTCATTATTAGGATAAAATTATTGATCGAAGTGTTTTTTTTATTCTTTCAGGTTTGTTTGTTTTGAGGAATATCATTAGTAGGATATGAGTAGGAATAGGAGCAACAAGAAATTTTTTGGCTTTTTGGCCCTTACGGAAAAAGTCAGACAGACCTGCCAAGATGTGAGTGAGGACTGGCATATCATGCTAACATCATCCATTTTGCATTTTCACCATGAAACATCCATGCATTTAAAATAAAAAGGTATAGCAAATCCACTTCAATAGGATTTTTGCCTTTAGCTTTATATGCTCCCCTCCAGACCTCACCAGCTATCTGGAAATGTCACCAAACAGTCTAGGTTGAAAGAATTCAAAAGCATTGATGTTCCTTGGCAAACACATACTCTCCCCTTCTGACTTTCAATCACAGCTTCAAAACCCTATGGGGTGATGCCAGGGCCTGCTTAATTTAACTTGGGATGTGACCTGTTCTAGCTCTTGTGCTGGTGACTCACTAAACACATCTCTTTTATTAATCCTTGAATCTATTGCTATCAATCAACACTGGGGCTGAAACAGCTTTACCGAATGTCAGAAATAAACAGTGTTTTCCTGTAAGCTCACCGTGGGGAAACAGAGATGAGGGCATTGGATATATAAAACCATATGCTATATATATTTGGCTTAGAAAACTTAATGTTTTTAAAATCTGTCTTTTAAAAGCCAGAGCCTAGTCTAAAGTTTTAATTGTCCCTACTCAGATTCTAGGGGACATAAGTGGTCTATCCTAGCTTTTTTCAGTTTGGGGTATCTACACAGAGGTTGATTTTCATTATTAGGACAGGATTGTGTAAAGTGTTTGGTTTTCACTGCTGTTTTTGGCTTGTGTGTTTGTTTGTTTGTTTGTTTGGAGGGGTTCCATCTGCAATGCATTGGTTCTTCCTAAATATCTCTCCAGCTCTGTTCACAATTATAGTTCATAATTATAGTTACTTGGAGTCTTCTCTTTAAGGTGGGAAGGAATGTGAGGACTTGGTTTCTCCAAATAGAGGCAAAATACAAACTAGATAATTAAACTTTCCTTCTGGTACAAATCCTAGAAAAATCTACATAGATGTACTCAGAAACATATAAAAATACTTAGGAAGTATTGTTTGAAGTAGCCATAAATAGGGAAACCACATCTGTTGATGCAGGAGTAGCAAACCAACTGTAGGCTATCAAAGTAATGGAATATTACACAGCAGTTAAAAGAATGAGGTGCACCTGCATGTATGTAGCAGACATTTGCCAGGTCTTTGTTAGGTTTTGTTTTTGTTTGTTTGTTTGTTTGTTTGTTTTTTGCTTTGATTTTGGCTATCCAGTCTGCAGACCCATTTCTTATTTGAAGGGAATTCTCCTTTCACATGATAAAAATATTTGGTAGATTTAGGGTATGACTCACCCATCCCCTCTCTCTTCCCCTGCTGGGCCCAGTAAAATGTTTTCCTCCTAAAGCTTTTGGTTATTGCTGAAGAAGATACCAGCATGCAGAAAATTTAGAAACAAGTATGAGAACATTGTCTGCTGTATAACAACTGCTCAATAAATGTTACCTATTCTTATTATCCATCGACATAGAAAGCTGCAGTCTTAAATGGAATTACTTTGCACCGGTGAATGTACCACTGAAATTTTTGGTAATCCTGCCCTCTGATTCTGAGCTAATGCTTAGTCCTGGGATTTAGAACATCACTATAGTCTACTGATCAGAGTGAGGGTATAGGGAATTCAGGTTAAAAATGGATTGTTGATGGCCTTATAAGTGGGTCCAGGAGGACCCTGAACCTATTTTGGAGTTATCTGCAATTAAAAACTTGGGAACTGAAGAACTGATATCCTCAATCAATTATAGACTGCCCACCCACTTAACAGCTTCCTGATTCACAGAGTAAAGAGTATAGGAGTAAGTAACAAATAAAATGGTCTGGAACATCTCTCCCTAATAAAATATACAACAAAAGCCATACGGCAATTCTGGGAACTGGCCGATATGATAACATCTGTAAGGATGTGAAATACACCAGAAGAGACCCTGAATTATTAAGGAAATGTTGAAAAAGAAAAACAAAACTGGGGGCATCATGATGCCTGATTTCAAGCTATATTACAAAGCTGTGATCACCAAGACAGCATGGTACTTGCACAAAAACAGACATATAGATCAATGTAACAGAGTAGAGAGCCCAGATCTGGACCCATAACTCTGTGGTCAAATAATCTTTGACAAAGCAGGAAAAAATATACAGCAGAAAAAAGACAGTCTCTTCAATAAATCGTGCTGGGGAAATTGGACAGCTGTGTATAGAAGAATGAAACTTGACCATTCTCTTACACCATGCACAAAGATAAACTCAAAATGGATAAAAGACCTCAATGTGAGGCAGGAATCTATCAAAATCCTAGAGGAGAACATAGGCAGTAACCTCTTTGACATGGGCCACAGCAACTTCTTTCAAGATATGTCTCCAAAGGCAAAGGAAACAAAAGCAAAAATGAACTTTTGGGACTTCATCAAGATCAAAAGGCTTCCACACAGCAAAGGAAACAGTCCACAAAACAAAGAGGCAACCCATGGAATGGGAGAAGATATTCGCAAATGACACTACAGACAAAGGGCTGATATCCAAGATCTATAAAGAACTCCTCAAACTCAACACTCAAACAACAAATAATCATGTCAAAAAATGGGCAGAAGACATGAACAGACACTCCTCCAAAGAATGATTAACAGACACAGAAAAAAATGCCATTTTCATTAGCCATCAGGGAGATTCAAGTCAAAACCACATTGAGATACCACCTTACACCAGTTAGAATGGCCAAAATTAACAAGACAGTAAACAACCTGTTTTGGAGAGGCTGTGGAGAAATGGGAACCGTCTTACACTGTTGGTGGGAAGGCAAGTTGGTGCTGCCACTTTGGAAAACAGTGTGGAGATTCTTAAGAAATTAAAAATAGAGCTTCCCTATGACCCTGCCATTACACTACTGGGTATATACCCCAAAGATACTGATTTAGTGCAAAGAAGGGCCATCTGTACCCCAATGTTCACAGCAATTGCCACAGTCACCAAACTGCAGAAAGAGGCAAGATGCCCTTCAACGGATGAATGGATAAGGAAGATGTGGTCCGTATATACAATGGAGTATTATGTCTCCATCAGAAAGGATGAATACCCACCTTTTGTATCAACATGGACAGCACTGGAGGAGATTATTGCTGAGTGAAACGAGTCAATCATCATATGGTTTCACTTACTTGTGGAGCATAAAGAGTAACACAGGACATTAGGAGAAGGAGAGGAGAAGTGAGTTGGGGGAAATTGGAGGGGTAGACGAACCATGAGAGACTGTGGACTCGGAGAAACAAAGTGAGGGTTTTGGAGGGAAGAGGGTTGGGAGTTGAGTGAGCCTGGTGGTGGGTATTAAGGAGGGCACATATTGCATGGAGCACTGGGTATGCTGCATAAACAAGGAATCTTGGAACACTGAAAAAAATAAAGTTTAAATATAAAAAGAAAAGAAAAGAAAAAATATATATGGATGGTGGCATCCAAAAAATATATATGGATGGATAGAAGTCACCATCCATATATATATGGAGAAGCTCAATTCTCCAGTTTGGTTGGTCAAAGAGATGGGTGGAGGCTGGAGAATAATAAAGGGAGAACATAATCCCTGAACTAAAGCTGTTCCCAAAGCACTCCATTATCAAATAGAAGTGGTTTTAAGGATGAAGTTTGAGCAGTTCTGAAAATCCTAGCAAACTGAAAAGGAGAGTTGTTTCTACTTCTTCTGGTTCCATTGCGGGCTGCTTCATCACTGAGCTGGATCTTGGACACTACTGCCATCAGGTCATGACTACTCTGGCCCATCTGATAAAACCATCCCTCTCAAGAGATGGACAGATCACATATCCCTGGACTGGTGCCACTGCACAGGGATTTTTTTTTTTAAAGCCCCTTGTTCTTTTCTGAAAATAAATAAATTGGAAAAAAAATATTAAAAAAAAATAAAATAAAGCCCCTTGTTCTGATTCCATGATTGCCAAGAAACTTCTAATTCCCAAGCTGTTTAACTTTGGGAAAAGAAAAGACTAATGATATAAATTTCATTCCTGAAATCATTGTACGTTTTCCATGGTTTATGATGAAGCTTCTCACAGAGGTTTGTCAACAGGAAAGGGCCCTGTTGATCATACCCTCACATATACTCCCAGGCCACAGAGTAGTTATATTTTCCTTTGTTAATAAATAAAATAGCGTTCTGGTGTCCACCTCTGTCATGTAAGCATTTTAGTAAGCATGAGTCAGGTTCTCAGGGCCTGGTTACTCCTGGGAAATACAAGTCATTGGGAATTCCAAAGATGACCAACTTCCAAAGCTGGCCTCTCTTTTCAAAGACACTGCATGCAGGAGCATATGTCCATTCAGAACATGGAATTTTTTTTTTTTCATTTTATTCCTCTCCCTTCAGCTGTTGGTAGCATCATTATGTACCTGAGCTTTATTTTTCCCTTCATCCTTTTTTTTTCCAATTTATTTATTTTCAGAAAAACAGTATTCATTATTTTTTCACCACACCCAGTGCTCCATGCAAGCTGTGCCCTCTATAATACCCACCACCTGGTACCCCAACCTCCCACCCCCCCGCCACTTCAAACCCCTCAGATTGTTTTTCAGAGTCCATAGTCTCTCATGGTTCATCTCCCCTTCCAATTTACCCAAAAGCACATACCCTCCCCAATGTCCATAACCCTACCCCCCTTCTCCCAACCCCCCTCCCCCAGCAACCCACAGTTTGTTTCGTGAGATTAAGAGTCACTTATGGTTTGTCTCCCTCCCTATCCCATCTTGTTTCATGGATTCCCTTCATCCTTATTGCACGGCAACTCAATTCCCAGTTGCCCTTCTATTCCAAGGACTTCACTAAAGGTTCTAGAAGGGTTCTCTGAGAACCCATGGTTTTATTAATATTGTTGCCATTGCTATTGGTGGTTATAATCATATGATGAACATAGGCCACAGCCCAGTGTTTCCTTCTCTAGTCAGTTGTGTCTAGAAACAATTGATACTTGATATCTATACAACCAGAAAACTGATTTCTTTATGTGTTCAAGGGTTTCTTTTCCCCAGAGATACATATGCTTATTGGTAGCCCCACCAAAAACTCCCTGCATTTGCCTGTTGCCCAAACATATTGCCAAAACCAATACTCTTCATTTCCTCAGTCTTATTTAGATATATTAATCTGGATTAAATAAAGCAGTTTTCTACTGACCTGTCAAAAAATCAACCCCATAAATGATTAAATTTTTCTCAAGTCCTCTTCTAAACAAGTACTGGGCTGCCCAGAGATTTATCTTGGAAAACTGGAACACAGAAAACCTAGGGCATGCTGGGTAGAAATCCCAACATCAATCCTCAAAGAGGTCACTAAGTTTATTTGGCATTCACCTTTGGCCTTTGGCCAGACATGTAGCAACTTTCTCTTAGTGACAAAATAGAACTAAAGGCATTCAGGACAGAAAAAGAGAAATACAGGGAAGGAGGGGGAAAGGGGACTGGAAACACTAAATAAGAAATATTTTCTTTGGACTTATGTATCAGAGTAATGTTACATTCAAATCCCAAGTATGGGTTGGAAATTTTTTACAATATAGTATTATTTTTGTAATTGGCTTACTAGCAGTGAACTTCCAAAGTGGACTTGTTATAGCCCAAGACAATGGAAGAGTATAGAACTTTTAAAAATTGTTTTAAAAATCATGAGTGCTCCAATTCATGAGTTAGCATCTGAATCATAATAGACTAAATGGCTCATGTGAAAAAAAGCAATATGTGTTAGAGTTCTCATACAAGTTTAGGTTTTTTGAACTATTTTAAAACAAGTAATTGTATCACCTAAGATTAGGTTTAGATTTATTGCATTTTAGAAAGTTGCTTTTTTCAAAGCTACAAGGATATTATGCCAGAGCAGTTAGTTTAAAAATCACAGTTCTTTTTTTTTTTTTTATGATTTGGTTTGCCTGGAAGATATCCCATTTTAAAAATATGCTTCAATTAACTAATTGCTTTTGTGTGGGACACTCTATAACATCATAGTGGATACAGCTGAGATTATACACCTGAAATAAAATGAATACACATACAGTTTCACTTTTCGTGTATCCTCAACAGGAAAATTTTGTCCTAAATCAATGAGGTAGAAATTTAAAAGAATACAGACACACACACACACACACACACACACACACACACACAAATATGAAAATAGTAATGATGATGGAATTTACAACTTTAGAGGCCATGTGGCTCAATTTGCAGATGAGGAAACTGAGGCCAAGGGGGTTATAAATTAGATGACATCTGATTTTAAAATAGTAAAAACACTTTCTGTCCCCTTCTTTTAAAAAGTCGCTCTCAGGGAGTACCTGGGTGGCAGGGTTGGTTGAGCATTCAACTCTTGGTTTTGGCTCAGGTCATGAACTCAAGGTCCTGGGATCAAGTTGGGTTCAGGCTCTGTGCTCAGCAGGGAGTCTCCTTCAGACTCCCTCCTTCCTCCCCTCCCCCTGCTTGCTCATGCTCTCTAATAAATAAATAAATCTTTTTTAAAAATCACTCTCAAAAATACGTAAATAACAAGAAACAGAAACAAAAACTTCAACTTCAGTGCAGCTAGGAGATTCCTATAACCCTAAACCAAATATTTGAAAGCAGAGAGTGGATGGAGAAATTGTAAATGGCTGACTTAGTCAGCAACAGGAAGATTAAATCTACAACAGTGTGATATAAATGAGAAGCCACTCTGATCCTCTGAATCCTGAAAAGTTGCTGGAAATGGGGCCAGTAGTCATTACAGAAACCAGCTGAAAAGTCTGTATAAGGAGCAGTGAGCCCTTTAGGTCCTCACCTCTATAACCAGGTAACATACATCTCCCACGCTAAATTAAACATTGAACCAGAGAAATCTAGACTGGGTCACCAACACAGAGGAGGGTAGGATTTTGTGCCTTGCTGAAACCAGAGGATTAAATTTTATCTGCATAATAGACCTTGAAACTCCCAAGAGCCTCTCTGCCTTTTCAGATTTTGTACACTAAAAGCCACTGTATTACCCTCCAGGCAGGAAGCTGGAAGATCCTCTTTCTGAGAATTGTTTTAGAATAAAAATCTACAGAAATGTGTATCTGGAGGGAAAAGCCTGCTGACCGTCTTGTCGATATCCACCGATCTGTAAGCCCCAGCCAAATACGCAGACTCCAATCAGTACTTTGCTGCTTCTCTCTTCTATAAAAACAGTCTAGAGTGATCAGACATTGAGAAATCTGACTCAGGGAGACCAGACCTGCCTGGCGGGGCTTTGTGATAATTATATGAGTTTGTAAATTCACAGCATCTGGCTGACTGAAGGTGCTTATAAGGCAGCCATTCGTTTCTTGGATAATGTTGAATTAACTGTACATTTATTCCCCCTGAAAATAAGTAAATATTTATTTTCACAATATAACTTCAAAGGTAGAAGGAGCATTTTGCTGTGTTTCTATTGCTCCACTGCAGTTGTTGATGTTAAATAAAGTGGAAGGACTATGTCCTTAGCAGTTACAAGGGGTAAACTTGCAGCATGGATACTATAAAAACTGGAAAATTCCTTACCTTAATGCACATTCATGGCGGGTTACACATCTAGCAATCCAAAGAGGTAAGAATCTTCAGATTCACACTCTTCTTTATAGGCATTTGCTTCTGGAGCTGTCTGGGAAACCATGAGCGAATATAAATAATTTAAAATCAGGATAACACAGGGCTGCCTGGTGGCTCAGTCAGTTAAGCATCTGCCTTCAGCTCAGGTCATGATCTCAGAGTCCTGGGATTGAGCCCCAAGTCTGGCTCTTCGCTCAGAGGGGAGTGTGCCTCTCCCTCTCCTTCTGTGTTCTCTTTCTCTCTCTCTCTCTCAAATAAATAAGTAAAAAAAGGATAAACCCTAATGATATGGACTAGTAACATATTGCCCTGAAGCACTAAAAAAAAAAAAAAAAAAAAGACAGACAGACAGACAGACAGACAAAACACAGTCAAAGAAAATATAAGTACGGTGACAGTGTTTCTAGCAGGCTATCTGAACACTAATGTAAATAATAAAAAACAGAAGATTAATGTTAATCCAAAGCCCTTCTTCCTCTGTGTTACCAGTCCCATCAGTTTGAACAGTCCCATACCTGTCACGGAGACCTTTGCTGTGAATTTTTGTGTGATTTCTCATCAGGCATTTCCTCTTCCTTGAGAAACA
This sequence comes from Neogale vison, assembly GCF_020171115.1. Taxonomy (NCBI): domain Eukaryota; kingdom Metazoa; phylum Chordata; class Mammalia; order Carnivora; family Mustelidae; genus Neogale; species Neogale vison. The sequence goes on along the minus strand of NC_058091.1, from coordinate 183,289,353 downwards.
ATGCCAGGTGTTACTTTTTGCCAATTCTCAGACAAAGTGGTTTACATGGAACCAAGTCCATCCTCAGGTGTTAAGGGTGGACATCTGATCCTTGAGGGCCTGTCAGAACATTGTCCCCTGCCCTCAATCATAGTAATCAGTTAAGCAAAGAAAACATCACCATATCAGATACTCCAAGACTTTTGACAGAGGCACTAGGTGAAAAATCCTTTCCTTTCTCCTACCTTAGAACATGGGAAGATTTTTTTAAAAGATTTATTTATTTATGTGGGCTCTTGAGTGGCTCAGGTCATGGTCCCAGGGTCCTATGATCCAAGCCCCACATCAGGCTCCCTGCTCGGTGGGAGACTTGCTTCTCCCTCTGCCACTCCCCCTTGCTTGTGTTCCCTCTCTCTGTGTGTCTCTCTCTGTCAAATAAATAAATAAAAATCTTTAAAAATAAATAAATACAATAAAAGGATTTATTTATTTACTTGAGAGAGAAAGAGTGAGTACAAGTGAGTGGGGGGAGGGACAGAGAGAGAGAGAAGAAGACAGAGAATCTCTCAAGCAGACTCCCCACAGAGTGCAGAGCAAGATATGGGGCTCCATCTCACTATCCATGAGATTATGCGGGGAACCAAAACTAAGAGTTGGATGTTTAACTGACTGAGCCACCCAGGCACCCCAGAATATGGGAAGATACCAGGTCTGAGCTGCTAGGAGACAGCCCAAAGAGAAAGCCCACCTAAGAGGGAGGCCAACTCTAGAAGGATGAAGGATAAAGGACCAAGATTAAAAGGATGATTGGTTCTGGTTATACCAATACATTGGATTTAGCAATACTGCAGATAAGAAATACCCTGGACTTTCACATATAGGAGTCAATGAGCTCCTTTCATTGCTGAAGCCAGTTTGGATTGGATTTTCTATCATTTGAACTAAAAATCCCTGACTAATACATTCATGAATGTGTAATAAGTATATTTAAAATACAGTATGATCTAGTCTTCTTCCATAGATCATGCAGGCAAAACCCCTCACAGTTGTCTCCCATCTAAATAGTCTTCCAGCACAAATATATATCATATTAATAATCATATTAATAATAGAGTCAAAAAGTTCTTTTAAATCTTTGATTCCCCCAACATCAAGCATACTTAATGAGGAGTGAGAAACCCTCAGTAAATGTTTATTGAATGACTTGAAAATGACAGGCTGAATAGATGAATGAGTAATGTAAATCCCTGACCTTGTCTAATATCAATCCCTACAGTGAGCATTCTCTGTATAGATAATCATTAATCCTAATTTAATGATTTCCAGGAATCACTAGAAACTCTCAGCTCCTTCAGTGGAAAGAAAAATATTCAATTAGCTTTATCTAATGCAAACAGAATGTGTCTACAATATTCTTGGTGCTTGGTTAGAGATTGGAAAAAAACACGTTAAATTAGCCTGGTTTTTGTCGCCTAGGAACTCATCAGATATAGGGCTATGTATAGCAAGAGTTCTAAAGGAAATATGACTCTATAAACTATATGTATATGGTTAAGCATAATTACTTTTTGAAAAATTCCTCACATAATACTGAGTCCCTTCACATTCATAGGAGTTCTCCTCTAAAAAAATATACTACATTGTTTGCACAAATAACAATTGAAGTCATTTATTAAGCACTTACTCTGTACCATGCTCTGTGCTAAATTCTTTATGTATACCACTATTTCTTGAACTCCTCATAACCACTGTATATGGTACAATAGAAGGTGATTCACCTAAGACTTTAAATACTGTAAATATTCAAATAATGAACTTGTTCTTTTAAACAGGTTTTTGCTGATACATTGTATAATAATAGAAAATCAGTTTGCTGCAACTTGTTGTGCTGAGGAGCAGTGCAAACTCCAAGGCTACAAATGAGAGGTAGGTGATGACAAAGGGAACAAGGTGGTGTGGATTTGCAAAGGATGGGTCGAAACTGATTCTGATGAGGCTGTTTGATGCTGTGCAAATTTCATAAATCCCACGGAACAAAATTTATTCACTAATGTGAAGTTATTACGGATATATAGTTTGGGGGAGAGCCTTGAAAATAAAGAATGACACCAGCAAGTGGAGGCTCCTGTCTGATTTTTTCCAAAGACCTTTTGTATCGTTCTCTCCTGTGGCTGCTACAGAAAAGCAAATGCTGATGAATAGTGATCTTCCCAAACCTCTTTCTGCAGGTTAGGAATAAATTTCATGTTTCTAAAATAAATTTAGGACTTAAAAAGATTACTAGATGCCTTTTTTAACCATTGTTTAGGAAATGAGTATGGTTTACAAATTCTAATTTTGCAGTAATAATTTGGTAGGCAAAATATACTAATTACATATATTCACATCATTAAATACTTCTATTTTATGTGATACATATTTTCCTTTCACAGGTAAGCAAATATTTTCATTCAAAGCAAAATATCTATAGATATGCAATAAATTCCTTAAGCAACTTAAAGTGGTAAGTAAAAAAAAGTGTTTGTAGGACATCTATGCATTTTAACTTATTTCTTACCATACTGGACATCTCATATACCAAACTGTCCATCTAAAATGTCTAAAACATCTAAAATGTGTAAAACATTGTATTCTTTTGCAGTTAAGATATCTAATGTAAGAAATATTAATCTGGAATGAATTAGGCCCTGGCAGTCCAAGTAAATAACCTTTTATTGTAGGTATTAGTATTCACACTTATTAATATATAATAATATATAATATATTATATGTAATATAGTAATAATAACTAAAAGTTATTAATTAATAAAGATCGGGGCTCAGAGAAGCTAAGTAACTTGCCCAAGGTCAAACAAATAATAGTTGGCTGAACCAAAATTAAAATATTTGTCTCTCAGATTCCAAAGCCCATGCTCCTCACTAGTGTGATATATCATTCAAAGAGTGATAACCAAAAGAAATGCAATATGATTGGTCTGGCACAGCCTATATGGAATACAGTGTATCACATTAGATACAACAGTGTAGAATGAAATATACTAGAACATAACTCCTTGAAGTCAAGAATTTTTATGTTTTATTCACTATTACAGTCCCAGGACCTCTGATAGTTACTAATACATAAGAGATACTTAATAGATATTTGTAGAACAGATAGAAAAATGGATTACTTAGTTTCTTTACTGTTAACACAATCTAATACTTAGCTTATTTAGCACTGAGAGGATAAATGTGTATTTGTATTTACATCTACTAAAACTGTTATTTTTTTCTCACAAGCAAGTAATAAGCCACAACTCTTCCATCATGTAATTGTGAAGTGTTTTAAAATTAATAATTATTTATTCATTCAACAGATACTTATTGGGTACCTACAATATGCTGTATATCCAGGTCTTTTGAGATCCATCAGCAAACACAACAAAAAATTCTGCCTTCATGGAACTTGCATTCTAGAAGGGGAGAAAGACAACAAACAATACAGCTTATAAATAAATAACATAGTACACTGGAAAATAACAAATGCTATGTAAAAAGAAAAAAAAGTAGAGTAAGATCAAAAGTTCTGGGGTTGGGGGTGCATGGGATGCAACTGTTAATATTTAATAGTGTGCCACAGTAGATCTACTGAGACAATGACACTTGAGCAGGAGGTGACAGAATTAGGCACATAGGTAGCTGGTGGAAGGAAGAGTGTTTCAGGCAGAGGAAACAGTCAATGCAGGCCCTTAGGTGGGAATGTAATTGGCAGATTTGCACAACAGCAAGAAGGCCATTGTGACTGGACCAGAGGGAACAAGGGGGGATCTAGGAGGAGATGAAGCAGCAGGAGTAAAAGAGCAAAGCACACAGAGTTTTGTGGCCACAGTAAGGCTCTTTTATTCCAAATGAAATGAGACAGCATTTTGTGTACAGATTAAAGAGGCCAAAAGTAGAAGAAGGGAGAAGAACTCTTGGAGTTTAGTGCAGCAATCCAGGTTAGAAATAACGGTGCCTGGGACCAGGGTAACAACAGTGAGGTTGATGAGATGTGAGGAGATTTTAGATATATTTGGACAGTGGTGTCAAAAGTCTGTCATTACAAAGAGGACATGGAGTATGAGAGAAAGGGAGATAATATCAAGGGTTTTGGTCTACAAAACTGCAAAGGTAAAGTGGCACTCACTGAGGGAACATTATAAATATAGCAAATCCATTGGGGTGGGAGAGGTCATTTCTAGACATTTGTAAGAATAAGGCATTTGGAAAAGAGATCTGAACTGGACATGCAAATTTGGGAGCCATGGTATAGAGATAAGTTTTTGTTGTTTTTTTTTTTAAAAAAAAAAGATTTTATTTATTTATTTGACTGACAGAGATCACAAGTAGGCAGAGAGGCAGGCACAGAGAGAGGAGGAAGCAGGCTCCCCGCTGAGCAGAGAGCCCAATGTGGGGCTCGAGCCCAGGATCTTGGAATCATGACCTGAACCAAAAGGCTTTAACCCACTGAGCCACCCAGGCACCCCTAGAGATGAGTTTTAAAGCCATGAAACTAGATGATCATCAAGGCACTAAATGCAGAAAGAGAAGAGAATAAAATCAGGAGTGAGCCTGACTTCTAGGGCTCATAGAGAAGAAGAGATCACACAGAAGAAGGGAAAAAATCAAGGAGACTGAAAATGTGTAGCTAGTAAAGGAGCAGAAAACACAAACCAGTACAGTGTCCTGAAGCCAAAGGAAGAAAGTGCATGAATGAGAAAAGAAGAAGCAACAACAGTGCCAACTGACATCAAGTCAAATAAAGATTAAGATCAGTTTTAAAAGAGTTATGGGGGCAATGTCCTGATTAGAATGGGATTAAGAGAGGTGGGAAAAGAATAGAGACATTGTCAAATAGACTCTTTTGAGGAGTTTTGTTCCAAAGAACTAGAGCAGAAGTAAAAATCTAAGGGTTTTTTAAGATAGAAGAACTAGTAGTATGTTTACATGATTGTGAATATGACCCACTAGGAAGTAAAAAACAAACAAACAAACACAACTGTGAAATCCCAGAATTCCTGGAATAATGTTTTGTGATAAATGAGAGGAGCAGGATCAAGTATATATGGTGGCTATATGTCAGGTCCTACACAGTTCATCTCTCTAGAAACATAAAGGAGGCAAAGTATGTAGGGGCAGAGGAGGTGATGGGCGATGTGGAAGTTCTCATCAGATGGCCTCCATTTTTTTCGGTGAGTGGTAGCAGTATTAAGGATCCACTTCCGGTTGAGTGAAATAAGTCAAGCAGAGAGAGTCAATTATCATATGGTTTCACTTATTTGTGGAGCATAACAAATAGCATGGAGGACAAGGGGCGTTAGAGAGGAGTAGGGAATTTGGGGAAATTGGAAGGGGAGGTGAACCATGAGAGACTATGGACTCTGAAAAACAGTCTGAGGGGTTTGAAGTGGTGGGGGGGTGGGAGGTTGGGGTACCAGGTGGTGGGTATTATAGAGGGCACGGCTTGCATGGAGCACTGGGTGTGATGAAAAAATAATAAATAATGTTTTTCTGAAAATAAATAAATTGGAAAAAAAAAAAAAAAAAAGCTAGCCTGTTAAACCGAGAAGGGTCGCCCTCTCTTGGGAAGAGGTGTGGCCCCGAACGTTCGGTTAGATTCTTGATGCTTGGTGCGAAATAAAGCTTTGCTTGACCTTCAAAAAAAAAAAAAAAAATGAAGAAAGTCAGCAGAACAGTGGACATTTATTTCTTCAGCCATGTTCATCCACAGATGCATGCAGAGATTGGATTGGATATTTCCAGAGTTATTGTTTATAAAGGACAAAGCCAGAGATGGGCAAGGGAGTGATTATAATGATCAGACATGAAATTAGGTGTGGTGAGGAAGCAAGAGGGAGAACATCAAGGGGTTAGGAGACAATGGAAGGTGGCTGGTAGGATCAGTGGATGGAGGTTCTCAGTTGCATCATTTTAGTTCAATCCGTTTTTTTGTTTTTTTTTTTTCCAACCATTCGATTCTTTTTGAATCTTCATTCTGTTATTAATTGTACAGCTTTTTTGTGTCCCATGGAAATAATGAAAAATGCAGCATTAAATCACTCATTCTTTCATATGTTCAGAAAAATTTTACCAATGGACAGTAAGTACCAGATGCTGTGGGATATAAAGTAAGATTGCTCTTTGGCCTCAAGTAGTCCACAGCCTGAGGAAACAGAGAGGTGGGTGAGGGATCACAGAACAATGCAGACTCCCATTAGGAGGGGATTCTGAAGCAGTGCTTTGAAGATCAAATAGGAAATTTAAAAAGGGTGCCTTCCACGGCTTGTCCAAATCATAAATTAAAATGCTAACGGAGGCTGGGCCAATTTAAGGCCTGTGAGATACCCCCAAAAGATCACCTAAGTTATACAATTTCACTAAGTAGCCATAACTGTTCTACTAAACATGTCCATTTCACCCAGCTCTGTTTACCTCCTCTTGTCCATGAAGCCAGTTGGAGCAACTACTTCCCGTGCCTTGCTGAAATCAAAATGCTTTCGGTTTCTCTAACCTCCCAATGTAATGACCATATCTAAGGCAGAGAGATTGGTTTGCCACTTGTTCTTAGAAAATTCATGCAGACCTTCATAATTTATTATGAAGAGACAACTTATTCCCCAAGTGCCAACAAACTGCATGTTTCACATTCTGTTTTAGGATTTTGCCACTAACTAACATCAGATTCACCATTTGTCACTTGCCTCTTTAAAGAGGATGAAACCAGGTTGGAAATCAGTATCTCCTTCTGATAATGTTTTAAGGAGATGATAGTGTTTGAGAGTCACTTTCATGTTAAGGGAATTGAGGGGAAAGTAATGCCCAAGACAAAAGTTGAAGGCAGACAGGGCGAAAGATACGGAACAAAAAGAACATTGGCCTGGAGAAATGGTGTTATTTAAGAAGTTTGCATTCAGTTCATGAAGGGGAGTAATCTAGGTCAGCCTGGATGAAGTCCTTAGAATTCAAAGATAATGTCTTGGTTCTGACATCTGGTGAAGGGCCCTCTCAGAGCCGAAGATAAAAGCCAGACTTACTGGGGAAAAAACTTGGAAACGACTTTTAAATAAAACAAAGGAAATCTATTCTATGACATCACACAAATTCTGCCAAATCCGAGTTTGCCAGCGCTTGTCACAATGTTTACAATTAAAAATTTGAATACATAAAAGTCCTTGCTTCCACTGCAGTTTAGCAAGGCTGCCAAGAATCTGGGAGAGCTCCTTCAAGGGAGAGGGGGAAAACACACAAAAACATTAACTAGAAGACGACAAAGACTCACAGCTCAACCCAGATAATAGAGACTAGTGTGTTAAAGAGAATGTATTAAATGGGTCAGCCCAGGCCTATCTGACAGCCAGCCATTAATTGCTTTCTTTTTTTTCTTTCCTTAATTGTAAAAGTTTATTCCCAAGTTTTGTTTTATATAATTCCCTTAGTGTCTATATTAATTTTTCAATCTTAAAACCAAAATACAGATTTAACACTTCTTCTATTAAGGTTAAAAGAAGTACCTAACCAAGGATGAGACTCCCTTTGATTATCTTTTGGTTAAATTTCACTAATTTCTTTTTTTTTTTAATGCTTGAGTGAAGTATCTGATGAGCAGAAAATCCAATATACTCTGTTTCGTTTTTGCTGGGAGAGGCAGGAGGTGGAAACTGGAAATCCTGAAATTGCCAAAATTAAAATAGTCTGATTAAGTTTCTTCTCAACTTAATATTAGGAACAATTTATTATTATGCCTAGACTTGCCAGCCCTGGAATCAAATATGTTTCCTCTAGGGAAAGCAGCAAAGGCGATTAGAACAATATGCCAATTGTTGCAGTTTAGAAATATCACTGAAATATTCTTTGCATTTCAATAGACAAAAGTTTTAACCCACATTATTTATGAAACAGCAACCGAACACTGTGAGTAATTATATGGGTGGGTACTCCATGGGTGGGTATTGTTCTATCATTTTATATTCTCTCAATAGACAGGCATGCTGCAAAAGCAAGAAATTTTGAAAACCGAGCTACATGAATAATTTAGATTGAAATGACATTAAACATACACAAAATTAATCTGGCATATTTAATGATGAATCATTGTTCTTTTATATTGGTGATCATGCATAATTGACAATGAGTTTACATAGTTATTGGAACTAGTATTTTTAAGGATTTTTTTCTCTCTTTCTTATTTCTCAGTCTCTACTGTCAGTGTTGCTTGAAAGTTTCCCTCACTCCCTGGTAGATTTTAATTTTTATCACTTTACTCCTGCCATGTAAATTAACATAAGATTTAGGGGTACCTGGGTGGCTCAGTTGGTTAAATGTCTGCCTTTGGCTCAGGTCATGATCTCAGGGTCCTGGGATCCAGCCCCACGTCGGGATCTCTGCTCAGTGGGGAGCCTGCTTCTCTCTCTCCCTCTTCCCAACTCATTCTCTCTCGAATAAATATATAAAACCCTTAAAAGGGGGAAAAAAAAAAGCCCACAAGATTCTAAACTTAGCACCTCCAATTTAGGCCCAAAGCTCTACTCTGAGGACCTCAGTGCCCCTGAGTGCTTTGCCCGTCTTACACCACCACACAGGTCTTCAAATGCCATTGAAACTACTCTCCATTCGGGACCCTTAGGAAGTCCTGACATCTGAAGAGTTAAGAGACTGAAAACATGGGTTCTAAGTCTGTCTGTGTGTTGGTGATAGGGCAGCACATGCTGGAAGCAGTATGCAGGGAGAGGGGTGAGGGAACCGGTCAGTCCACCTGGCTACATAAAGGAAGAAGATGCCAGGGATGGAGCAGATGGGAGTTTAAAAGCCTGCACTGTGATTCCTTCAGAGGAAACACAAATCTGCTCCCATTGTTTTTCCTTCTTATCTGCTTTCTTCCTGACATTTAGGGCCTTAATATTACCAGATGCCTTAAAAGGAAGGGGTAGTTTATCTCCACATTATTTCATAGATGTCTTTTCGATCATACACATTGCCTAGCACCAGGACTTAGCATAACGCCTCAGATGCTGTAGGAATTCAATGAATAATTGACTTACATTATTTTTAATCATTTTTTAAAGAAACTGCTCAGCCTTGAATATATGTGGCTCATTAGAACCAGGCCATTGGCTCACTTAACCTGTAAGCCATAGATTACTAAATTGTTAATCCAGACATAGTGGAGAGAACATGTCCCTGAGCCCAGTTCTGGGTCATTCACCCAGTATTCTAGGTACAAAACAGGTAGAAATCTATTTCCTGTCTCAAATCTACATTTTTGTCTTAAATATGAATTTAAATGTTTAAACATGTTTAAACATGCCCATATTCATTTAAATATGAATTTAAACATAAATTTTTAAATGTGAATTTGATCCTACAACCAGCAAGCTGCTTGAGCTTAGAGCCAATGGTTACTATACTACCTTGGTTTTCTCATCTTTAAGAAGAGGAGCTTATTCATTTTGATAAGTTTTATGAAGTGGATCCTATGCAGAACATCATGCTAGACACTTCCATAGAGGAGAAAGAGAACAGTGTGGTACCCTGGGCTTTTTTTAGGGGCTGAGACCATACAAAACAGGTAGGTATCCACCCTTGCCTAAGCATTCACAAGAAACGGTACTTAGGAACCTCTCTTAATAAACAATGTTAACCAAAAAGTAATTCTTCACTTCCACTTTCTTTTCCTTAAATCCCTTTTGGGGTTTAGTAAGGACACTGATAAGATGCCTTATATTCCCTAGAGTTAGAAAGCTTTTTATTTCTAATCTAAATCCTTCCTGCTATAGCTTAAATCCGTTTCCTCTTATTCTATTCTCATGGAAGACAGAGAAAAACCATTCATCCTCCTCTATATAATAGTCCTTCATGTATTAAAGATTTCAGCCTTCATTTCTCCAGGTTACATAATGCCAATTCTTTTCATTTTACTCATATATCTTATTTTCCCAAGCTTTTAAATTAATTCCATTGCACTCCCCTTGGACTATATGGATAATGAAATAGTCATGCAGCCCCTTTCAGATTCTAATTGGGTAATAAACCTTCAGGGAGGCAAGTATTTTTAAATCTTAAATCAGAATCTCACATGATCTGGGGTTTAAAACATTTCTGGCGAGCAGGAGACGTTGGAAAGCACATGTACCACTGGCACAGAAAGCATGGGATGAAGTGGGAAAGTACCATTTGGATGTTATTATTTCATAAAAGAAAAAAGTAAGGCGTGTGTCACAGCAAATAAGGAAAAGATGCAAGATTAAAGTTACAATTAAAATAACCAGCTGCTGATTCCTGGTTCCCTACCAAATTGCTGTCAAGTGACCATGATATCTGATCATAGTAATCTAGGCTGAAGTTTAAAAAAAAATAAATCACATTATCACAGCTTAATTGGGCAGTGGGAATTCACCATGCACAGCGTTGATAATACTTTTCTGGAAAGTCTTTCTGTTATCTTCTCTTCCCTCTCCAGTGAAGTGCTACAAAAGAGTTCCTCTCCACTAATATATTCTACAGGGGGAAAGAAGTAAAATCTCTGATGTTAATTTATTCAACTTCATATAATGTCTGAATCAATGAGCATGTATATGAAATATTATTTGCCTTAATTTGGCAACTGATGCATGGACAAATAAAATACGGTATATCTATACAATGGAATATGATTCAGCCATAAAAAGGAATGAAGTGTTAACACATGCCACGTCCCATAAATAAACCTTGAAAATGTTAAGTGAAAGGAGCTAGACACAAGAAGCCACATATGGTAGGATTCCATCTGTAGGAAACGTTCAAAACATAGAGGCAGTGACAGATCAGTGGTTGCCAGGGGCTTTGGGAAGAGGGATGGAGAGTAAATGCTTAGTGGGGACAGCATTTCCTTTTCAGGTGATGATGAAGTACTGGAACTAGATAGCAGTGATAGCTGCACAACATTATGAATGTACTTCATGCCGCTGAAACATGTTTTAAAATAGGAAGTTTTACGTCATATGTATTTTGCCACAATAAAAAAAAATTATTTGCATATGATCTCCCTGATATGAGGAAGTGGTGATGCAACATGGGGGCTTAAGTGGGTAGGAGAAGAATCCATGAAACAAGATGGGATAGGGAGGGAGACAAACCATAAGTGACTCTTAATCTCATGAAACAAACTGTGGGTTGCTGGGGGGAGGGGGGTTGGAAGAAGGGGGGTGGGGTTATGGACATTGGGGAGGGTATGTGCTTTTGGGTAAATTGGAAGGGGGAGATGAACCATGAGGGACTATGGACTCTGAAAAACAATCTGAGGGGTTTGAAGTGGCGGGGGGGTGGGAGGTTGGGGTACCAGGTGATGGGTATTATAGGGGGCACAGCTTGCATGGAGCACTGGGTGTGGTGAAAAAATAATGAATACTGTTTTTCTGAAAATAAATAAATTGGAAAAAAGAAAAAAAAATTATTTGTATTCTCAGGAACTGCATGTATTAATGCAAAATTAGGCACAGATAGAGGTGGGACCTGAGAGGACCCTCTTGCAAGTTGGTAATCAGCTAGTTGAGTACTTACTGGGAGCCTAGTGAGAGCCAAGTATTAGGCTGGGCACTGAGACAGCAGCAACAGAGACAGATGTGGGCTCTGGTACAGAAATTTCCCAGAGCATCGCTTCCATTTCTTCTTTTCTGACAGAGATGAATTTATTCTTAAAGGAAAAATAAGAATAAAAGTAATGATTGGACTCTATTGACCCACCTCTATACATGATAATAAACAACCCAAAATGAAGTCACTAAAAGCCCATAAAAGTTCATCTTGGGTCCTAAAATAAGGACTGTCAAATTTACACTTAACTTACTGAATGTCATAAAAATAAGGCTTAATGTATACTATATCTGCATACGATTTCACAGATCAAAATCCTTCCATTCTTATATACTATTTATTATAAAGAAAAAACACACAGGATAGTTTGGATTACTGCTCAATAAATACTTCTTCTGCACTTCCCTCCATGGGTGTCCTGTATTCCCCTGCCCCGTTGATTCAAGGCTTGGCCACATGACTAGCTTTAGCCAATGGAACTTTAGAGGATGATGGGCATGGAGGCCTTAAATGTGTTTGCACAGTTAAGTTCGGCACTGTGTCTCTGCTCTCTGTCACAGGAATGTGCTCTGGACAGACGTCAGTCCAAGAACAGTGAAAGACACCTAAGGCATATATAACCTTAACCAGCAGCATGAAGAATTGTCCAATTGTTCTGGATTAAATCAAACTGCAGTCAAACAAGGACCTTTGGAGCAGGAGAATAATTTCATGTTGTTGTCAGTCATGGAGTTTTAGAGTTCTTAGGCAGTGTTATTATGGTAACAGCTGATTAGTACAACACATACATTGAAACAAACATGCCCAGGATTCTCTTACAATATGACTTTTTAAAATACTTGGCAAGTTAACCATCAATAATAAATTGTTTTTTTCTTTCCATATTTTCTTATTTAGTTACAGATTTAGTATTAAAAATTATCAACTGTGTAAAACGGAAATTTAAACTAAGTCATCTAACTTTTATCTATTAGTATAACTGATAAGATTTGCAAGAATGGGTTTTGGACATTGGCGAGGGTATGTACCCCTGGGGCAAATAATACATTACACATTAATTTTAAAAAAAGGTTTGCAAGGGGGCGCCTGGGTGGCTCAGTGGGTTAAAGCCTCTGCCTTCGGCTCAGGTCATGATCCCGGGGTGCTAGGATCGAGCCCCGCATTGGGCTCTTTGCTCAGCAGGGAGCCTGCTTCCTCCTCTCTCTCTGCCTGCCTCTCTGCCTACTTGTGATCTCTCTATCAAATAAATAAATAAAATCTTTAAAAAAAAAAGGTTTGCAAGGATATATTATTGGGGTGTGAAGAAATATAGAAACTACATTTGCTGCATATATGCTGATATAGTCAGGTTCCAGTAAACATCTTGATGAAAGCAAATTAATCACTAATTTGACATTTTCTTCTGGCAAATTAGCAAGATTAGGTTTCACATTAAATGAAAATGTGTTTGCACTGAAGTACTCCATCAAAGCAAAATCTCTGATGGCATGACTAAAGATGTATAATTCAAGGAAATCTCACTATATTCTTTCATTTTAGATGTTTCTATTCCTAATTTTCATGTTTTCAGTCCCCAATGTCACCTTTTTGTGAAATTTTCCTTATAAAATATTCAAGAGATCTATAAGAAAAACGTTTGGCACATTCGGAAAAACCTTGCGATGTTATTCTTTTAACCTGTGTCCCTCCATTGGTTTAAGTGGAAATTTAAAATGTGAAACACCATAGAGTGAATATTAAGAAAAGTTTCACAAAAAGACTGTTTATTGAAGAGCTGTGATTGTGTTTTAATTTTTCATAGAGGACAAGGTTTTTTCCTCATAAAGTGCTAGTTTATCAGATAAATATAATTTACAAACTATAACGGAACATCACGTGAAGGTAATTTTCCTCTCACTGGTTACTTTCTGTCATTCACAAAAGTTCACTGGAGTAAGAAAACATGCATGCAAAAGAATACACCAAGAAGAAAATGAAACAGTGCTCTTTAAGAAGTATATTCAAGGGGTGCCTGGGTGGCTCAGTGGGTTAAAGCCTCTGCCTTCGGCTCAGGTCATGATCCCAAGGTCCTGGAATTGAGCCCCACATGGAGCTCTCTGCTCCACAGGGAGCCTGCTTCCTCCTCTCTCTGCCTGCCTCTCTTTCTTCTTGTGATCTCTGTCAAATTAAAAAAAATAAAATAAAATAAAGCATATTCAATTAAAATTTTTAAAAAGAAAAACAAAAAAATTAACCTTGGAAAAAATACTTGAAGATAGATAAATTATAGACAGGCAAGGAGACCTAGCATCTAATTCCTTGAGATAGCTCAGAGTTAAACATGACTGTAAAAAGGCCAAAACACACCCCAAAGTACCCACAAAAGGAAGTGTACCAGAAAATGTTATTTATTCATTTGTTCAATAAACATCAATCATACACTATGTACTGGACTAGAAATTTAAATAAATCAAGGAAGTGGAGATTATAGGCTGTAGGAACGCTGAGAAACTTATATATGGACTAGAATAGAAAAACACAGCAAGGAATTCTGTCCTGAGAGGAAAAAGTGGAAAAACTCCAGAGGCAAGTCTCCACAGCAAGTTCATTGTGTGTGTCCTTTAACTAAATTAGAGCCATAGAAACCTCCCTTTGTATATTCATGCACTGTAAAGCAGTACGTCTTGTGACCAGAAGGAGAACCTAAAGCAAGAGAAGAAACTATTTGGAGAGATCTATCAATTTTAGTGTTGTAAAAACTGATAGATGAAATGTTTTGCTGTGTAAATTTAGAAATGCAGTGGACTTCTAAACTGGTTAAAAAAATAAATAAATATTTTTAATAAATTCCTAATACCCATGAGACCAAGTAAACGTCAAGTCTAAATTATTTTAAATGCCTAGATAACGTCTAAAATATTTTTTAAAGTTTTTCATTTCTGCAGTGAATAGGATAGCCCCCTGAGATTCCTGGCATCTAGTGTGCACACATCATCTCCAGCGATTCAAACAAATACTAACATAGGTGCCATTGTGAAAGGTTTTTGCAGATGTAATTAAGGTCCCTAAACAGCTGACCCTAAATTAGGGACATTACATGGGTGGATAGGACCTAATCTCATTAACCTTTTAAAACAGAGTTTTCTCCCATTTGTCTCAGAAGAGAAAGCTAGAGGGCTTCAAAGTGTGAGAGTCAATGAGAGAGAAATTCCCCATTGCTGGCTGTATTCATTTCCGATTGCTGTTGTAACAAGTCATGCCAGATTTAGTGGCTTAAAACAGTGAAAATTTATCCCCTTATGTTCTAGAGGTCAGAAATCCAAAATGTATCTTGAGAGGCTAACATTTTTAAGATTTTATTTATTTATTTTGAAAGAAAGAGAGAGAGAGAGCACAGGCGTTCATGAGTCAGGGAAGGGGCAGAGGAAGAGAGAGAATCCCATGCAGACTGCACACTGAGTGGGGAGCCCACGATGGGGCTCGATCTCACAACTATGAGATTATGACCATGAGATCATGATTTGAGTCAAAATCAAGAGTCAGACACTTAACCCACTGAGCCATCCAGGTGCCCCATCAGGCAAACATTAAGGTGTCAGTAGGCCAGTTCCTTCTGGAGGCTCCAAGAGATAATTTGTACCTTGTTCTTCCAGCTTCTAAAGGCAGCAGAATTCCTTGGTTCCTGTCTACATCATTCCAATCTCCTCTCTTGTCTTCTTATTGCCTTCTCTGCTATTAGGACCCTCGTGATGACGTTCAGGCCTATCCAGATAGTCCACGATAATCCCTCATCTCAAGATCCTTAATTTAATTGCATCTGCAAAGTCTCTTGCCATACAAGGTAACACATTCACAGGCTTCAGGGAGTGGGACATGGCAATCAGGGAGGCACATTATTCAGCCTGCCACACTGGCTTTGAAGTTGAAATGAGTGACATGGTAAAGAACGTAGGTAACCTATCGGAGCTAAGAACAGCCCCCAGCTGATGGGCAGCAAGGAAAAGGAGACCCCAGTCCTACCACTGCAAGAATTGGGTTTTGCCAATGAAAATGAATTCAGAAACATAGTGTTTTCCAGAATGAACAGATGAGAACTCATTTAAGCCAACAGCTTCATTTCAGTTGTGTGATATTATGAGCAGAAAACCCAAACTTCTAACCTAGAGAATGGTAAGATATTACAGAGGTATTGTTTTAAGCCACTAAATTTGTGGTCATTTGTTACACAGCAAGAGAAGATAAATACAATCTCAAAATATTTTAATCTCCAAATATTTTGAAAATATTTAAAATATTCCAAATCATGGCAGTATTCATAATGCTATGCACTAAATTTTGAACACTGTCTTCAAGTCATTAAAAATGTGAGCAGTATGGATATGTGCAGGTATCAATATCACCTAGCTGTTCATGTTCTTTGTCAACGTCAGTATAATTATTTTAGTCATCTCATGCTCTAGTGACATATAAATGAAAGTCTTTGAAACCATGACGCTCAATTACATATTAGGAGCAAAAGACACAGCAAGAACTTGGGAGAAGATGGTATCATGCAATATTTATTCTTCCATTTCAATGAAATTCGGACCCAACCACAGGAGAATGTTGAGAACCAAAATCCATTTCCATAATCTTCATCAGAGTACAGTTTTTGCCTTTATTTTTTTTTTTTGTAAGAGTAAATATAACATCCCTTGGGTAGAAAGGGAAAATACCAAGTCTATTAAAATAAATAAAATAGTATGTGCTTTGGTGAGTGCTGTGAAGTATGTAAACCTGGCGATTCACAGACCTGTACCCCTGGGGATAAAAATATATGTTTATAAAAAATTAAAAATTAAA
Source organism: Neogale vison (assembly GCF_020171115.1). Classification (NCBI taxonomy): domain Eukaryota; kingdom Metazoa; phylum Chordata; class Mammalia; order Carnivora; family Mustelidae; genus Neogale; species Neogale vison. Next base: position 183,272,967 of record NC_058091.1, on the reverse strand, counting down.
ATAAATAAATAAATAAATAAATAAAATGAACCTATTTAGATACAAAAATCTTATCTATAATAGCAGGGTACTACCACAATTTATACCAAAGACTTTTAATGTATCTACCTGTCATATACAATGAAGTTTGGACCCAACCACAGGAGAAATTTGAGAACTGAAATCCATTCCTATAATTTTCATCAGAGCACAGTTTTCATTGTTTTTTGAAGAGAAAATAGAATATCCCTTAAGTAGAAAAAATATATAATCAATGACCAGGTTGAACCATGGAGAAAAACAAAAAACACCCACTTGAGTCATATTTGCATACAATGAGAACAAACAATGAAGCAGGGTTGAAGAAGTTACCATGTACTGTGCCATCTTTCTTTATGTGGTAATCCATTGTTCTTATCTTTAAAACAAACAAAACTAGAAGGCAGTCCTCTTTTCCCATATCCTACCCCAACTCCCCACACAGACACATCTCAAGGCAGATGATTCATCAGATCTGAAAAATGTTTAGAGACAATAACTACATCAGGCTACAGGCTGCCTGCTCTCCTAGCACACACATCCCTAAACACCTTCCCCCCCATAAACACACCTTGACTGGTTTCACTTTGAATTCGTGTCCATAAACCTCAAACAATCCCTTAATGCTCTCCGGCTATCTTACTATATACTTTCTTATCCTGTTCATTTTCTGCTCTTCTAGGAAGCTATTTTACTTTTTCTCCTTTTATCTAAAACGTCCATCTTCTCCTCCTGCATTCTCTCTTGAACATGATTTTATTTCCAACTTCATTATGAAAATTGAAGCAATCAGAAGAGAACATTCACAGATTCTGACTACCACATCTAACCAAGGGACAGTCTTGTGTATTGTCACCTGTTAATATGACAGTTTCCTGACATTTGCAGAGGAAGCACTCCTATAGTACATCAGTTCTGGACTGCTGTTCTGGGACTCATTTTTGGTGTCCTACTCTAGAACCTTCTCCTCCTGCCCTTCAAATGATGCTATAATACAAACTTTCCAGCTGTAAATTCTTTGTGCTTAAAATTGCTAAAGTAGCTTCCTTTACTGCGACTTAACTGACTGATACATTAGTCAGAAATTAGTAAGAGAAAAATATTGTTGTTAGTAGTTTTTTAATAGAAAGAAAGGAACACACTCAACAAACAAAAGATGAAGAAGAGATTTTGAAATGGGCATACTCCAGGAAACAGAAGAAAATTTTAGGTCAAATATCTTAAATAGGTAATCAGATCAAAGACAAGAAATGCAAGAAAACAAAGGTGAGAGATGCTGTTTCAATTAAGGGAGAGGTAAAAAGGAGCAGGTAAAGCCTAAGGGGGAAACATCATTACAGAAATAAAAACCAAACTGAAAGCAACAAAATGGTGACCGAACTCTGGGGAAAACACGGTCGTAATATGGAAAGGAAGCTCCAGAAAATAACAGAGAAGTGAAGATAATAAATTTGAAAGGCAGCCAATACATAAAGAGGAGAACAGAATGTAAAAACCACTCATCAATGAAACATTCCTTTTCTAAATGAACACTTATATGTCAATGTTAAAAAGGTTAACTGTGTTCTATGAAGAATGAATAAATGAACTATGTTCAATTAAAGAATCATCATATTTCCTACTGATGCTACTCTTTTTCAAAAACAAAGACTCTTGTAAGTACTTGAGAAGAAATCAAATCCCCTACAAGAGTTTTTTAAAAATAGAATAATCTCAGTCTCCACTTCAGCAACACCGAAGGCCAAAAAGATGAGAAAACTACATCTACAGAGGGATAAAAGGAAGGGAATAGCATCCAAAACCTATACACCCAGACAACAGACTGTCATGCCCAGGGCGGGGGTGGGGGGGGAATATTTTGCGATACCTTGGGAATAAATGTACCATAACCTCTTCTTGAAAATAAAATGTACATGAATTCTTTATGGAAGGCACGTATTGCATGGAGCACTTGGTGTGGTGCATAAACAATGAATTCTGGAACACTGAAAAGAAAGGAAAACAAAATGAAAAAAAAGGTACATGAATTCTTAATAGGGCTAATTGAAAGATGATTCAAAACAAAACAATTCACAAGTGCAGATAACCCACTATAAAAGAACCGGTGGTATATAATGACTCAAAATAACATAAGTAATATAATATAAATATAATAAGAATAATAGTATTGTAATTCTTTTTTTTTAAAGATTTTATTTATTTATTTGACATGGAGAGAGAAATTACAAGTAGGCAGAGAGGCAGGCAGAGGGAGAGAGAGGAGGAAGCAGGCTCCCCACTGAGCAGAGAGCCAAATGCAGGGCTGGATCCCAGGACCCTGGGATCATGACCTGAGCCGAAGGCAGAGACTTTAACGCACTGAGCCACCCAGGCACCCCAATAGTATTGTAATTCTTAAAAGAAAGGCTATATAAATATTAATTATAGTGGTATAATAAGTGATCAATACAAAAATTCCAAAATGGCCCAAGAGAAACAAAGGAAAAAATAAAAGAATATTCATAACTTAAAATCCCAGTATTGCTAACTATGAAACACTAAAAATAAACAAATTAATCAATCAAATAAAATCAAACTACAAAACAAAAGTAAAGAAAGCAGAATGAAATAGTAACAATGGATATAGGATAACTGAATTAGAAAATGGAAATGCTAAAGAATTTGATAAATCATCCTAGAGGAAATTTCTAAAATAATAAATTAAATAAATTGATACCTAAATATTTTCTAAATTTCTAAAATAATAAATTAAATGAATTGATACCTAAATATTTTAAAATAAATTGATACCTAGATAAATATTTTAAAATCCACAAACTCAAGAATGAGAATCAGAGGAAAACACAATATGCCATAAATTAAAAGAATTTTAAGGACAGATTTTTGCACAATTTTGAGCTAATACATTTTTAAACTAGGGTAAAATGTATAATTCAATCCAAATTATTATGGGTATGAAGGAGGGCACATGTCAATCCAATTTATTATGGGTATGAAGGAGGGCACATGTTGGGATGAGCACTGGTATTATATGCAACTAATGAATCATTGAACACTACAATAAAACCTTATGATGTACTATATGTTGGCTAACTGAACACAATGAAAAATAAAGAAATATTTTAAAAGAGGAAAGATAAATAAATAAATATTTTAAAAGATTTATTATAAAATCATGAAGATAAGCCCAAGAAAAGATTGACAGATTATTTAAAATTTGTTATTATTGGTTATTTTAATTTTATAGAGCTACTTCCCTAAACATCACCAAACCCCAACAATTTCACAAATAAATTGTACCAAATCTGTAAGGAAAAGAAATTCCCATCCTATTTAAACTGTGCCAGAGCACATTAAAAAAAAAAAAGAAGGAAAGACTTCCCTGGCTATTTATAAAATAACATATTACTGCCATTGTAATCACATAAAAGTAGCTATTAAAAAGAAAATATAGGCTAATTTCACTTTTCTGATTTTAATCATTCCAGGAAGGCAGAGATGGGTCAAAATCAATAATTCTACTAATAATTTTCACCATATAGTAACCTAAATAGATAGCAAAAATATATTTGATAAAATTCAATCTTTTATAAGAATTGGCTTAAAAAATTCATTCTTAATTTTTAAAAATTTCAATAAAAATAAACTTTTTTAGCTACTTAACTATACAGCATCTATAATCCAAATGCCAGTATCATGCTTATTGTTACACTAAAACATATGATTAAAGTAAGGAATGGGGTAAGAAGAGGCCTAATATCACCACAATAAATTCACTTTGCTCTGACAGAACTCTGAAAACAGCACCAGAGTAAGATTTAGCTATACATATACACACACACACACACATATATATATACACATACATATATATGTAGCTATATACATACATATGTGCATGTATATACATATACATATTTTTTTTTAGAGAAAGGCACTGTCACTACTGTTCACAAACTATATGATTATCTCTCTGGAAAACCCAAAGCAAACAACTAGTACTAGAAGAAAACAAAGTATTCAGCATTTAGCTGGATCCAAAATTAATATATAAAAACCAATAGCTTATTTTCTTATAAAACATAATGGAAGAATATATTTATAATTGAAACAAAAACTACAAAACATTCCAAGGAAGCTTAAACAAGAAAGGCATAGTCCCCCAAAGAAAAAGAGCATAAAACTCCACTGAGGGACATAAAAGAAGACCTGAAAAAGTATTTTAATTTTATTTTTGGATAGAAAGACTCAGGATTTTAAAGTATTGTTTTTCAACAAATTAATGTATAAAATCAGGGTCTTAAAAATCAATATCCCCACTTTACTTTTAAAGTTGGATCCATAGTATAAGCAAAGGAAACTAGACGTTCTCTTAAATATTCAAATATAATAAAGCTATAGTAATAAAAACATCCAGTATCAGCACAGAAAGAGATAGTCAAAATTAATACAACAAAAGAGACCCAACTATATGGAAATATAGTGTTTGATAAGGATGGTATTCCAAATCAGTGGAGGGGAAAATGGACTATTGAAAGAAGCAGGTTGTACAATGAGCCAGCCATTTGGAAAAGGATAGCAATTTGGAAAATAATTAAATTGAATCCATGCCTTATACCTTGTTATAAAGAAATTCCAGAAGGATGAAAAACTTTCATTCAAAGCAAAAACATAAATTCACAAAGAAGCTAAAAGAAACAATGGTAAATCTTTGTTATAAACTTAGAATGCAAGAAGCACTCTAAGCATTACATGATACATAGAAGCAATAAAATAAATAGTGAATAGATCGGTTCACATGAAAATCTGAAAGTTCTGCAAGGCAAAATGTACCATAAATAACAACAGAGGCAATTAGGGGAAAGTGCAGACAATACTCAGAAAAGACAAAAGTCTAACATCCCTAATACATACATAACATATTAATATATATTAGTATAGATATTAAAATCAAGGTTTAAAAAGTAAATAACCCAATAGAAATAAAAAAATAAC